>NW_017728916.1:10656386-10672693 GCF_001723895.1 Crocodylus porosus
GGGCGTGCCTAGGGACAGAAGGAAGGATGGTCCACAGAGTTAGGTCCCGGATGGGTTTTGTTTTGCAAGGGGCCTCCCTGCAGCGGGTAGGGCCACCCAGGCTAAAAGCATCAAATGATTAGTTGATCTAAAGGACTACGTCCTCTTTCTTGCACTCCTGTTCTGTGCACAGCCGGGGGATGTGCAACACCCACTAACCAATGGGTTGCACAAGGAGCTCAGATGGGTGGCTTATGTAACTCCACTAGAGCCAAGCTGGCTTCATTGCACAACCCATGAAAGAGCTTCTAACACACAAACTATCATCTACTCACCTAGTGCTTGTGCTGCTCTCTCGAGTTAATCAATGCAACCTTATTTGTGTTAAAATAATTGAACTTAAAAGCGAATTACACAATGGAGTGCGGTGCTGGCAAAGAGGCCACAAGGCAAATGTGAATGATCAAATCCTCGCCCGGCACTGCGGGGAAGGCTGGACACGGACCACCCAACGCAGAAATGGCTGAGACGACACATGGAGACAAACTCTCAGTCAATGGTGAAAAATCCTGCGGCCTTACCGCATCTGTGCTGCAAGTCGAGATGGCGAGGACTTTTCAGGCTCTTGGATGAAATGTTAACACATGGAAGTTTGCCAGATTTGGCATTTTTGGGGGGATTTGTCAAAAGAAAAAAAGAAGCAGCCATTTTCTTTGGTTTTTCTCTATTCTACTAAAAACCTGTAAAGTTTTCAAGAAAAAATTTTAACAAAAAATAAATGAAAACATTTTCACGTATACTTTCTTGGGAGGTGAAAGCTCTTTCCTGATCAGCTCCAGGTGCCCACTCCGGGTCAATCTTCCCAGGAGGTCAAGAACGAAACCTACTGTTCAAGCATGGGAAAACTCCCACATCTTGAACCTGTGGGCTTTGTATGTAAATACGGACTTTTCCGTTTGAGTTTGGGACAAAATTGAGAGGAAAGTTGTTTAAAAAAATGCTGTTTGGGGACTGGCCCAAACTATTCAGGTTGAATTTGGCCAAAAGTTTCCTTGACCCAAAATAATTTGGTGTGGGGAGAAGTAGAGAAGCTGTGCAAAGAGGTCATTCTTGTGCAAAATCAATTATGATCATTTTGGGTAGATCCCAAAATATTTTTTCTTTGGGGGGGGTGGGACTAGAGAGTAGAGGGGAGCAACGGGGAGTTGGACCCAAATCAAAAACCCCTTTATTTTGCCCATTTATTAAGATCTAGTCTTGCAGAAGCAACTGGTTCTCTCTCGCCACGACGCGGTACTGATGTCTGGGCAACAGGTTGCAAAACTGCATCATGAGTGGCACTTATTTTCACTTCACCTGCACTCTACTCTCATCTTCATCTCAGACAGATATACTTGACAGTCCAAACCTTGATCGGGTTTTGCAAGTGGACATTAAAAAAAAAAGGAGCAGAAAAAGTATTTCCTCCTTTCTCCTAAGAAATAAGGAACTGTTTTTGGGTTTTTTTGCCTCTAAAAATTAGGCTAGACCAAGAGAAATTATTGAGCCTTACATGAATAGCAGGTTGAAAATTCAATGTCTCATGAGACAGAGATGGGGGTTCTTGCCACTAGAAAAGATCCTTCTTCTCAAAGGAATAATGCATTTATTTTTAGGCAGTCATAACATGAGGGTGTACAAGGACTATATTTTTTAAATCATTTTGAAGGATGTTAAACTTTATCCATGCTATTTCCTCTCTCTCTGGCAAGTCTGTACGATTAGGCTCAGTCCCTTAACAACTAATATTGCCACCATGGGGCTACCACAGAGAATACCAATACATGCTCTTTTTGAAAAAATAAAACCTCTGTTAAAAGCTTTAACAATTACTCCTGTATGAAAATATGGAGCTTAAGCAAAATACATGATGGCACTGTGGTATGAAAATTTGGGGTTTCTTGGATCCATCTGGCATGGCCTGTATGTTATCACTGATGAGACAGCATTTATGTTCAACCCAAAACCAAGGTACTAAAATGTATCACATCACCAAACCCAGTTAATGCAGTCCCTCTGACCAACCCAGATGGCTAGGGTTAGGTCCCTCAGCCTCCAGCAAAGATGAGGGGATGTGAACTAACCAAAGTATAGACCATTGTAACAAACAGCTGTGAGGCTTGGCCGTTATTTGGGAACCTGCTGTGACTTGAGGAGTAGATCCCAGTAAACCACGCTATCTGTTACAAATGCAAGGTGTATGCATTCACAGACCCTCAGACGCAGGATCATCTTTGAGGGTGACAGAGTGCAGCATCTTCCCGTCCTCGGTAGCACCACTGCTGACATGAATCATCAACAAGTCACTCCTCTACTTGAAGAGCAAAGAAGAGCAAGTGGGATTGAAGTGCTCTCTCCTCCTATTGTGGCTTGCAACAAAAAGTCCTTCTCGTGAAGGTCTAGACACAGAGCCAGAATATGAAACAAACACTTGATTTATGGGCTTGTTTAGTATGAAGGCAAACGATCACTTGCAGTAGCGAAGCTCGCTGCGGTTTTGACTATGTAAGTTTAATACGCATTAAATGGGTATAACGAGGGGAGCTCTTCTCCAACAGTTAAGATGGCTTAACTGACTGCTGACATTCCCACCAGGAGATAGCCAAGTTGAGAGCATTTGCCTTCTGAATTATTTAAAAGTGGTCCTGCCTGGCCACAGCTTATAAAACTGCAATGCAAAGGAGGATCTAACCTCCACCAAACTTTGGAGCTAAAAATCAGTCACAAGCTTAAAAAGGACGGTCCCAAGGAACAAGTAGCCCATACCAATGATGTGGCATGAGTTCAATTTTCACTTGCCACTGATGAAAATGCAGGTCCTTACCCACAAATCCTGTAGACTGAGGCCCTGATCCTGTGATTCACTCTGGGGAGCGAGCCAATGCCCAGCCCCACTGAAGCCGAGAGCCAGCACAGAGCTCACCCAGGTAGTCCCCCTTGTAGGATCAAGACCTAAGGGCACAACTCTAAGCTGCAAATGAAGCGATTGTTGAGATTGAGAATAAGCGTCTCACTCCATAACTTAAGCATTTTAAACATCAACTAGATATTTTTCTTCTTCTGCCTTTTCAGACTTGCAAATGTAATCCAGATGCACAAAGAACACGCTTTGGGCCGCAATGGAGGCATACAAACGGCAGGAAATCCACTGCTGATGTGGCAATTCCCCTAGGGACTTTCATTCAAGCCCTTTTTCTTCTCCCACGCTTTCCCTTCACAGCTGCGTAATACGTAAAATGTTAACTCAGGTTTTTACCCATAACTCTGAATTCCTTTACTGCTCCTGCTTTAAAATCTGAGCCATCATAAAAGGCCTGATTCAAAACATTCCCACTGCCAGAGATGGGGTTTTCGGGAAAGCCCAGTTTCTCATAATTCAATTATCCTACAGCGCGGCTGTATGTCAACAGCTCCACAATAAAACTATAGCACAGATTTCCAGCATCCTCAATGCCAGACCAAACGCACAAAATTGCTGCTAAAACCAAAAACAACAGGGACACCTAGAGTTTGTTCTTGTCACTACTGCATCAAGGTCATTTCCATTTTGCTTCAGTTTAACTTCTGTCTCTGCTGATATTTAATTACAACCTATTTATACAGTGCCTAAAGCTGTCATTAACAGCAAAGGCACGCCAACTTGAAAGTGCGCGGTTCAAATAATCGGGCCGAGTTGTGTTCTCATATTATATCCAAACCTCATTTCAGCTTTTTCTCAATCCAGGGAATAGCTTGGTTAAAGTATGAATATCATTAGACTTGAAATCTACCCACAACTTGAAATAGGAAGGCAATGCAGATCTGATGTGAATTCAGCTCGCCAGGGGTATCAACTCCAATATAAAATAATTGTGTCCCCTAATGAAATAACCATCAGCATCCCATCTACGAGACAATTTAGTAGGGAATTGTCTGCTATCCACGGTGCTGAATGGCAGAAATACCCACAGAGCCAGGAATTGGGGTATGTGGCCTGTAAATCCAAATTCAAAGCTTTTTTATAAACAATCTTTGCGTAGACTGCAATGGGTTTTGAACTGGACCCGAAGGGCTAAATCGTAGTCTCTGTGTTCACACAATATGCAGGGTGGCATTGGGTATAAGCAAGTTGAATACAGCCTGTAGCTTTTAACAGGCTTTTTACTAAACACAGAGATTTATTTTATGCAGTTTGGCCACAGAAAAACAAAATCTTTGGAAGTAGCTTGGACTGATCAGAACTAATTGCATTTAATAAACATTTTGCTAATGAATCAATCTTGCCTTACATTATGGGCAAAATATCTAGGGCTTATTTTATACCAAAATCACAAAGGTGAGAGGCTATTTGGTAGCACCCCGTTTTAAAATATTGTCACTCATCACAGATTATTTCATTTACTCACTGTATTTATATTTACTATGTGAAGTTCAATGAACAGCAACAAGGCTGTTGAGTGCCGGGTCATAAATGATTAATAGACAGTTACCAATTAACCAAAGGTTATTTCACATCACGAATGATAGTGCCCAAATAAATGGCAAAGCTGAAAAAATGCGCAACATTGCTCTAATTTTTCTTTACTCTTTTTCCAGGGAGCTTTGGGTTGGTTTGTCTTTGTCAGCTGCAGGGCGTTGGTTCACTCAGTAATTTGATCATTTCATACAGGCAAGAGGAAGGAGACGCTTTTTCATCATTAAGGAAAAATAAAATTACATTATCGTGATCTAGCCTTTAGTTCAACCTTATTAACAAAGAATGCTTAGGTTAAAAATCTAGAGTTTCCCACATTTGTTTGCTTTTTAAAAATGCAGGAAAATCTATGCTGTTACCATGCTGCTCTTGGTTTGCTCGGCACCGTATTCGCATGTAACAGGAATTAAAATAGAAATCGAATCACTGTCTGTTTTGCTTTTGTCAGTACAAGCTTTAGCCTAATGCTTGATAAAAAAAGTTCATGTGCCATGTTAACCAAGTGCGATCCCGAGGCCATCAAATCAGCCCACACTGTATTAAAAACATTGTTAACATAGGAAAGATTTGCCACTTCAGCAGTCCGCGGTATGGGCGACAGTTCCAAGCACGGATCGACAATAACGCTTACTTTCTTTGTTTTAAAAAGTGCCTCACCCAGTAACCAAGCCAACTGACGAGCTATCATATTATCTGGATGTAAATTAAGATTCAATCCCTTCACCATCTTACCAGAAGGATTACATGCCAGGAAACACCTTCCAGTTCATTTCTCTAAAAAGATTGTTTAAATACATCTTACCTGAATATGACTTTTTTAACCCCAACGCCATGCTTCCTTATAAGCTGGTCCTGCCCAGACAGTTGCAGTCTACATTTGGAGCAGACACGTAGAGGGCAGATCAGAGAAAGTTTAAGGCATATTTAAAGTATTCTCTAAGGTACCAGCCAGAAACATCAAGCCCATACTCGTGGTATAGAGAGATCATTAATGGGCATTAGTGACAGACCATTATGACTTTCAGAGATCATTAAAGATTCATAATGTAGCAGTATTGTTCTGGCAATATCTAACCATTTCTTGGAGATAAATGCATGCCACTCCTACCCTGTTTACTTAAACTTATTATTTTTAAGTGTAAAATTTTATTTTCTCTCTTCTAGAATTACAAACAATGCCTGTAACAGGATACTGCAGCACATTAAGCCAGCCTTTGGAGCTGGCGACTAGGTTGGCTTGATGCTTTTTATTGGAAGGCATTTTGCAATATGAACAGCTCAACATTGGCTTTTGTGATGCAGAAAATGTCCTGTTCTTTTTTTTTTCCTTAAAAAAAGCTGAATTATTGATAAACAGTAAACATTACAAGTGTAAAAGGCATTCACAAGAACTGTCTCGGAATAATTATGGTGCATGCTGCATCTTTTGAAATGTTTAGCCTATACTTTACAGCTCCACAAAGGCAGTTTCTGGACACCTGCAAAACTAGTAAAATTGCAGAGATGTGTACTAGTCATGTCCTGTAAGCGGGGGAGTCCTAATGCCACGTAAAAGAAAGGGCAACCACACCTGGATTTCATTTTGCAGATATTCTATTGCAATGCTGATCACAATAATAATGCAACCTCATTCACTAGGGGTGACGGGCATTCGCTTTAAGCCCCCAGTTCATCCACACATGCTTGCCCTTGTCTAGACAAGTATTTTAAACCCCTGCTTATACGCTACCAAAATCAAAGAGCCCTTTAAGGGTAGCATTCTCAAACACCCCTGCACAACATAAGATGTCCAACCCGTTTGCAAAAGTGAAAACTGAGTTTCAGTAAGAGCTTGGCTCCCAACACCGAGATCCTTAAAGTCCTCGGTATCTAAATGTCCTTGAGGACCCGATCCTCATGAAAACTGGGATCTTGTGTCCTTTCAGTCCTTCTGAAAGATGATATCCCTAAGTGCTTTATTACATATGCTTCTAATGGGTTAAAAGCCATCAAATTACTCTTTGTATGTCTCGTAAATTGGCCATTTTTACAACCACATTGTCATTCCCAAGCTTTTATAATTCATGAAGAAAAAATATACAAAAAAGTATCATCTGGTGAGTTGCTTACAAAAAATCTTGCCTATTTGCTGATCATCGTGCACGGTGTAACACAGGTTAACTAAGTCAGGCAGTCTTCATTCTCCTCCCCGACTGGAAACACGCGTTTTAAATATGACATAATGAAAGGTTGGTGCTTTACTCGCTATGTAAAACTGGGGGGCCGGCGGGTGGGCATTATATAAATCCCTTGGCGACTACTGACAATTTCAAGTGTAAACTGGCCCACAAACAACTATGCAGTAAAGACATCAGATGTACTCCTAAATGTACAAGGGAATGACTGCTTGCATAGAGTAGCTTGGGTAAGGTCCACTTTTAGGAGATCATGACATGGGATTCAATAAATAGCCTTTCACTGTTTTACAGAGATGGATTGCAATACAAATAAAGGCATTGTGTGGAAAGTATTCAAGTGAGATTTCCAGGTTCAACTGGAAACCCGAAATCAAAATTGAACCGAATGAGAACCCCAAAGGACTCCACTAATAATGATGAGAGGGCACACATGAACTAATTTAAGAATACTTTTTCTTGGCTTTATTGCTTCTTCTTACATACTCTGTTTTGCCAATGCATTGTCCTGCGACTCCAGAAACTACCTTTGATGTCCAGCTGAGTGAGTGCATGCCAGACTAATTTCCAAGCTGAATTTAAAATTTGAAGATCATCTTAAATCATAACTGTTCTGCTCTGCGGCCGTAACATTGCCATATATTTAATTAAAGCTCTGCACTAGCCTGTGCAAAATCAAACAGTAGCATGAGGGTCAACCCAGGCAGTCTTAGCACAGTGGTTCTGAGCATATGCATTAAAATAAAATAAAAAACCCACTAGCAACAACACACAAGAAATAATACGTTTTGCAGAAATCTTGAAAGATGAATTATACCATGTTCCCTGAAAAAAGTTAAAAAAAGATTGTGACACATCGTAAAGCCAACCTCTAAGTCATGTCTGCCCTGTACTGCCTTCAAACTGGTGACCTAGAGGAAATCAACTTTATTTCACTATCCCCAGGACTGCCACTGAGCCCGTCATGGTATCGGTCGCTCCTTCAAAATTATAAAGGTTTGTCAGAGTCGTAGCACTTTTGCACACCAATCTCTTTTTGCACACACCAATCACTATGACCCCCCTTCTTTCAAAGCCCACCTGCATCTGTAACAACAAGCCCTGGGGATTTAACCAGCTCTTATTACAATTGTAAAGCCCATTCCCCAGCCCCTTTAGGCACCTCAAAAATTGGTAGGAGAACCCCACAATGTATAATGGGTTTCTATTATAAAGATGCTTTCATTACGTATTACTAATATGACCGGTGCTCATCCAGTCTTTGTTACCCCTAATGCATTTTATTGCACATTCACACATTTCATTGGTTTATTAACAACAGAAATGTACCTCTCACACCCAATGTTGGTCTTTTAGTTCAGCCTCTCTGCTTCTCCCGAGTGCATTAAATACATCTAGAAGGCAATGAGTAAGCTTCTCAGCCAGGGGAAATGAGTGTACCTCCATGGAAGCCAATGGGTGCTGCAGATTTCCACCAGTTAAAACCCGACTGAACAACTGGTTGGGCTATTAAGGGTGTGTACAAGCATTCAGATGCACGGGGATGCAACCTATTGTCACAGGGAAGCACACCACCAAGCCCACAGCTGCTGCTAGGACAGTCTTTAGTCCACGGAAAAGGCAAGGATCATTCACCTGGCCCTCTCAGTGGGCAGCAATGACTTCTTCATGCATTTCCTGGCCCCCTGGGCTTTAAATGATGCCCCCACTGCCCAGCTGAGAGGCCGGGGCAGCATTTAAAGTCATGGGGTTGGTTGAGGGGAGCACTGTCAGATGGATAGCCCCAGGACTGTGGAGAGGGTCTCACCTTTCCCAGCCCCCAGGCTGACAGGTGGAGGGGTTTGCTTTGTGATTTGGCAGGAGCAGTGTGGTATGGACAAGGCACGGGCTTGCACAAAGCATGCTGGGCACTTCTCCTGGGAGGGTAAGTGCACTAGTGTTCATTTCTCTGCTAGCAGCTGCTTGCATGCTTGTACTTGGGTTTTTCTATTGGTGGGACTTCAGTTCCTCCAGTAGAAATGCAATGCTTGGATGAATCCTAAGGCTGCATCCAGATGAGCGTGAATGTTGGTTTCCCCAGAGACAAGTCTGGGGAAACTGGTCCCCAGGGAAGGCCTGTGCCATGCATGCCCTGGTGCATGGCTAGTTACCCCAGGTGGGGTACGGGAGGCTGTCTTACCTGGTCCTGGGGGCCTCCTGGCCTGCAGCCGTGGCAGGAACCATAGCTGAGGGTCAGACTGTGGCTCTGGCCGGCCAGGCTCCAGTTTTGGACAGCATGCACCACCACCACGCGCACCTTCTTGTTTTCTGGAGTGTGTTTTTTTTAATCCTGGGATCTCTTGGGGTCAAGAAAGCCCCGCTCTGTGCTGCAGTTTTGCAGCACAGGGAACCCCTTCATACATGGTATGTGGCTCTACAGACTGGTCTGTGGTGCCACGTGCCGCACATCCGCACTCTTCTGGACGCGGCCCAAGAGTGCCTGGGAAGTTATGATGTTGCATCGCCTCGACTATAGCATCAGTTAAAACAGCCCCGCTGCACTGCTTTTAGGCCCAGCTGCAAACAAAAAAAGCCATCGGTGTCACTGAAAGGGATGGCCATTTTATTTTTGCCCCTGAACGACTTAACACCGAATGGCAGTGTGCAGCCGGTTCTCACAGACTGCTGCTAAATGATGAGGCTGATAAGAGGGGCTTCCACCTAAAGAAAGATTGGTATAATATCAATGATCGGTTTTAAACCCTAAAAAATGGAAAATCAGGCAAGTGAAGATACAGCAACAGTAGAGGAATATCAGATGGAGATGCACAGCAAAGAGCGAGTGAACACTACTGATGACAGTGGCCACTCGACAGGTGATACCGTCAGTGAAAAGGCTACATCTAATCTGACTGGGAAATGGGGTGCGATTGGTAGGAAATGGCCACAATATTTACTTGTTAATACAAAAAAACCACAGTTGAATGAAGGATCTTGAACTACCGGTTCAGGACTATATAACCGGGTAGTTTAGGAAGAGAGGAAACAAAGTGAAATAACGATTACATCTGGGATGCAGGTACTGAAGATGGACGTCCTCCTCTTCTTCCGTAAAGAGAGAAATAAACTTTAAGATTTATTTTAATGCATCGTGCATGGCATTCGTGATGTGACAGATGAGAAAGAATTAAACAGGATAAAACAGAATCTGTTGGCATTAAAATCACTTTAGGGAAGGATAGCGATTTTTTTTTCTGCTGAGGCAGTACCAGGAGCTATTGGGAAACCAGCAAGGTCAGACCTGGACAGAGGCGGCTAATGTCTTGAGAGACAAACATGATGGGGAATTTTAGGGCTTTCACTTACCATGAACATATCTGAGAACAAATGCTATCTATCAGTAACAACAGGGCCTGGTTTTCCCTGGATTTGAGAGCAACGCGGGTCTTCAGACAGGGAACCAGACTTTAATTGGTCAGTAATGAGGATAGTTTAATAGAGCGGGTCGTGGGAACTGACCTTTTATCAAGTGATCATGTGTGATGAGCAACTGAAGGCCTGCAACTCAGGTTCTTGATTTTGCAAGGGCAAGTTTGGGGAAATTAAAGGGAACTAATTAGTGAAGTGAGCCGAGGAGCTGCAGAGGAGGCTTGCATTTCTTTAAGCCAAAAGGTGAAAGAGCGAGGTGGAAGCTGGATCCCAACCAAGAAGGAACAATTACTAGAAAAGGGCTCCAGACTAATTAGATGAATGCTTACCTCAAAGGTCAAGTGAAGATTACTGAAAGCCGCACCGAATTAGATCTTGCAAATAAATTAAAACAAAAAGAAAAGGGTTACTTCTTTAACTATGGAAATAAAACAGATCACGAGACTAGAAGAAGGGGGACGACTATGCAGCGAGGATCAGGTAGAAGCTAAAGGTCACACAGACAGGAACGATGCTATGTGAATTCTTTGCTTCAGGTTTGTTTAGGAAGGATGACGGTGAAAAATATAGGGCTGGCAGGGAATAAAGCGTCTGGAAAAGAAGATGACTACATCCAGGAGGGAAATAAAACTCGATGTGTTCAGTGAACTCAAATCAGGGGAAACAAATGATCTCCTTCCTGGTACGCTGACAGAGAAGTCACATGACATGTAAGGCTTTAGGACAAATTTTGAAGGGAAGTATAAGAGGCAAGTGGGAATGGGATACAAACGCAACAGGGGTTTATCCAAGAGGAAAAGCAGCAGATTATCGTAACGCTTTTCCTTTAATGATATAACCCGTTTTCCAGACAGATACAATACAGCAGGTCTAATTTATCTGGCCTCCCGCAAAGCATCTGATACGGCACTGCACAGGAACTTATTTGGCACAGTGGAGAAAATGGAGATTAGACTTAGTATTGTAGTAAACTAGGTAAAGAGCAAGCCAAGAGAGAAATGACAGTGATAGAGCGGATGGGGGGAGAATCAGGCTGGAGAAAGATTACTAGCAGAGTTGCTCTAGGATCAATCCTGGCACCAATCTTACTTAACCTTTTCATTAATGACCGCGGCTTGGAGAATCAGAGCCTGCTCATGACATCTGCAGATGCTGCACAGTTGGTAGACATCATCAGCCCAGAGGAGGACTGGGATATCACAGGGGAAGAACTGGATAAGCTGGAGGACTGCAGAAACAGAAATGGGATGAAATGGGATTATGCGAATAACTGAAATCTCATCAGTGGGAAACGACACAGGGGGAGAAAGATTTGGCTATACAAGGCAAGCATGGGATTGCTCTGAGCCACCGATATGATGCCACGTAAAAGGCAAAAGCAATCCTAGGTAGTATCAGAAGAGGTCTTTCTGGTTTAGGGGGGCAAGAGGCTGGTGTACACTTCCAGACACCCTTGCTCAAGAAAAATGGATTTGGACTGAAACAGGGGCAGAGGGCTCAGATGAGGATCAGGGGAAAGGCCAACCTATCACATAGGAGACCATTAGAGGGGCTTGTTTAGCTGAGCAAAACACATCAGTGCGTCAGATTAAACCAAATACGTTCTGGGGGCAAATACCGGGGAGGGAGGAGGACTGTAAAAGCTAAAAAAAAATGGCTGGCTAAAGAATGAGTGGGCATGGAGTGGTCAAGAGTAAATTTAGGATGAAATCTAGGAGCAAGGTTTTAACCAAAGGAGGTTCTCAGAGCGCCTTACATTAGGGGCAGTGGGGTAGAGCCCCAACTAGTTTTAACACACAGATTAAGCAGTTTATTAAGGGGATCCCAGGATGTCATGGCCTGAGCTCCCAGGGGACGAGATGTAATGGTCCGAACTCCCTATGATGGGCACATAGCTCCCACAGACCCGCTGCCAGCTGCTGCAGCACGCTGCCCCTTGGGGAGCTGGAGCTGGGCTCCCCGCTCTAAAGTCACCAGGATCTGGAAATGCTAAGATGATATGGAAATGCTTTAGGTGATGCAGCAATGCTACAAATTGTGACGCCATGCACTTTGCATCGCTCCTGAAGGGCTCCTGTTTGCTGGCACAGGGCAGCCACAAAAAGGAGGGGGCTTTAAGAGAGCTGCTTCCCTTCTGCCCCTTGGGATGAACTCCTTAGCTTTGTTTCTCAATGGGTTTTGTAGGACCCTGACTCTTTTCTCACCCCGGGGAGGGACAACAGAGCTCCCTCTCGTCCATGGCAAAGAGCTGTAGGTAGGAGGAGACTGAGGGCAAAGACATGACGTGCAGCCCTGGTTTCAAGGGCTTGCACTGACTTCTTCCAACACCGGTCGGGGTAACTTGCACAGAAAACCCAGAGACAAAGTTCATGGGGAGAAGTAGGAGTTACAGACTCCCACCTAAGGACAGAGCAGTTTTCATTAGCAATGGGCTCAAGATACAAAATTTCCCACCTAGGCTCATTGCATAGCATACTGCAGATGCATCCTCAGCCTCACAAAGGGCACTTATACCTGAAAGCTTGCAAAGAAGAATTTTTTTCAACTATTTGAGTTGGTCTAATAAAAGATACTGGATTTACCCCCAAAATCTTGTCTGCTTATGTCCCTAGACCAAGTCGGCTACAACCTACACCCATCTAGGTTTAACATATAGAAGTCCTGCCTTAGAGAAGTGGGCCACTTCTCAAAATCATTAGGTCAGGCTATTACTGGAAGAGTGGAGAGTATGGTAATCGAGAACTCATGTAAAAAGTGTCCTCCCACCTCAAGTTTACAGGTTTTCAGGTCTGGGTCACCCTATTCACAGAGATTTTTCCAGTTTGGGGTGCTGAAGACAACTGCTACATTAGCATCCTCCACCTGCCCAATTGCCTGCCTTTTGGACATATTCTCCCTTCTAAGGCGAGTCTTCTTTAGTTCCTATCAAAATGATGGGACATCACAGGATATGGGGCCAAACTCAACAAAACAAGCATGTGCGTGTTCAAGTGAACCTATATGCAGTATGGGTCTGCCATGAAAAGCACTTTACTGTTGACTCCACCATTTCTCTGCAGCAGGAGCTCAGCTAGGGATGAGCAATTCCTAGGGAAAGATCTTCTGCAAATGAGACCCTGGGAGAGGAACAGGCATGTTCCTATCTAGGAGAAAAGAGCAGATCTAAATCTCGTCACACTGAAATTAGTCACAAAATTCCCTTCGGTGTCCTTTGCCCATAATCCCAAGCACACATTTAGACACCATCCTACTAGGATCACAAAGAGAAGCAACAGCCGCATTACTAGGAGAATGCCGATAGTAATGCAGCTAATACAATATAAACCAGGCAATTACACACAGGTTTCCCTTGCTTTATGCGGGTTGCGTACACGCGAATTTGCTCTTATGCTATGACCCTTTTTATACCAAAAACTTCATTATATGCAAGGTAAACTTGCTCTTATGTGATCGGCGAGGTGGAAGCCCGCAGTCAGCCCCTTTGTGCGGTGCATGGTGGGAGCGATGCGTACCAAAATATAGTCTCTCATGTGGATCTGTGCTCGTTGTCTGCGACACATGTTTCTGTGGTTGCCCTCCCCATTACGATAGTGCCCCGTGTTTGTGTGGGCTGTCTGCTGTTGGTGAGTACCAAAATTGTCTTGTAAAAGTGGTGGGAATGGGTTTGGGGGTCAGGACAGTCGAGGTCTTGGAGCATATCTTTATTTGTTACTTTGTAAAGTGGGTTTCCTTTATGGGAATTCGAGTTATGTGCTGTTTTCCAGGCACACATGTGCAGCATAAAGTGAAGAAAACCTGTATACAGGATAATGTTAAGATGTACACCTTTGTTGTATTTTAGGGAATGGGGAAAATGCAGAATATACTCTGCTTCACTATTAGAATCATAGGAAACGAGGGTGGGAAGGGACCTCAGGAGGTCACATCCAGTCCAACCCCCTGCTCCAAGCAGGACCAGCCCCAACTACATCACTCCAGCCAAGGCTTTGTCTAGCTGGATTTTAAAAACCTCCAAGGATGGACAGCCCACCACCTCTCTGGGTAACTTGCTCCAGTGCTTCACCACTCTCCTCATGAGAAAGTTTTTCCTAACATCCAACCTCAACTTTCCTTTCTGCAGCTTGAGCCCATTGCTCCTTGTTCCATCCTCTGCCCGCACCAAGAAAAGTCCAGCTGCTGTTCAGCCTGAAGGACAACTCTTCACACAATCTGATATTTTGGAGTCCAGTATCTAGTAACATTTATAGAGAACTCCAGTTGCAGAGACAATTATATATTTAGCTTGGGCCTTTCCACTTTTCAGTTTGTGTCCCTGCAGCAACTGAAACTTGCCCAAGTCAGAAATGGGGATTTCTTTTTTTTCCCCATTCTGGCTGTCTCACAGTCCCAGGTAAGAAACAGAAGGATGGAGAGTGAAATATCAAAATGCTGAAAATATTATTTCCGTTCCTGGAAAAGATAAAGTCCCTGCAGATAAACTGTCTCTCTATATAGCAGGTTTTACCAGAGATTAGTTAACATGAACATTTCCTTTTCTTGACTTGCCATGCCCTCTAGTGGGGTAACGATAAATAGCCAGAGCCAACACCAAATGCCACGGACCACCGAATGCCAGCACATACGAGGAAGGCATATGTACTTATTCGGATCAAATTTTGGTAGGTAGAATTACATGCCATAATATTACATAACCAAGGAAAGGCAATGCTGCTGAGCCATGCTGACACTTTCTCCTGAGCAATACATGTGAAGCTCCAGGGCCATGTACAACCGAGATGCTGGGAACAAGAAAGTGGCATTTCAAAACAACTCTGCAATTAAAAACGCGCCATTGTAAAGGAACAAGTACGTTTAAAGGCATTTTTTTTCCTGCCTGTGAAGTCATGCAGTACCTGTAGCACTAAGTTATAGTTTTTCTTCAGCAGCCCCATGTATATGCAAACTGAAAACAAAACGTTGTCTAAGATACTAGCAACTGTGTCTAGGCGCAAAAAGAAGAAATGTCACAACCCTGAATGCAATTAGGTTTCCAATCCATTATTTTCCAATCCAGGTTTCTCACGCACTTCCAACGCTAGTTGTCAAGGGTTTGGCCCAACTTCCCCATGGCTCTTGGATCCTCCACCTAGAAGCTCATCACTTTTCTGCACCCCTGTAATTACTTTGGGGAATTTTACAGTGAGCGATGAGACCAAAGAGGGAGGTGGAAGTCTGTAAATCAATGGTTCTCGCTCTTTTTTGACTTGTGGCATCCGCAGATAGACTTGGCCCTCCTTGGAAAATGCAAGTTTTGAGTTTTCACTTGTTTTCTGACCACAGAAAAATACAAGAGGAACTCTTCCGTCATAGAGAACTCAGAAAACACCACAAAAGGGCCGAACGTTTTTAACCAATCTCGGGTTTCCTCATGTAAACGATGTCTGCATACGTAACAGTGCTGACAGCGGTGCATCAGGTAACCTTCCACGACCACCTGAAGAAGGCAGCTGCCAAGATGAAGTTAGGGGTCAATTTGGTCCAGAAACTGGCAGGCACAAGCTAGGGAGCATCAGTATGACGGACATCAGCGCTGGCCCTTGCATACTCCATAGCTGAGGACTGCGCGCCGGTGGGGACCAGAAGCAGTCACACCCAACTTGTTGGCATCCAACTGCACTCCGCAATGTGGTGCATCACTGCAACCCTAAAGTCGGCCCCGACACCTTGGCTGCCTGTGCTGTTGAGTATCGCTCCTCCACCCATTTGTCACAAGGGAGCAAGTCTACAGCAAATTAAGGAAAACAAATGTCTCCCCATTCACCAGGACGCCCCTCACCATTGCCTAGCAACTCAACATCGCCCCTCGCCAGTGCCTAGCGTCTTGCAAGCTCTTCTGGACCCACATGCTTAACCTTCAACAATGTGATTTCAAGCAGGTGATCCAGGCTGACCTGCACAGGCTCAGGAAATGGGCGGACAAGAACCTGATGGTGTTTAACACCGAAAAATGCAAGGTTCTCCACCTTGGGGAAAAAAACCCTGCAGCATCCCTATAGGCTCGGCAGTGCTACACTGGCTAGCGTTATGGATGAAAGGGACTTGGGGGTCATCATTGACCACAAGATGAACACGAGTCTGCAGTGTGATGCTGTGGCTAGTAAAGTGACCAAAACGCTGGCTTGCATCCACAGATGCTTCTCAAGCAAATCCCGGGACGTCATTCTCCCCTTGTACTCGGCCTTGGTGAGGCCGCAGCTGGAGTCCTGCGTCCAGTT
>NW_017728916.1:10672813-10704404 GCF_001723895.1 Crocodylus porosus
CGGGGTGACCACCAGGATCTGGGGGAACGTGTGTTCACCAGAGCGCCCCAAGGGATGACGAGGTCGAACGGTCATAAACTACTGCGAGACTGTTTCAGGCTGGACATAAGGAAGAATTTCTTTACTGTCTGAGCCCCCGGGATTTGGAATAGCCTGCCACTGGAGGTGGTTCAAGCACCTACTTTGAATGCCTTCAAGAGAAATCTGGATGTTTTTCTTGCTGGGATCCTGTGACCCCGGCTGACTTGCTGCCCCTGGGGCGGGGGGCTGGACTCAATGATCTTCCTAGGTCCCTTCAGCCCTCATGTCTATGAAATCTATGAAGCCTGATGAAGCTTGGAAAATGGAAAGGAGTTCACAGGACGTCCCAGATAAGCATCTTGTGATAAAGCCAATGCATGAGGATCCCTGGCTTTGATCTCCTGTGACACTCATGGGCAACTGTAAACCCTATCTTCACAAACCATGGGAGATGTGGATATCTCATGCACAAATAGAAAATCAGAAACTGTGCAGCGTGCGACTGTGTTCATCCAGAACAGACCACGGAAAATACAATCACTCAATGCCCAATCCACAGATATGGAGGTATCACAGCGATCTGCTGCTTCTGATGCAATAGTCTGGCTCAGCCATCTACATGTAAAATTATAGTTGCTGTTCTGTATCTATATCAGCCATATGAAAGAAGAAGGGAAAGCCAGGAGAGAGTTGCATAAAAAAAGTCTTAGCTGGGCTGCCACTTGACATCTCCTTTGTGCCACTCGGTCATTAAAGGAGACAGAGTGGGGGACACATACCTAAGCCACTAAGCTTGTGAGATTAACTAACGTGCCTTGAGTCATTTCCACATCAGATACTGAAGAAACATGATGAGCATCAAGCCTGAGGCCATCTGAGTCTGTTCCAGATGCAGAAATAGAGCCCATACATTCAACCATTCAGGTTTCGTACCCATTAGGCGATGCATCCTCTGCGCTAGAAATACGTGCGGGATTTTGCCACCGTACCTACTTCAAAGCTGCTCTCAAGAAGCATTTGCACTGCGCTAATGATTTAAAGATGACGACGGCAGCAATGGTGACGATCGCAGGGGAAAGCGCTCAGACTTCTCCGAGCTCAGAGGCACTGGCAGACTCCTCAGGTAGGAAAGATATTCCCCAGAAAGTCCACCTCTTCGAACATTTTAAAAGGAGAAGGAGCGATTCCCACGCCAATCTGAGCTCTTCTGTTTCACGGGCACTTCCCTCCTCCACCCTGTCCCCTTTGCAGTTCAAACCTGTAAGTTTTGGGCCAGGTGAGAAAGCAAGCAGAAGGCCTTTCCTAACTGTGAAGATGTGCAGCGTGCCACACTGCAGCCGGACTCCTGGAGATGGCAGCACGTGCTCATATTTCCTGCTCATCTCCCAAGGAACGGCAGCTTGTTGCAGGACCCGTACTCTACCCTGGGTTGTCACAATAGTCTCAGGAGTTATTTTTTGCTCGACTGTCTGGCCAGCCCTGAAACGAGATGGGGCTCCTAGTTGCTAAGCAGTGGTTTCTTTTGTGCCATTTTTCTCTTCTGGATTTGCCATCAGCTACAGGGTGGGAGGTCTGGAGCTAGCGCAACAAAAGCCAGCTACTTCTCACCCCACCGCATCTGAAAATCAGTGTTACATTGGCATGTGCCAGTATTAGCAATGGGCACGTGCCAGTATTAGCAACCAAAGGTCTCGCTGACATGTCCCGTTAAGAAAAAATAGCCGGGATATTCTGTGAGAGGTGAAAGAAGACGAATTTCTCAAATGCCTTTTTGTTTCAACTGCATCCGCCACGATGGCAAGTTTGGCTCGGAAGTGACCTTACAGCCTTCACTCAATGTCTGCCTAGGTTCAGGTTTCTGCATGGTCGCTAAACGTCCCGAACAGTTTGGAGCCTCCCTTCTGGGCCAGCTCTAGGCAGTTCGGGTTGGACAGCTGTGGTTACCCGTGATCCCTTTCCCCATATAACTTTTCTCCCCCTTGTTGTGCTTTTTAAATCATGGGCTGGATGGCATAACCCCCAAGATCCTGCAAGCAACTCCACGGACAACAGCACCGACAGGTAAAAGCGGAGGGCCTTGGGGCAGAACAAGGTGGACAGGGTCATGCAGAGAAGACCAAAATGAAGGCTCATCCCATCTTTCACTTACTGGACAAGATGAGAGTGAGATGCCAAGCAGGCATATGTCACCTGTGCTTATCTCACAGCTAAGGTGGGGTTTGCAAAAGCATCTAGAGGGTCTGGAGCAAAAGACTGACTGAACTGCACTGAAACGGCTGTTTAGCCCCTAGAAGTGCTCTTGAAAACCCCATCCTTCAACAGGGGTTGCAGGACCATGCTTAGCGGTTGCTAGCAGCAGGCAGCCCCCATCCCAGCCCTGGAAGAAAGAGCGAAGTAAAGGACCTCCCTAAACGAGTGCCAGAGGGAATGCAAAAAAACAGTTGCACCACGTCAGAGTCGAGCACAACCAGAAGCAAACTCAGAAACCAGAAGGGGTTTGGAAACGAGAGCATCTCCTTGCCTCCAACTCCGACTTCTCCCTTCCTCCACTACCAACGCCGTTTGCAAACGCCCTGGGCAAACACCACACACAGGTGCACGCAGCCACAACCACTACATCTCTTAGACCCTCTACGACACTCCTTTCATTCATGTGAATTAAATAAACTCGCCCTAATAAATTCTTTTTTCACTGTTTCTCTAGAGGAAAATAATGAGGCAAACCTCATTTAATCTGACACAGACTCAGGGATGCATCTTGTCTCTCAGCTGCTTCTTTCACGGGTTGTTTTTACTTTATGGTGGAGCCACAATTATTTGCATTTTCTGATCCAGCAACAAGAAGAAAATACTGGGCCCCATTCCTGGATGCAGCTGAGAGGTTTCCTATTTTCTGGGACCCAGAAGAACCAGTAAACAAGGCTTACTGGAGGAGGTGCTGGCAAATGCCCCACACTGCTTTGAAAGTCAACTTTGAGCTTCTTATATCCAGGTCAGCAGCTGGTGAGGCAGTGAAGCGGGTACATTTTTGTGTACACCAGGGTCGATTCGGAGGCATGCCCATAAAGTTGCTCCATATACACACAGGCATGAATGGGTTGGGAACCTGATCTCACCTCCTTGCTGAAAGAGCCCTGCCCAAGCTTCAATTAAGTGATCGGAGAAGTTAACGCTCTTCTGAAAAGTTTTCGGAAAGCCTCAGATGGTTGACTATTCTTCGTGGCCAAGGGCAAGGCGCTGCCTCCAAAGACCACTGGAGAAGAGAGGTGAACGCAAAACACTAACTATACATTAGCTGTAGATGCCAACAGCATCCCTCAGGCCTTAATTTTCTTTATTAAATGCCTTGTCCCAGAACCCTGCTTGTATCCAGATTGATGATGCTCTTGGCAAATTGCTCTCAGCAGGAAATGGGATGCTAAAAATAGCGAGTAGGTGAGTTTACAAGAAGCACAAGTATAGATCAGAGTTACATGGGGGAGAGGGCCAATGCCAAGTCTTTTCACGGATAGCCAGGATACTGCTTGTGCCACACGTTGGGCAATGACGAGCAGGGATTCAAAGTCACTGAAATCTTTTGGATAAGCTTTTTTTCTGCTGCAAAAAGGCTGCATCACCGGGACCAAAATGTTTGCCAAAACCTATTTGCTAGACCGCAAACGCCAGCGGGAAGGGCTCTCCGAGCCTTTGCCATGTTGTGCTGAGCCCTAGCACTCAGCAAGAATTCCCCAGTTTGGTTTGTAGCACTCTTGACACAAAATAATAGTAGCAGCAACAACTCTATCTGTAATAATATATAACTATATAGAGAGAGTTGGTGGTGGTGTGTTATTGATATACATATATATGCCGAAACAACAAAACTCCAGACTCTGGACAACTGACTTTTATATCTATATAGTTCAATGTCAGCATTGTGCACCCTGCATGCTCTGGGGGTTTTTTCCTGCCCCATCTGTCACTAGGCTACCTGTATCCTCCTTGACTGACCTTGTGCCACTTGTACCATGGTTTGGTTAACCTTGCTCTCAAACTTCCCAATGTCACGGGGCTACGAACGGGTCAGTTTACTGGCGTCTGTCAAGAACTCAGAAGGCACGTCTACGTGTGTATTTATGCATGCCTGAACTTAATAAGCCTTTGCTCAAGGCGCATTAAGGTGATTTGGGCACGCATCTACATGTGGATGTGCAAATGCACATTAAGGTGCATTAAACTTAGGAGGGATAGTTAAGTCGCATTAGTGCACGTGCAGGTATCAAATTTAGGCTCACACAGCCTTAAATCACCATTTTCATGGCACATTAAGGGTGTGCACATGTAGACACGTGCCCTTAATATGCCTTAAATATGCTCTGATTTTAGGTTAAGCTTGATTAAAAGAGGCATGTGTGGACACACACAGTCTAGGGGGTAATATGCCCCTTATTGATACAACTAAGTATTGGGTAACAAATGATCAAATAGTACAGCTCCTCAAAGTACAATGGAAGGACCTAGATATAATACTGATGTAAGCTTACATTGATAACATCAAATGGAGGACTCTGGTCTTGGAAATATGGTATAACTCTATAATTGAGCTGGGTCAAATCCCAGATTCTTGGAAAGGGAGTACCATCGTACCTATTTTCAAAAAAGGTTTAAAAGATAAGCCAGAATCTTATTGCCTTGTAAGTTTAATAGCTGTTTCAGCTAAAATTTTTGGGTGCCATTTGTTATACTTTCTGATCACACAGGTAAAAGGGGAAAACATATTACATGAATGTCAAACCGGATTCAGAGATGGCTATTCCACTATTGATAACACATTTATTCTTCAGGTTTTTGAGGCATAAATATATGCAAATGAGCAAATCAGCACTGTATGTTGTATTTATTCATCTGGTGAGAGCTTTTGACAGTATAGACAGAAGACAACACGCAGAGACCATCGCATTCACCACACCAGAGTGTAGACTGCAGTGGGGCTTGTACCAGCAAGACAGCAAAACATGCCTTGCATCTCATGCTTGAATGCTTCTGTGAAGATTTCTGGTTTTGCTGCGGGACTTTTCTGAAAGCACACTAAGCGCAGCCGGCTGGAACGTGGCCGAGTTCAGGACACATTTCACTAAATTAATTTTCACGCTGCTTTTCCTTTTTTCTAGCTCTTCTGAACTTTGTTTCTGCCCCTTTGTCACTAAATAGTGCCACTTTCTCATCCCTTTCAAAGCAAGCAGCTGTAAAACCAAATCAGTTAACGTAATTACCCATTTTTACTAAAGTAAATATGTGTTTCAGTAAAAAAAAAAAAAAAAAAAAAATCAAATCTGAGCGATAGGGGGAGTAGGATCCCCATACATTTTATAGCACAGAATCAAAAAGGCAAGCTGGCAGAGATGGCTTCAGACCACACTCCTGAACCAGCAGCAAACCGCAGAGCAGGTTATGTGTGGTACAAGACACCAAAGACATACCCCGCTGTAAAACACAGCCACTTTTACAAGGCGCAGAATAACACGCGGGTGATAAGCACTTGGTTGGAACAAGAAGAGGCTCTTTCACATTTGCTCAGGGATACGAGTTCAATGAATGGCACCACCCAGGAAAACGCAGCAACTTTCCAAACGTGGCACTACCCGAAGGAAGCATCCTCCCGACGTCTAACAGGCAGGCAGGCTGGAGGCTATATATGCAGAATGCAAGCAAGCGGCATTCAGGTCCTTGAAGAGGATTGTGACAGGAGCTATAAAAAAAGACCCTTTATACTAGCAGGCAAAGAGAAGAGAATCCAGCTACTCTCTAACTCAGTTTTGCTGGTAAGACTTAAGACACCTAAACCCTTCGCTTGAGTCTTTCACAGGACAACCAGGCATGACGTGCACTCACACAGGGCAGAGGCTTTTCAGCAGCTCCCACAAATGCCCCTGGCTTATGCTCAGATCACTGCATTTCCACTGAGATGGGCCAAGATCCCCAAATGCAAAGTTTAAGCCCAGTGCAGCAGACCTGAGGTTCCCTGGATACATTCAGCACGGCCCTGCTTTATTCTAAGTATTGTTCCTTTCTGCCACAAACTCAAATATCCTGCAGCAAAGATGTAGACTGAGGGTTTGGCGCCGAACAGCAGATAAGTCACGGAGGCATCGCGCTGCGCCGGTGAGCACAATTGTAGTTGGCTCATGTGCCGTGGAGACCAGCTATGGTTCCTTTAACTAAATCAAAAAGGATTTGGTCAGCATACCAGCAGAGATGTTATGAGCTTCTTTCTGATCAAATACTGAACTCCAGGGAAGAGGGTCCCTTGGACTTGGCAGCTCCTTACTGCTTTACCTTGAGACCTTGAACCAGCTGCTGCTGCAACTCTAGAGGATGTTCTCACCATCCCGGAGCAGTATTGGGTCCATGGTAAGTGGCATAGCGGAGCAGAAATCAAGGCTTGGGGGAGCAAAACAGGCAGATAATTGTAAGTATGAGTACCTGTGAGGACTGGCTTAGGAGATATCAAATGAGATGGATTTTTTTTCACCCTCAGGGATCTAGTTCAAGACCACATGAGGTCAAAAATGCCTTGAGCATTATTAACCAACAGCTTTTCTTTGGGGAAAACTTTACCCAAGATATTTTTAAAAACAGCACTTGTCATGAGCCACCTCGATCCATATTTGCACACTTTAGACTACAAGAAATGCCAAGGAACATCAGGCGACAGGTCCATCTAGCCCAGGAGCCCATCTCCCACTGTGGTAGAGAATAGCCTAAGTTTCAAATGTCTTGACTTTTGAAGTAGATGGTACCTGTCAAGGTCCTGGCATTTTGGAAAGCCAGGTCACTTATTTATAGGGAGATATAAGTGCTTAACCCCAAGCACCCATCTTTGAAAGCCACGGATGGATGTTTTGAAGTCAACTAGCAATTCAGGGCATCTTGGCTTTTGGATGCCCTGTCTGTATACCTACAAGGGAGGAGAAGTTCAACTTCTGAAAACACAGGCCCCTTTCAGGATTATTAAAAATCTTGTGAGCATTGATGAAACACATAAAATCATACACATGTACAAACTGCCTAGCACCACCTCCCACAGCTGGGAAATCTGGCCCTAACTCTTAGCAGCTGGCTCACTACACTAAGTCCAAGCCAATTGGTGTGCTAGTCACAAGTTAGTTCAAGGGTTGTTTGTGACAATCATTAATAATAATTGCAAGTAGAGGGCTGCAAAAGGAAGCTGGTTTGGGTAATCATACAAGTCGTTTCCAGTTTTCAAATCCATGAAAGTGTCACCCATGGAAAGATGTCAAATGAGGGAGAGAGGGGAAATGGAGGCTGGTGATTAATACACGAACACATGAGCGTGTCACCGAACCTACAAGCCCAAATGACTCTGCAGTCCCAGCAGCTTCACAGGCCTGGTCAGAAATCCCAGTAACAAGAAGGAATCCAGCATAGTGCAAAGGTTGGATCTAGGAATTCGACCTGCAGACTAATGCATACCATTGTCCAGAAAGTATAATAGCAAATTAATAGCATTCATAAAATACTGATCTCAGTCAAACTGCAAATGCAGCTATACTTAATTACTGCACAGCAACTGAAGCTATAGGGTAACCTCAGTTATTTGGAGGTTTTGAGACCACCAAGTCTCCCTGTATTTTAGCAGAAAACCTACGCTACATGGCTTGAAAGCAATTTCCTTAATAAAATTAGGTTTATAGCCTTCTATGATTCTAGTGAAGAACCATGATGGAGTTAAGTACCAAGAGGTGCACTTCATTTTTCACATTACTTATTGCATTTAAAACCAAATCCTAATTTTGGTTGTCCTTGTTCCACAGCAGTTAACTTTTATAGACTTGTTTCTTTGCTGTCAATGTTTCGGTACCTTCACAGGGAGCTGAATTTATAGGCAAGCCGCTCATTAGTGAAAAGATTTGAAATCAGGTGACACTTCCAAGTTTTAGAGCACAGTGTCCTCTATGGAGGAAACGTTGACAAAGAACAGAGCAGCAGCATCTACTCTAGCGAGAGTTTCCTCTTCCCTAAACTCTTCAAGATCCCTTCCCCTTGGCTAATACGGTTTGAAATGAACTATTAAGTAGATAAACTCAATCACACTAGTGCATTACTTGCAGAGGGAATTACAATGAACGGCTTGGAATTAGACAGCATCAACTGCACTTAATACAATACAGGCCAGAACGGTGCCGTCCCACCCAGAAAGAGCTGCCGTATTCAAGGGAAGTATGCACGTTGCTATGTGCTTTCGAGGCCAGTTGGCTATTCTTCTCAGCCAAGGGCAAGCCCTATTTTCAGTGCTGTATACCTCTAGTGGCATAAGAAGAAAGCAGCCCCGGTGTGCCCTCAAGTACAGGACCGGACTTCTGCCCAGCCTTCATGTGGGACGTCTGGCAGCAGGAAAGGTTCCTTGGCTCTTTTCTCTCTTCCTCCCCCACGCTTTGCACCTACATATAGGATGGGCAGAATCCAGCCCTTAGCATTTATAAGACCCTTTGTGTCTAGAGAAATCTCGCCAGTCTTCCACATTCTTCGGCACCTTTGCAAGAAACACATCAGGGTATGATTTGATGGGCCAGGATGTCATGGCCACATGCATTTTACTCAGCTGCCAAGACGATGAGAAAGAAGTCAATGCTGTTAGATTTCTGAGCGTTGATCCTTTACGTGGGTGACATTTTCAATCCCCAAACTCTCTTTGATGGATATCGCATTCGCTAAATACCCACTTGAAAACCTCACAGCAAAGCAGACTTTGTTCAGATCTATTTACCGGAAAATGTTTTTGTGTGAGGCTTTTAAACCCTTGAGTGAACAATAGGAGGGGGGAAAAAAAAAAAAAAAAAAAATCGGCACCTAAAAGGGAATGGGAGACAGGACCAGCATGTATGGCTGAAAGGATCCCACTCATCACCAAGTCTGCTTTTAATTATGGTTACACAGCTTAGGCCTTACGTCTATTTTATGACAAATTGTTGTCTTCCCAAAACCCACACGTATGACTTTTGTCCTCCAATAATTGCAACGATTCTTTCTTAAAGAAAAAAAAAATGTCTTGTTCCTCCAAAAGTTGCATCGAGGTAGGTACACAGAGGGCACATCTACACGTGTGCTTTAATGTATGTTAGCTTTTTTTAATGCATATTAAAGTGCCACCATGCACTTTCACTAAAGAGCTTTAAAATAGACGAGCGTGCTTTTTTTTAGTACTTCGCAACGGAGGTACTAGATTTAATGTGTGTTCGCAAAAGCGCATTAATGCATATGGAGGTGCACCCAGAGCATCATGTACTGTGACAAGCCATTTCTCCCCGATTTCTCTGTTCTGCTACTTTATACAACCTGCTTGGTGGCTTGCAGTGGGTTTTAGCTGGAAGAACTTGCATAACATTTCCATTAGTGTTGATTACAGGGTCCAGATCCTCTTCCCCACATGAGGTGTGTAAATAGACTTAGGCACCTTCTGTTCCACCCTGTGTCCCAGAAAAACACTTCCTGCAAAAGGTGGGTGGGTCCTCCTCCTCCTCACTGCTTTTGTGACTCAGCCTTAAGGGTAAGATGAAGGTGTGCTACAAAAGTAGATGCATTAAAAGATTTCCAAGGTTGCATCGTGGAGGAGAATTGTGCTTAGATGCCCAAGAGCACTTCGAAACCCAACATATAAACAAAATCTGGCACCTGGCTGAGAGTCACCGCTCTGGAAAGTTTGGGTCTGATTCTCCATTGTCTAACACTATGTGTATTCATGCATACTAGTGCAAAGTGGAAGTAAAATACTACCGTTCAGATGGGAAATGAAGCATCTCCCCGTCATCTGCCCTTATTCAAATAGCTGAAGTCCATTACACCACTTAAATGACATTCCCTAGGTTTGTACATCTGGGGTAGGGCATTCTTGATGGACAGCCCTCGAGTCTGGCATTTCAACTTAAAATATGCTGGGATGCATTATGTACAGTGAAAGAACTGGTCATTGGTGTACGTAACTGATAGGTCAATGGTAAGAACAACTCCTTTTTGGGGGAAAACTGACTATAAGTTCCAGCAGCAAGTACTTATAGCACCAATAATGGGTAAGTGCCCTTGTCGGAAAGGAAAATGGCTGGTACAAAGCATAGGGAGTAGGTGGTAATAGTTAATTTCTCCAACCCAAAACCAAGGCCTAATGGAAGCAGCTGTCAGATTTTTCACTCGTCTGCTTTTAAGCCCCAGAGTCAATTAAATTAAAGATAATGAGAGGCAGCTTATTGTAGGGCCCTTTCTATGCCAACACTTATACGATCAAAGAGTCATTTAATAATTCAACCCTTACTTTGTTGGCAAGTGTCTGAAGTGTTCAGAAATGAATCTGCCAGGACCTAAATCCAGTGAGTATTTAACTAATGTTTAGTTTATTAGCAGGGTCAGATGGTGAGTTGCCTTTCCCAAATGTGACTGCATAACTGACACCTTATAAAAGAACACCATCTCCTGCCGTCGACAGATCAGCAATGGGCAAAAATGATCTAAAGTACGTGAAAGGAAACATTGCATTTGTTGATGAATAATACCTTAATTGGCCAGATGAGGACGTTAAAGCTGCATGAATCCCCTGCCCCGGAGTCTGAACGAGATATGCTCTCTGCAATGCATCTGCCTTTGGTAGCTGATACCTGAGGATCTCCGAAACGGCATTAACCGAGGGGATAGAGGGTGTGCTCGTATGCAACACGTTTGCTGGCTATAAATGTGAATCTAGAATAATGTGCCATAACAATCCCTGATTTGTATCCCCTGCCTTGGGCTGAAAATACCAAACATCTGCATTCCTGCCTCTGCTGTTGTTAGGACAACGTGTTAACAACGGAGCTGGCATTGTTTTCCAACCGGTCCTAAACAACATGAGGATCCTTTTCATGTTCCAGTCCGCGTTTTGCTCTCAATCGATCCAAGTCCCGGTCGCTGTTTGTTTTTATCTTTAACTGCAATTAAATCTACAAGAAACGTGGTAAATGCAACCTTCCCACAGGGAATAGTACTCTGCAAACCACCAAGTAACCACTGGATCACACATCTCTGTGACGCCGGCATCCATTTTTCACGACGCAAGACAAAGATGAGCATCTATCTGGGCTCTGTCGTGGTAAGAAGGCTAGTTGCGGATAAAATGAGAAGAAAAACACAGGAGAATGCAAAAGAGGAAACTGAGATCTGAAATGCTTAAACTGCTAATGCAATTAAGAAGACTCACTCTTTAGTTGTCATCATTTTCCAAGCTTTACCGTTGGCAAGAAATGAAATCCATGGCATGAGAGTCACTGCATTGTGACAAGCCACCGATTTCTTTTTCATGTTTTGCTCTCAGTCTAAAGACCCCGTATCTACACAGCACTTGACATTGTAGAGCTCTGGGTCCCAATGAACTTAGCAAAAACATTGGATCATTTCGGACCAAGGCCACAGATTAGTTATAATTCTTAAAATGGTCGTACCGTTAACCATCTTCGAATAGATCCCAGTCATCAAAGTCTGCTTAGGGAATCCTCTGGTGCAAACGACAGCAGAATTGGATCAACAGGTCAATTCATCAAATGTAATTAAACTGTATTACAGTTGTCAATTGATTTCATTCCCATAACGAAAATACGTTGAAAAACAGCTCTGTAGAAATGCCTCCTTCCCCCACCCAGCATGTGAAAAACAACTGTACTCTATAGTCACAGGATACATCCCTTACAAGGAGGAAAACCTTTTCGTATCAAACCTGGCAGATGCAGGGAAGTGCATTAGCCATTTTTCAAAATTTCTCAGAAAAGATCCCAGTCCTGCTTATCATGTGGCCATATGATGTACCTACCCTCCAAAGCAGACCGTGCTACGCCGCTAGCTGTACGGCGCTTGGCGGCCACCACCGCAGGTCTGGAGCCTCGGGCCTTGAAAAGTTATACCATCCTTAATCCCCGCAGATGCTACAGGGCAGCAAATGAGCCCCTGTGACGAGAAAGGGGCTTGTGGTTTCGTTTTGTGTTAGACGATGAGCAGATCAGCTGGGTACTGGGAGCTAAAAGTGGAGCATGGGGTCAGATGTAGCCAATGCTGATTAGCTTTCACCTGCACTGATGCCAAATCACTTGACAGTGGCATGAATCACTCCATCCCTTTTTCCTCGCTGCATGCGACTGGAGGGCCTGGTGGCAAGGCGGTGGGGCTACTCGTAGCAGGGTAGCCCCTATAAAATACCACGATGCTGCAACCTCCAGAGTAAGGCGAGTAGAGGGCACCTCAATACCCTCTCCCCCATGACTGTATGGGTACTCCAGGGCTGGAGGAAGGCTAAGGGACATCACCCTGACAGCAACACATCCTCGCGGAGGAATTAGGCAGTCGGCAGTCGTTCTTACCTGTTGCTGTCTAGCGACAGGTACAACCATCGCAGCACTGAACATCTGGACTTGGTCTGGACTTCGGACTCTGTCTCGATGGTCTAAAGGAGGGCTGGTAGGTCTTGGGTGGCCTCCATCCACTTGTCTAGGCATATGCATCAAAGGTCTTGATAACTAGACCTATGATATGTATGCCATAACCCAGAGGATCGACAGCTGCCTTATCTACTCACACCTCTAGCTTGGGTTCCTGGGTTAAGGCAACCTTTGCTTTAACCTGACTCAGGTGCCCATAGCATGCTAGCTGGAAAACCAGCCTGAGCAGCTGGATAAAGTAGCCGGTGCTCAACTCTGTGCTGCTCAAGGCAGGTTGCTGCTTGTATGCAGATTAATAGTTTTAAAGCTACGTGGGGTGTCTTTGACTGCAGCGTACATATTTCCAGAGTAACATCTGCTTGAGAAGCCTGGAGTTGGATCCCTTGGGACTCAAACTCTGCATTATATCCATGGGCAATAGATTTCAGCATCTCCCATAGATGCTCCTTTCATAGGCTGAGACATTATGAAGCCATAGGGATTCACAACCAGTAGGACTTTCTTGAAACAATTTTGCCCTCGAACTGGAGCCGGTCTTTCAAAAGGATCCTCCAACTTGATTTAAACATTGCCAGGCCTGGAGAGTCCACCACACTCTTCGGAAAGTTTCCCCAGTGGTTATTTATCCAGCACTCAACATTTGCCCTGCATTTCGTTCACCAGCATGCACCACCAGCAGCATCTTAAAAAATAATCCATGGGTTCAGCTAACAAAGGTTTCCATTCACCACCAGTTTCTACCTCCAACTTGGGCTCTGGGGTCGAGTTTTAAATATATGATTCTGTTTCCTCCCCCCCCAGGATCATGAATTAACTGAAGATCATAGAAAAAAACTGGGCCTAGATATGCTTGAGTTGCCACCAAATCTTGCACAAATCCTAACCCAACCAAATCTCCCTAGGCACCGGGCGATGCTGTGAACAGCCACGCTGTTTACTGAGGTTTAAATGTGATATTTGACAGCAGCTTTAAAGGTGCAGGGCTCCTTCAGCAGAATTTTCCAAGTTCAGCAGACCTTCACAAAACAAATAATCAAGCAGCGCTCTCAAAGCCCACATCCCTCCTCAGAGCAAAACTCAGAGCAAACAATAATAATACCTAGTTCTCATATAGCAGCCCTTTTTTTCATGAGCAGAACCACTCAGACCAAGCCAGGAAAGAATGAAATCATTATGTACAGTACAGTGTTTAATAGCACAACGTTTGTGCCACGGTGGCAACCAACAGCCACACGCAAGCTCAGAGACACAGCATGCAAGGGGCTGCACCAACAGAGAGACATAAAGGCACTACCCAGCTCTTCACAACTAGTTGGTGCAACAAACAAGGATGATAACAAATCCTTGTTTCTCCCATCAGTATTCAGACCTAAACTATGGCCGAAACTCAAAATATCCAGAAGCAAAGCTCTTTTACCACTTCTCTGGTTTTGCACTCAAAAATCCAAAGAATTAATCAGTTTGCCTTCCCCAGAGGAAATGTATATTCAAATTTAGGAGAAGCATAGCTGTTTTTCTTCTTGCTGTAAAAAGTTCATTCTCTTCCTTGATTCTCTTCGGGGAATGTACAGTTACAAACACCTGCTGGGAAAAGTCGCACTTTCCCCCCCCCCCCGAATTCATTGAATTTTAAGAAGTTGCAAAAAACCACCCCAAAAACCCAACCATTCCAGCTCAGACTGAAACCAACCTTCTTGCCAAAATATCTAAGTTGAAAAATGAGGAAGTTTCACACCACCAAAGATTTGGTTTTGAGAGAGTTTCCATAGTTCTGTTTTGGTCATTTTAAATGTGCCAATGGTTTCTATTAAAAGGAAAGGAAAAATCTGAAGTGAAAAGTCATTTCAAACTGAAAAAAAAAACCTCTTTCATACTGAAAAATACAAAAATAAAGCACATCTATTTGGGGGGCAAGTTCCTTCCAAAAGAAAACCAACACAGCAGAATCAATGGGGATTCCCACAATGTGTCAGGACCCTCGAATCTGCACTTTTGGCCCATGCTGCATCAAACTTCACTGGAGATAACTTTGAAGACAAGCAGACATTCAGTACTGGGGATCTATCTGAAACGAACCCTTTCACCACCAGCTAGCTGCCCATTCGAGAAACAAAAGACTTATGTCTCAGGGTGCTTCCCCAGGTCCCAAATTCAACCCCTGTTCCCATTAGGGGCTAGCGACAGTAGGAGATGAGTTCAAACACAGCTCGGGCACTTTGTCCACCGGTGATCAGCAGGTCCTGTTTTCGCCGCTGCCGATGAACCCAAAGTGAAGGGGTTACAAAAGCTGTCCATGTGTTTGAGAAATGGTGCATGCCGCTGCCTTGTTTCATCAGTGAAGAGGACCTGCTATTTTTTACCAAGAAGGGGGGAAATAATGTAAGAAAACACCAACAGAGACACCGAGAGAAACGACGGTTTTGCTCGGAGGGTAACATTGTTTTTCGGTAACAAGGAGAAGGTAAAGACGATGCAAAGCAGCGGTGGCAGCGGTCACAATGACTACTGCGTGTGAGATCACGGCTCGTTTGCATCGTGACATCAAATCATTCAGAATTCAATTCTGTGTGCGGCCCTACGTCCCCGGATCTCTCCTTCAGCTAATCTGTCACATCCTGTACAAAAGGGTTACAAATAAGATTTATCAAGATGACAAATAGAGCTTTCATTCCCACTGTGCATCGGGCTTGCACTGCTACAATATGTACTGCCAGGGGCTCAGCTGCTAAGCAACACCCCCACCCCCCGAATACCTCTTGCTGTACAAAACAGGGTGGATTTACATGATGAAAACAGCCCTCTGCACAACCTCATCTATACTATATTTTCCCAGGAGTGAGCCAGAAGAATTACATTTATCCATCCTATCTGATTAACAACAGCCTTTCATTTACTGCATGCTATATCAATTTCCTGTTTCCAAAAAAGACTATTTCCCCCCCACCACAAGCGGACTAATAAAAAATTCTGCCAGGACAAACACAATGTCTGCTGCTGCCCTTAACTAACGCGTTGCTCTGACACTTCATGCCTTGCCAATGTTATTACCTTGACATTTGTGTTTTTTCAATAGGAAAAACCCCCCCAAAAAACAAACCAGTGGAAAATAACAAGTAACCCAGCATTCAGCTCAACTGCCTGGTTTTCAGACCAAGCCACTTTTGCATGTCTTTGGAAAAGTACCGTAACAGATGATTAAACCGCCAGCACAATTAAAACGCCTTGTCTTCAGTCACTGCTGTAAGTCACTACATCCTGAATGCCACATTATGTTTTATATTGCTATACTGCCATGGAATAAAGAACTTATACCAGTTTAGGCACCAAAGCTGCCCTTTGTAGAAAAAACAAGATACTTTACCCTCTGGTGAAAAAATATTACCAGTCCATACAGAAATGGAAGGGGAAGGGTGGAAGACTGCCATAGCTTGCATCTGCCAGTCCAAACCTGTTTGAAGCAACTGGTTTTGGTGCATCTGGAAGCAAACGTAGCCAGACTTACTTTAGACTCCTACAAGTCCCATTACCATTAATAGAAACACTTATTGATTTTAGTGTCAGGTGGACTAGGACTTTGCACTTGGTATTTCTCCTCTTTCAGTGTCACGCATCCAAGTACACGTGACATTTGCTTACTAGCGTCTTCCCGGCATTGCACATCTCAGCCTTGTGCCGTATTGTATATGGAAGTGCTGGACATAATCTCATAGGTCAGGATGTAAAATGAGAACCAGGTTCTGTAGCATGAAATATAATACAATGCTAAAGCCAAGTTTATAGAGACTGAAACCATGGGTTAGGAACATAATAGAAAGCTTTTAAAAAAATCTCAATTCTCGTATGTGGGTAGAGGGTGTCTGAAGGATACCCCAGGCACTGAAAATCATGGAGATTTCTGGACTACATAGAGGTTTTTATCCAAGTAAGGCCAATTGAGACACAGCAATTACTGTCAATGACTGTACTGCACAAGACTCATAGTCCACAGGCCCTTTCTCTCACTGTAACCACTATCAAACACTACTGTATCTGGCACCCTGCAGAAAGCAGATGTGGCATGGTCTGTCTTCCACATCTGATCTCGAATGAATTAAAAAGTGGCTTCAGCCTTGAATCACAGCTTTTAATATCCCTGGGAAGAGATTTGTTGTTAGGAACTCTAACAACTCTGGAGACTCAAGTTGCCCATATACAGAAGTCCAAACTCTTGCTGAATGTTTTCTGTAACAAATTCCCCTGGCAAGAAGCCCACGATCTGTCTACCCCAGTGGTTCTCAACCTTGTTAGACTCATTGCACCCCTCAGGAAATGCCAGCACTTAGCTTTTGTTTTATAACTACAGAAAAAGAATAGAGCCCTTCTTCTGTTGCAAAGGACTTAGAAAGACCACAACAGGGCAGAATGTTTTTTGACACCAAAAAATCCTATTTGAAAACTCTGGGCTTCTCTTGTGATGTGTGTAGGTGTTTGCACACACAGCAGTACTAATCTTGTGTGGTATCCCACAATGCCCTTAACATGATCTCATAGTACCCCAAGGTGCTGGGACACTCTGGTTGAGAATTGCTCCTCAATGCATTGTGTGAAAAAAATATTGTGTCGTCGTGAATTTTGCATCTTTCCCCCCCCCCCTTTTTTTTTTTTTTTTTTTTAGGGGCCAACAATAATATTCACATTACAAAAGTACTTTGGTTGTAAATAGGTAATTGAAAACAGTAAAATTGTTATATCAGAGTCATAGAGAAGTAGGGCTTGGAAGGGACCTCCAGAGGTCATCTAGTCCAACCCCTGCCTGAGGCAGGATCATCCCTATGCAAACCATCCCATACAACCATAATTTAAACTCTACCTAAGGCTAACCTCAAGCCAGACACAACACAGACCTAGCTCCCAAACCTGCCACAGGTAAAGTAGGGGAACCATAGCAGCCAATGTCCTGCTTCAGTGAAATGTCAAATATGTTCAAGAGGTCTCAGATAGACGGCCACATCCCCTGTTACAAAGGAAGGCAAAAATCCCCACAGTCTGTATCCATCTGACCATGGGGTAAAATCCCTTCCTGACCCCAAACAGGGTGACCAGTCTGCCCCTGAGAGGAGGGGTGAGACCCTCTAGCCAGGAACCTCCCGGCAGGAGAATCAGCACTCCTCAGGTGAAGTCCACAGCCTTAGCTGTAGCCAATCCCCCAATGCCTCTTAAAAACATCCTGATGCATATAGCAGAAAACTCATGATCTATAACAAATTGCACCACAGAAAGAAGAGAATCAAAATATGCTTTAGCTGATTTTTCTTTCCCGTTGGGTAAGTTTGCCATATTCCTCCATAGCCTAAAGTGACCTTCCCTGTTATTCATTTATCACTTGTGGCATAATACCTTCAGTCCCCAACACAGGCCAGATCCCTAATTCTGCTCTATGCTGCATAGATAGTCAGCCACACATCCTGAACAGCTTTACCATCTACCTAAAAATAACACGTGAAAGTGGGGAGAACAGAAGAATTATTTCCACTTCGCAGAAGTGGCTCTGGAGCACGCCGAGGTCAATGTTACATGTCTCTAAGCTAGCTAGGTGACTTAAGAGCCCAAAACCAGTTGATTTTTAACCAAGCACCACATACAAATTCCAAAAATTGCCCAACGGCTTGATCACTATGGAGTATTGGGCAGCAATGTTGGAACCACAATCCTTTAACGAGCTGTACTTCCAGGACCGCTGGGTGTAAGGAGACACACACGACTTGGCCAAGCAGTGTTTCCCAGAAGTAGGCCCCTATGGAGGGTCTGCTCCTATGCTCGCTGAAGTCAACAGAAACACTTCTCTTGACTTCAACAAATGCTGGATGAGGGCATCTGGTTTGGCATCCCTGCACAGCTTGTATCAGCAGCTAGCCCGAGACTCTCCTCCTTGAAATCCTTACATATTAAATGTGCCAGAAAGGTGCCTTTGAGTCATGTTGATAAATCCTTGTTTAATAGCTGTCAAGGGAATCTGACAGATTAGCCAGAGGGGGGATCTCAGGGCATACGGCACTCAAAGACGTATCACAGGCAATAAAATGCAGATGTAAGGATTGATCACATCACAATGCCAGGTGCCATCATGTCTTCCCGCAACATATGGAGATCACCCTATATAAGAAAAAATGGCATTACAAACTGTTTGCTGTGGCTAACACAAGCTGGCGGCTGGAACAACTCTTACAGAAGTGATGATATCTTGGCTTTAGCAGAAGGAGAGGAAAACCCTAGAAACTATTGTGGAGTCAACAGAGATGATGTGGGTTGGTGCCAGTGTAAAGAACACGCGTCCTGCCTGGCTTCTTGAGAGCAGCTATTCCTCCGCTTAGCGCCATGCGCTTTCCCATGGGCAGACCACATCCCACATGCAGGCCTGTGAAGAGCATAACCATATTCAGTATTCCTAGCTCCCACTTCTGGCACAAAACACCCGATTCCCAAATGCAGATGCTTTTTGTGACACTTTATCATAGAAAAAAAAATGGCAAATTTTCCCAGCCCTATTGGACATTTTCTTCAACCTCGAAAACTAAATCATTGCAAGGTGACATATGCTAACTGATGAGAGTCTACGCACGCACCATTTACGCACTTATTGCTCCTTTCCTAGACGTCTGCTATGTGCTGTCCGCTATCCTGCATCCCACCAATTCAAACCAGATGTACAAGGTGCAGATACCATCTGTACAAATGACACCCACAGTCCCAGTGGAGGAGTGGCGTGGTGCTCTAATATTCAGCCAGGCTAATCTCCCCAAACAACTGTGTTCTTTCCCATCACAGTGTTACACTTCCCTCAATCTTCATTTATTTTGATAAAATATGCAGTTATTTGGAAACTGCCTACATTATTGATATGTTGCTGGTTCAGAAAATGGAATCATTAACATGATCTATCACACAAGTGCATCTCCAGTTCATGTTTTTTTCTGCTTTGTCAGTTTGAGTCAGTCTGCTTTAATATGCACAAGCTATTTTTAAAGGCCCTTTTGCAATTCAAATTCTTCATTCTGTAAGTATAACTGAAAAGATAACAGTTCATTTTCAGTCTTGCACTCAAATCTGTTGAAGGAAGCTTTAGTAACTGCCGAATAGTCTGTTATTGAAACTGCCTTTTTGGCTGCATTAATTTTAAAAACAAAGTTTAAAGGAAAAGCCGGAGAGGAATGAAGTGGGGATGGCTAGGATTCACTTACGAATGCTGATGTCGGGGCTTATGGTAGAGAGGCACGAGTGAGGCCAGTGCCAGAGTACCCTGTGAACAGAGACCAGGGCTGCAGTGAGGGGAGCTGGGGGAATTCACTTGCTTCTTCTGCAGCCTAACTCCTTCAGCTGCCCATCTTGGGCTTGCTCTCCTACACTTTTTCCCATGAAAAGTCCAAGGCAATTCTTTCCTTGCTCCTTGCAAGAAGCATCTCCTTCCTGTCCATACCATATACCTGCCTGGGTTCGCTCGGGTGGCTCAGCTCTACTCACTCTTCTATATGCGCCACCGCCCTGCATGAAAGAGGAAACAGCCAACTCTGCATGCATTGTGCGGCTATATGCTCCTTCCTGGGATGAGTCCATAGACGAGAAAAGTATGTTGCCCCCCGGATGAAGTGATGCAATTAAAAAAAAAAAATCTCTAACTGTGGATGGGGTGAGAAACTAAGACCTGGCATGAAGAGGAGCCAGCCGAATGGCACATGGGTATGGCGTATAAAGCGCTTTGCGATTCAGGACCAGAATGACAGCATCTGATTTGCATGCACTGTGCTGGGCTCAAAGTCGCCTCCCCGCCCACAGTGTACCCCCTGCCTGCATTGAGCACACCGAGAGCAAGGGGTAGGCCTAGACACATCGCACCAACTTCTAGCATGTGTTAGCATCCAGACCTGCAGCAGCATGCACGTGTGTTGACAGGCAGAGCTAATAAGATTATTAACAGGTCGTATGACCCCAGTACTCTTTCCTGCTGTAGCAGGGGGTCGGACTTGATGATCTGCTCAGGTCCCTTCTGACCCTAGAAACTATGAAACAGGGGGAACTCAGACCTCTCTCTCCTGAATCACCTGCAGCCACAACCCAGATGAGATATCTTGAACTACAGTCATGTTGGCCACCGACATTGTGTTGCCTCCTAAGAGCATCCATCTTCAGCTGGTATGGCAGCGTACAGAAGTAGAGCAGGAGCTGTCCTCTGTGAAGCGAATCAGCACCTTAACTATCTGGCATCGCAATGACAGGCCCGATTACATGACACTGCAGGAGGCTGCAAGGCCATATTCAAACTTGCAAGCCCTCATTCATTTAAAATTTAGAACCACAATAACTACTTACAGCTACACAGCTCCATGTCCCTGGGCTGCTGTGAAACCCAAGCCCGCCTGAAGCAACACAACTTGATGATGGGAAACAAGCAGATGCTATCTGGCAAGGTGATGTTTTATGAGGCTGGCAGTCTGGTTTGGGGGGGATCCCTGAGACAATTGAAGACGGGCCCTTTTGTGTCACTGAGTGCTTCTTGGCAGGCGAGCGTGCCGAGTTCACGGCCCGTGTTGTCCAGATGAGGGTGGCTCACCCACCCATGTCTCACACTGCTCTGTTGTAACAAGAGGTACTAAGGCATGCAACGATCAAGGTTGCCTCACTGCCTCCAATTAAACACATCTTCACAGCTCTCTCCTCAGTGGGTGAAAAGGCAGAACGCTGTTTGGTAATTGCAGAGCCATGTTCGGGTTACTCTGATTTAGAAGATTAGACGGAAAAACAGTGTAATTGGAAAAAGCCCCAGCACAGCAGTAGAGCTGTTCGGCTGTCAGGATTCCCCTGGCACCTGTGGATGGAGCATGCTTTCATGTCAAGGCACTCATTAGGCATGTACAAGCATTTTTGAGGTGCTGGCACGCGTTTGGAAGCTGAAAGCCTAAAAACATAATTAGCAGGAAAAGCAGGCATTAGCACTGCTGGCAAATCTGCCGGGCCGTTACCATACTTTGATAGGCCTTTGAGTTGAATCATATCAGAATCCAACGGCAACATCACTTCATCTTCAAAGACCTCCCAGCTCCAGACTTTGGCTTGCAAGGCTTAAAAATCAGCACGACAAACATCATGTTTTGCTTTGAGTGTAAACTGTCCACCTGCTCCGTTTCTAAGTCCTGCAGAAGGAGCACTCCATTTCCTCCAGAGCTTCGTGTTGAGCTTAGTTAAACCACTGTCGCATCATCCTTCCATGCCCACGTGTTTTGCACATGTCCACGAAACCATAATGGTGACCCCCTCAGGGTCATGTCTGTAAAGGAGGACTGAGCATTCCCTGTTCTCCTATGGTTTCTGCAGCTCTTCATCTTATTTTTGCCAACCCAAACTTTCTTTGCAACTGATCTTCTCAGCTCTTGATCTTCTTGTTGCCAACCAAGGCTTCCTTTGCAGCTGCTCCCCTCACTAAGGCATGGAGGAAAGCACTAGCCCCGCTCGGAAGAGCCTACCCACCCAACAGGGGTTAAAAGGTAAGAGAAAGCGATGCAATGCACACAGAAGTCGAGGGGTAAATGCGATTACCTGATGCCTGGTTTGCCATCACTTTTATTTTAAATTAAATGCCCTGAATCACTTTCTTCTGATCCCCTGGCTTGGACTCCACCCTCCTTTCTGCTTTCCCTTCCAATGACTGACAACAAGAGAGGCAGATTCAGTGGCTCTGTCTTGTGTGTCGCCACCATGGCACAAGCGGGTCTCACAAGACGGGCCACTGAGGTGAGGGAAGGAGTACAGCTGAACAGCCCAACTGAGCAAGGTCCTTTCCCTGCATGGACACAGGCAAAGAGACACCCCTGGTGCATTTTCCATGAGACACAAAGGGCAGAGAGAGAAGGGCAGAGGGTGGCCTCGGGGGGGCACAGAAAACTAGACAAGGGTACAGCCTTGCACTTCCTCAAAATCAGCCTCGCACCTCCTCCAGATCATATATGTTGTCTCCCCAGATGTAGTGATCCTAGTTTAAAAAAAAATCCCTACCTGTGGATGGGGTGAGAAACCAAGACCTGGCATGAAGAGAAGCCAGCTGAATGGCCAGCACATGGGTATGGCCTATAAAACTACCAAGAGGAGCAACCATTGCAGCAAGCTAGGGAGTAGCTGGGAGCCCATATTAGTCTGTTTGGACCGGCTTCGATGTTCACTGTCAAAGGACGCGGCGTGCTGCATGAAGCACTATGTCAACCTCTGCCATTCAAAAGGCTTTAGTCTCCAATTGTTTTTACATTATGCTGAGGGGGAAGAAGCCAATAGCTACTAAAGCTATAGATTTTTAATTAAGGCATGCTTTTTAATTATTTTACTTTAATTTAATTAACAATTACAGTGGAATAGCAGAAGGCCCACCATCGGCTTTTCCTCTATGCCTCTCTTACTTTGAATGCTTTATCCTAAGAAGCTTAATTAGCCATTTTTAAAGCTCCTGCGCAAAAGTGTTAAGTCAACGGACAGAGGGCTCAGCAGGGGTCACATGGCAGAAAGAGCCACACAGGATTGCCTTTGGAGACCGACCTCATTATTGAGAAGAATCACTTCTATTATGGGCCGTTGGTCCGGTCCGCCACGCAAGGACTGACAGAAAAATCATCTGATGTAACCAACCCTTATGTGGCTTCATTAATCAGAGTAGTAATGTTGGCCGATGTGCACGATCTACAAGGATGATCTGGGTTCAAAAGGGTCCGTCTTTTGCTAAATGTAAAGTGAGGCAAAATGAGGCCCTGAGAGGAGCTAGCACAATCCAGATGACCCCAAGGTAACATGGCCTTTCACCTTCTTGTACCCTGCCGGGTATTTGAGAATCCACTTTGCGTTAGCAAAGAAGAAGAACTTCTCTACACAAGCTGCTGAGATAACTGCCCTAGAGCAGACCCTGCTAACTGTGCCAACTTTTAAAAGGAATGACATCTTCCACTGGACTTCTAGCTAATCCTGACGCTAGGACTGATCACAGAATGGCATTTTCGGTTGAGCTAGGCTACAGCGGAAAATGCAATCAAGCAGCCGAAAAGGAGGAAAACCCTTACCCTCAGCCTTAGCTACATGACTTAGTATGCAGGCCCCAAACAGAGCTGAAGCATGAGGAGTCAAGCATGTCCCAAAACATGTTAGAGCGTGCTCAGGGAGCCAAGCGTTCTCTGTGAGACACATGAATAAATCAATGGAAACATCATAGGCTGAAGCATAACAGACTTAGCAACAAGAGTCCTGGTTCAACGGTGTTCTCCAGGAGAGTATGCCAGATGCTATTTGATCACGCAACAAACCCAATGTCTGGAACATCTGAGCTCTCCCCAGTGCAACAGGTTGTTCCTCCAACGCTTTGCTATTCACCTGTCCCCTCCAAGGTGCCCCCCTTGCATCACAGCTTCAGGTAGAGATCTGCAAAAGTCTACCTTGCAGGAACCCACGGGGACATTTCCCTTGGTTTTGGGCTTTCAGATTTTTTTATCTGAATGTCTACCACAAACTTAGCCAGTAAAATGGGTCAAAGTTTCAGCTCAGTTTGCATGAAAAGAATGAGAAGCTGCAACTCTGGCCCAAGTTCATAGCAAAGCAACTGAGGCCCAGATTCCCTCCTATATGGGATTAGGTGCCATTTGAAGATTTCCAGACCCTTGTAAGCTTTCTATTCAATGGGACTTACATTTCCCCATGTGACTGTAAATGCAGTCAGCTTGCTGCATGCTGCTTATTATCAGCCTTTGCTCTTTTAGTTCCACCCAGAGTCCTGCAAACTTCCCAAAGCAACAAATGCACAAATGTGCCCTGGCTCCAAGCAGGCGCAGTGTAAAGCAATGTTTCATTGCCCTCTTCATTATGGGACTTCCTCCCAGCCCATCTGAGGACCCTCTTCTTCCACTGCAATGCAGGGAAGCTAGTGCAGCCAGGCTAAGAACCCTGTTCTAAAGCAATCGTGGTGCATGTAGGACCGTGAAAGAAGAGAGCCCCATTTAATGCTCCAGAACCGAGCACTAGGATGCTTATGCATGTCATATGCAACTTTACACAATGACGTCTATTTATTTTCACCGCCCACAGCTATATGGCATGCAGTCAACTTCTAACCAGAAAGTTTTAAGTCCTTTGCTTTTCCTCTTTGGCAACAGCAGGTCAATATCCCATTTCCCATTCTCCGCTTCACTGCTGAATAGGCAATTTTTTCTCCAGTAACTTCTTTTTTTTTTCCCCCTAGTCAGCTTGCTGCAGCATCTTTCTGTGCAGTCATTCACCACAGAGTTCTTTACTCCTCTGCTTATTATCTTCCATTTATCTGCATTGAGCTGTGCTGCCCTACTACAACCCAGGTACTCAAATTAATCCTCCTCATGTATCAGATTAAATTGTTTCTCATTATCTCCTCGCCTCTCAATTCAGTGCCATTTGTAAAACTAAAACCTACTTTTCTATACTATTAATCAAGACATTTTTTGTGTGACAAAAAGCTATTGTATCCCATCTTGAATTCTCTGGCAGAGCTTTAGTAATATTTCTCCTTGCTTGCCAAATTTGTATGTCTCCCTTTAGTCTGTCTCTTGCTCCTGAAGTCTCCACTTCAAATGCGCTTGATGTAGCCATTTATTTATGTTTCTTTAATCCAAACAGTATATACCTGCTTACAAAGAAAGCATTTAAGTGATCAATCTTTGCACAGAGTATGTATAACAACATCCTGAGGCCCGGGAAAAATCTAACAGTGAGAAGGGCTTAAAATGCAGTTGTTTTATACAGGCTACTGAGGAGGTGCACCACCCCTGACTCATAGTTATACATTTAGGGCACATTTATGCAAATTCTCTATATTTTGATGTATTGGAAATTGGAGGGGGAGAAGGGAGGGGTTGAGAATTTGCATAACTGCAAAATGAGTTTTCAATAACTTTTGCAAACCCCTGCATTCCAGTTGGTTAACAATGGTCTTCAGCAATGTACAGGTTGGGGTTTTTTAATAACCATTCAATGACTATGCATACATTTCCACTTTGTCTGGCTACCTTTAATTCCGTGGCTCGGAGTGGGAACCTTCAGTCCACTGCACCAAGAAGTCCAAATCAAACATGGCTACTGGAGCTTGTAGCCACCTCCACCTTATCGTCCTCCAAAACCCCAGACACTAAATGCAATTTAATTCATAAAGGGTTCTCTCTTGGGGAAGTGAGAAGAAAGTGAAGGCTAAGCATTCTTCAAGCGCCAAGGAGGTGCAGAAAGAAAAATACTGAGAAGGCAGGCTTGAAAGAGATAAGAAATTCAGGCAATATGTGTGCTGAAGGCAAATCTACAGGATGCTCAGAGAACGGTAACTATTCTGAATACAATCTGCATAAACACTGTGGTCATTAGTTATGGTGGGTACGACTGACCTTGGAAGGAGCAACACTCTTAAAGTATAACATGCACAGAGTCCCACTTTGTGAGCCAGCGAGGAGAAATCTGTGCATGCTACTTTTCCCTCTGGCTCTGTGATGGACAGGAACATTTTCAGAGTACTGATTTTAACTGTGCCACCCATTTCTTCTGCAGCGCTTCTCGTTTTCGGAGAATGAGGGAAAAATGCGATGCTGTAGCCGGAAAAGCAAATAAGACAGTGGCATGCATCTATCAATGCATCTCAAGCAAAACCAAAGATGTCATCTTCCCGCTCTACTCGGCTTTGGTGAGGCCGCAGCTGGAGTACTGCGTCCAATTCTGGGCACCGCACTTCAAGAAGGATGTGGAGAAGCTGGAGAGCGTCCAAAGGAGGGCCATGCACATGATTAGAGGCTTGGAGAGCAGGTCATACAAGGGGAGACTGAAAGACGTGGGGCTGTTCAGCTTGGAGAAGAGAAGACTTGGTGGCAGCCTATAAGTAAAAGTATCTAAGGGGCGCACATCAGGGCCTGGGGGAACATCTGTTCACCAAAGCCCCCCAGGGGAAGACAAGGAATAATGGTCATGAATTGCTAGAAGATAGCTTTAGATTGGACATAAGGAAAAACTTCTTTATGATTTGAGCAGCCGAGGTCTGAAGCAGACTCTCCCCAGGGGTAGTACAGTTACATACTCTGAAAATCTTCAAAAAACATCTGTCCGCCCACCTTGCTGGGGTCACCTGACTCCAGCAGTCTTTCCTGCCCAAATGCAGCGGGGGCTGGACCTGAAGATCTCATGAGGTCCCTTCCAGCCCTAACCTCTATGAATCTATGAATAAGGGAACAGTAACTAAGTTATATGGAGTTCTGGTCCAAAATGGCTTTTGCTGAGGCAGAGGGCATGGTGTAATGAATAGAAGGGATGTATCTTCTATAGGCAAGTAAAACACACCAATGAGTTTCTACCCCCAGCGCCCAAACAACAGCCATTTGTTACAGCCAAAGGAAGAGAGCCCTGGTTCACTAGCTCAAGACTGCATGCTTTTAAATACAGAGGTCCTTGGTTCAAGTGGATGAACCAAGACTGCAGCCACCCCCTAAGCACAAGCGTGGCTGTTTGGACAATCACCTGCATTGTGTATTTGAAGTGTATACACAGGTGTTCTCCAAGTTCAGGGCCAGGGAATGAATTGTTAGCTGGAAGCATCACCCCTTCACCCACCTCTGTGCACTGTCTTGAACTTTCCCATCACAAAAATCATTTTTAAAAGAGGGGAGAAAAAAACTGAACAAACCCCAAAGCAAAACCCGAACCAGCTGGGCAAGGCAGCTCCGGTGAGCTGTCCAAGGTTCTGGAGTAGCGGAAGTTTGGATTTTATTTTCTCCACTGTTTTCCTGGCACTCAGCCACCAGCCCTTCTCTGCATGGTGAAGCATCAGAGCTGCTATGTAAACGTTTCCACTTGCCACTGAGAAAATGGCAACTATTTTCACAAAAGTTGCCTTTTATGGTGAAAAGAGTGGATTTAATAAACCTCTGTGCAAAAAAAATTAAATTGCGCAGTTCTAAAAACCAAACCTTGTCTTGCTCAGCTGCAAACTTGTAAGACATTTTTAAAGAGCTAGGCTAATAAGCCATAGGTACCAACGGCCAAGGAAAGTGATGGACTTTCTCTTGAAGTCTCAAAACAGGGTGCCTCTTTGGAAAATATCCTTTCATCAGATATGAATTCTGAGGCTCAGTAAAGTAACTGGCTGAAATCCTAAGGCCTGCGTTACACAGAAGGTCAGACAAGATGATCTACTGGTCTCTTCTGATCTTAACATCTGTGAGTCACTGCAGGCAGCTTGTAATCTTCAAGGAACTTATTCTATCTAATTTAAAATCAAAGTGGAAAACTTTTTAATAGGCAAGAATATTTCCTCCGCATAGTCTGCCAATTTTTTTTTCTACACACAGCCACTAAATTCCCAGGCACAGTGTATGTGCGAATACTTCCATAATCTATTTCTCCCCCTACTTAAATCCATATCTTTTGTTACTTTAGGGATGACATCATTTGACAATTAAAAGTTGTTAAAACTTAACAGTGTTCAATGCCTTTTATTCCCATTCAAATCACAGGTCTTCTAAATGTCTGTAACGCTCTTATCAAGTGGGTTTTGTCCTAATGAACAATGAAAGAAAAAATGCATTCTGTAGAGAAACAGAAGGCTGATCCCTGCAGTGACATTTTCCTCCGTTCAGTAGGAGAAAACATAACTTATTGCTGGTTATCTTGCTATTGTGGGTAAGAGTCATATGTGCAGAACAGGCATAATGAAAGTACAATTTCATGGCCACCTGCCTACATTTCATGGCTACCATTTTGAAATGCACTAAGGGCCCTGATTCCAAAAGATATTTAAAGGTACAACTTCCTCAAAGGATGCTCATTGGCCCAGTGGGCCCTGGTCCTACCGGCCCTCAGGCTCCTATAGCATGTGTCCTAGACATGCCTTAAATTGAATGTAAATTTACAAATGGGTAACTGATACTCACTGCAGTATCTCAGGAAGGTGAGGAATGGCCTCAATGTACCAAAACGGGCCGACTGACTTGAGTCAAGCTGTTTGAATGTAGATGTATACTGAGAACAGGTCATTTTATCGCTGCAATAAAAGCGATTTCACAAATCTCAGGTACATAAGAACTGCCATTTACTGGGTCAGACCAGTCTCCTGTGTCGCACACTGGCGGAGAGTGGATGCTGAAAGGAAGAATGAACTGGGTCTGACCAGGGTGTTTTCCACTGTTTCTCTCTCACTTGCAGCCTCCAGCATTTAAAGTCTAAAAATTTCTCTCTCAGGTGCATCTCTAACTCCCATGCTCAATAGCTACTGATACCCCTTTCCTCCAAGAATGAGTCCAATCCCTTGGTGGATCTTCCTAAACTGTCAGGCTCCACAACATCTGGTGGTAACAAACTCCACACTTTAATTAGAGGTTGTGTGAAAAAACGTTAGTTGTAAACTAACTGCTTACTAGTTTCATTTTGTGGCCCCTTGTTCCTGTACAGTGAGAGACAGTAAATAAGAAATCTCTACTGACTTTCTCTTTGCCACTTAGTATTTTGTAAACTTTTATCATGTCCCCCTCAAGAGTCTTTTCTAAACTGAGTATCTTTAGTCTCTCCTCATATGGAAGCCCCCCCACCATACCACTAATCATCCTTGCTACTCTTCTGTGCCTTTCCTCTAGTTCTTCTATATCCTTTTTGAGGTGTAGGGGCCAGAACTGGGCAAACTAATCAAGGCGTGGATGCACCATGGATTTATAAAGGGGTGTAACAGGGTGGGCAGGGTCTGTGCTGGCTGCCCGCTTGTCCCTGGAGTAACCACCCACCTTGCTCAGCTGCCATGGCTTGATGATAGGAAAGTTGGTAGTAAGGTGGGAAGCTACCCATTTGCTCACCCTCCTGATCATAGGGCCTTAGTATGTGCTCCAGCCTTCCCTCACACGTGTCCCATGCCTCACAGATATCTCTTCCACTGGTTGACACTGGGACCCGAGCGCCGGAGATCTTCTCTGGTGAGTTTTAAACTAGGCCCATTGGGGGAAGGGGAAGACGAGGGAGGAGGAAGCCTTGGACCGCTAAACCAAGCAGCAGTCACAAGTACAGCCCAGCCTAGACCGACGGGTGGAACAAATACACAGGTAAGCAACAGGGGCCAGGGCAATGCTGTGAGTAGGGCGCCAGTGCACACATCCACAGGAGGCCTCAAATGCCTCCTACTACACAAATGCTTGTACTACGGGAAACAAGCAGGAGGAACTCACCCTCCTGCTAGCTGACACTAACCCAGACATAGTGGGGCTCACTGAAACGTGGTGGGACCCAACACATGACTGGGTGGTGAATATCAAGGGCTACAGGCTGTACAGGAGGGACAGGACAGGGAGGAAAGGCGTGGGGTGGTGCTCTACATCAAGGAGGAATACACATCCTCCCCAGGGAGCACAGAGTCAGAGGAGGAGCACACGGAAGTGCTCTGGGTTAGGATACAGGGGGGTCGCGGGGAAAGAGACTTAACGGTGAGGGTCTACTACAGACCACCCGACCAGGAAGAGCTTGACCAGGAATTGTTACGTCGGCTCACAGAGGTTGTTAGGTCAAAGGACGTGGTCACCATGGGGGACCTGAATTTTCCAGACACCTGCTGGGACGAGCAGTCAGCCAGGTCTGATCGCTCACGTAGGTCCCTAGCCCAAATGCAGGACCTCCATCTAACCCAGGAGGTGCACAGCCCCACCGGGGAGACGCCTTGTTGGACCTGGTGCTGGCCACGGGTGACGACCTGGTGTGGGGGCTGCGGGGGCTCGACCGCCTGGGCGACAGCGATCATTGCCTGCTAGGATTCACCATCCAGCGCAAGGTGGCAAAGGCCAGCAGCAAGGCAGCAGCCCTAGATTTCAGGAGGGCAGACTTCAATAAGCTAAGGAGAATAGTCGGGGAAGCGCTGAGGTCCCGGAGGGGGGGGAGCCGGGTGTCCAAGGAGGGTGGTTGCTCCTTAAGGAGATGAACCTCCAAGCCCAAAGGGAGATAATCCCAACATGGATCCAAGGGAGCAGGAGGGCACAAAAGCCCCCAGGGCTCACCAAAAGCATCCGGGAACATCTCCTAGCTAAAAGGGAGGCACACACCCGATGGCAGAGAGGGGCTATCCCCAGGGAGGACTATACTGCGGTTTGTCAGGGATGCAGCGGGGGTCAGGAAGGCCAAGGCAGAGATGGGACTGGGACTAGCTTCCTGGATCAAGGACAACAAGAAGTCCTTTTTTAAATACATGGGGGCAAAAAGAAGGTACCGGGTAACATAGGGCTCCAGCAAGACACGCTAGAAAATTTGGTTGTCACACCAGACGACAAAGCTAACCTATTTAACGACTTCTTTGCCTCCATTTTCTTGAGCAGAGACCAGATCAGCCCCCCACACCGGGTCCCCCTCAGGACCCGAGGGAGGCGCACCCAGGTCAAGGGTCAGGGCGGATGTAGTCAGGGAATGTCTGGAGGGACTGGACATATTTAAATCAGCTGGTCCGGACGATCTCCACCCCCGACTGCTGAGGGAATTGGCTGCGGTCATTGCAGGACCCCGGCACGGCTGTACGAGCACTCGTGGTGCTCTGGTGTGGGGCCGGAGGACTGGAAGAGGGCCAACGTGGTTCACATCTTCAAAAAGGGGAGGAAGGAGGACCCGGGGAACTATAGGCCAGTTAGTCTCACCTCGATCCTGGGGAAGCTTTTTGAGAGAGTTATCCTGGCGCATGTCCACGAGGGGCCAGCAGGGGAGATCATGCTCAGGGGCAACCAACACGGGTTCATTAGTGGCAGGTCCCGTCAGACCAACCTGATGGCCTTCTACGACCAGGTCACCAAATCCTTAGACACAGGGGGAGCAGTGGACATCGTCTTCCTGGACTTTTGGGAGGCCTTCGACACTGTCTCTCACCCCGTTCTCATTAAGAAACTGGGGGCTGTGGTGTAGACACCCACACAGTCAAATGGGCCGCCAACTGGTGGGAGGGCCGCACCCGGAGAGCGGTGGTGGACGGGTCATTTTCGACCTGGAGGGACGTGGGCAGTGGGGTCCCCCGGGGCTCGGTCCTCGGGCCCGCACTGTTCAACATCTTCATCAGTGACTTGGACAAGGGGGTAACAAGCACTCTGTTCAAATTTGCTGATGAC
>NW_017728916.1:10704854-10751899 GCF_001723895.1 Crocodylus porosus
TGGGGGAGTCCCTGTTCCCCCGAGCACCACCAGGAGTGACCAGGAATAATGGTCACAAGCTGGCAGAGGGGAGATTCAGACTAGACATCAGGAGGCGCGACTTCACAGTCAGGGTGGCTAGGATCTGGGACCAGCTTCCAAGAGAAGTGGTGCTGGCTCCTACCCTGGGGGGCTTTAAGACAAGTCTTCACAATCACCTTGCTGGGGTCATTTGACCCCAGTACTCTTTCCTGCCATGGCAGGGGTTGGACTTGATGATCTGCTCTGGTCCCTTCCGACCCGACCAACTATGAAACTATGAACCTACGTGGACCTCTCACTCCCCACCGGGGCTCGTGGTTCCACGCTCTCCCGCTGGGCTCTCTCACTTCTCACTCACAGCCCCATCTCCAGGGCCACTAATCTCTCACTTGGCCCCCTCACCAACTGGGACCACACTTCTTTCTGGAGCCACATTCAGCTCCCCACTGCAGCCACAGGACTCCCAGTCGGCCTGGGCATTGCTCCAGATCCCTCCCTTGACCTGGGCCCTGTCTCAGGACTCCCACAGGCCTGGGCTCCCACTGCACAATCTCAAGCCCACCAGGGGCTAGGAGGTGGCCCATACTCGCCTTTCACTGGGGAAGGTGCCCGGCCTGGCATTTCTGGGGAGCTCCCCTGCCATGGGCAGCCCCACCAGGCCTTCCTTCCCCAGCAGGGTGAGTTTTTCCATCATGCCCAGGACACTGAGGCCTCCTCCTTCCCCATAGCCTCACCCCTACCTCCAGGATGTTTCTTCCTTGCTGGCTGGTCTCAAACTGCTCCCTCTCCCTGGATGGCCTTTGTTTGAAAATGGCAACCTTAATCTGGCACCTGGCAGCTGCCTGCTGCCACCTTTATAGTGGCAGGCACCCAAAGGTGTCCTACCACAAGGGGCATCATGATACTTTCAGTTTTGTTTACAATGCCCTTCTTAAAAATGCCTAACATTTTTTTTGCCTTTTTGGTGGCTCCTAAGCACTGAGCTGATGTTTTTAGCAAACTGTCCACAATGACTCCCAGATCTTTCCTGTGTGGTCACAGCTAATGTAGAGCTCGTCTTAGTATAGGTGCTGTTTAGATTATCTGTGCCCATGTGGTAATTTATAGTAAAAGATGATTCTTTCATGGTAACCTTTTGCCATCCTCTGACTGAATCTGTACATCCTTAAGTATCTCATTCATGTGACATTTTGTGAACAAGATCCAGTGGATTCCTGGATGCTGAAGGCCTTTAGTAGTAGTTGCTGCCAGAATTAATTGATATATCTCCAAGCTGAATATTCATTAAGCAGATAGCTATTGCTTTTTTGCTTAATTGCAACAAGGCTTGTGCATGTAGCATTTAAGATTCGCTTGCAAGGTCTGGCAGCCCATCTACTCTACTGGCTCATAAAGACACTTACATAAATCCCAAAACCTTTCCCTAGTGCCCCTATCTCTAATGACCCACCATGTCCTCCTCCCCCCACACTTATACAAATCCCAAAACCTCTTCTTAGTGCCCCTATCTCCAGTGACCCACCATGTACCCCGCCTCCAATGCCAATACCCTCTCTGAGGAGGGTGGAGCAAACCAGAAGCTATGCTGATATCTTAGACCACAGAATAGTCTCTTGAGAGAGGGGAGGGGATTTGCAACAGGAATAGGAAGTCATCATCATTAGGAAGTCATCATCATTTGGGGTGCAACCTGTTCAAAAAAGATAACTCAGAAGAGATAACTCATTATCTAGAGCTAGGGAACCCCTGAAGCTAGGAGAGGAGCTCTTTCAGGTGGTATGCAAGACTGCAGCAGCTGGAGTGACAGAGTTTCGCCTCATCGTGGAGGAGGATGTGAATAGCTTGCCCTTCCCCCTTTAAAGCAACACAGCCAGGTGAAGACAGAGACCCTTAATCAAGTATTTCCCCTCAAAACCAGAGATCTCTTTACTCAGAGGTCAAAGAAGATTAAGCTGAGGGGCAGTGGGGGGAGGGAGGAGCCAGGGAAGACTGTAATTAAGTGAGCACCGTTCATAGGGGAAGGGCTTGGGAGCTGTATCTTTGCATACCTATAAACCACTCCATGTCCACAAAACAAGAACCAAGCCTGATGCTGTTGATTATAAATCTAGGCTAATTTCAGAAGCTCAAAGCCTGCCCTGTTTATTATTTGTATAGCTTTAATACCCCAAACTGGGAAGCATAAATACCCAACACACTGCATTACCAATAAAATAAAATAAAATAGAAATCGGGGATGAGGGAATCATAGTGAATGTTGTCCTAACTGGATTTAGCGCTTGAATAGGCATAATGATTTCTAGCAAGGCAAAATGACTAATGAAAATTGACCCATGAAATTATAACTCATTTGTTTAGTGTTTCTTCCACCCAGTCATCACCCTACTTTTTCAATCACCCTTCTGTAAAAGCATACATCCTCACGCTGCCTCTGGTTTGTGTGATGGATCTGGTGAAGTCCCAGCTGAGCTCTGTATCCCATCCACTGTCTCTCTTCTCCTTTTAATATGGGCACGCAGGTCAGGAAAGCAATCTTCACTTGTTCTTTACTCATTCTTCATCATCTTTAAAATCAGTGTAATGGGAGCACAATCCTTTCGCAGGACCACAGATAGAAACATCTGGGGACATCTAGTATGCCAGTGGACTAGAAGGCAGCACTAAAATCTAAGTTCATATAAAGTCCTGCCACTCCATCGACTTTGCAGCTTCAAGATCTACTGACTTCCACTGGGCAATACAGTCTATGTGATCTGTTGTTACAATGATGAATGGGCTTAAACAGGAAAACTATTACTGGCCTGTACTCAATAGCATCACTGTGCTATCAGAGAACATCAAATAGCACTAGACCATCTGGGTCTCTCCTCAGAGTATAAAATGCATGAAGAAATTAATAGATGTATTGAACCTCTTCCCCAGTCCCTTATCAAGAAGGCATAGCTGAATCTTTTCAGCACAATTTCCTTTTTAAGCAACCTACACTAATTGAACTCTTCAGGGACAGTTCGGGGATGAATTCAGAGATATCCTTTTTTTTTTTTTTTTAACCTTGATATACAGATAAAAAAATCCCCTATATCTTCTTACATCTATAATGATGAAACGGCAAGTGGCCTTCAGAGGCACCAGCTTTGGGAGATTGGAAATTTGAAAGAAGGTTACAACCAGCTCCCTCCTCAAAAAAGAACAATGTCCTGTGCAGCGCCTGAACAAAGATGAGGTCAAATGCGGCTAAAACAATAACGGTTCCCAATTTGGAAAACATGCTCAAAGAAGAAAATAGAATGACGCGTGAAACAAAGGCTACAAAGAAAGATTGTTGGAACTACAACGGGGAACGAAGATGGAGAGTTTGGCATATGGATAGGAAATAGCTCCTGCAACAGAGCAGAGCTAAATATAGAACAAAGTCAAGTCGGAAGTGCCTTTCAAAGGTATGCAACAAACTCCAAGTGGATGCGTTACAGAGCTCACAAGGTAGAGCTGACCTGAAGCCAACTACCACTGCTGCCACATCCCCGGCTGAACAGCTGCCAAGTATATCCACAAACAGGAATCCAGCCAAGGACTCGCAATGAAAAATGTAGGCAAGCATTCACTGTGACAAAGCTCTGCTGAAAACAAGTCGGCTTTAAATGCTGATAATAGAAGTCTTAAAAAACAATTTTAAAAAACCTGGCAGGGACACCAAAGATTTTTTTTTTTTTTTTAAGATGTCCTTTTAAGACTTTTGTTTTTAAAAGGCACTTTTCAAATTCTGTTTAGGCCATACAGATTCTACCAGGGAGAGATTATATTGATGAACAAACTGTCAAAGTGCTGGCTATAACACTGCTTATAATTATGCAGAGGCAAATGAAATAATCTGGCCTTAGAAGTACCAGGCAAGATGCTCACTGGTTATAAAGTGACATTGCTTCACCGAAGTGCATGGATGACATGAATTCACACCAGCTGAAACTATATGTGCTGATTCTGTCATCAGGTGAATATAACAGTGGGGGTCATATGAAGGGAACAAGTTCAAGCACCTTTGAATATTTGCTCTGTGAGATTCCTTGATGCAAATGGCCTGGTCAGCTGGTGCAAAGCATGATCGACTGTTGACTTCAACTAAGTTCCTTCAAGATGTTGGTCCTTGATTTCAGTGGTGTAGCAACACATGGGCTGACAATGAGGTCTCAAAGCATAAATGCATGAAGACATAAATAGCACTTCAGTGATAGAAACATCCCTGGGAAAGGAAGTGGGGTCCACAATAAGTTGCTTGAAATAAGGAAACAAACTGAGAATCCAAAGTCATTTGCTGAAAATAAATTCTATCATTTCATCTTGCATGGTATTACATCTGCTCCCATAATTAGGCTTTTTCAAAAGAAAAGAAAAGAAGGATTAGCACATGCTGAAAGGCAGCAGTAACTGCTCTCTCTCATCAACCATTCTGTGGTTTGCCTGTTCATTTGTCCAAGTGGCCGATCTCCACGCTTGCGTATGGAAAGATACCGTTCTACACAAATGTTTGGGAACTGTGAATATAAAGACAGTGCTGGGAGTCAAATCATAGTTCAGAAACATCATGTATTTTCAACCAACTCTTCCCAAGGTCAGAGTCTGCCGAATGACCACTTTCAGTCAGGCCCAGTTTTATTTTTCAGGCTTGACACTCGCATGAAAGGAGCTACTGAAGCACCAAGGTCCTTCTCTGCAATCATGGCATTTCAGCACCCTTCACTGGTGCTTCATGCCCTCAACCTTGCAGCTCCACTGCTAATGCCCTCTCCCCAACCTCCTTACACCTGTCTGGCTTTTTCTAGTCATCCCTCTGCCAAATTGCAGAAGTGGAGATTAAGACCACATTTCACCAAAGCACTTAGGCTTATGCTTATCTTTAAGTATGTGCTTAAGGACTTTGCCAAAATGCTTCCTAGTTGCATTGCTGCTCCCCTGGCTCCTAAAGGCATCAGGCAGCGCAAGACGGGCATACATAGCCATTGCACTCTGTAAAGCGCAGAGCTATAAATATTAATGCCCTACCTAATGCTCTAAATTTAGAAGAAATGGGTTATTGGTTTACTCGCACAGTGGGCCCACTATCAGTCTTTAGGAGGTCACATACTTTAATGTGCTGAGGAACAAACAGCCAAAGATAATTTAGCAGAGAAGTTCTTGGACTGGGCTATTTTTTTGGTTTACCAGGTCATCAATCTGAAATAGTCCACAGTCCATGTTAACATAAGGGACTCATGGTTGCATAATTATGCCTCTTGATGGGTAAGAAGGCTTTGAGTTGTTTGACTCAAAGAAACATAGGGAAATCATTTTAAGCAGGTTTCACCAGGCCCTTTCCCAGGTTGTTCTGAGAGATCTAACAAAAGTCAACATTGATTTTTTTCCCTAGGATCAGGAAGGATCAAAAAAACCCCATAAGACATCCTATGATATTCAGGCTTAGAAAAGTTTAGCCTACATCCCTACTTACAGTTCTCTGCTGGTTTTCTGTATCCTGAAGAGGTCTCTCTACAGAAAGGAGGCTTTTTTGCTTTTCTGGAAAGGGCATTCGCCTGAAAATAGCAGCTAAATATTAAAGAAATAACTTTTGTCTGAGTTCCTCACCTCTGGAAGAAAGCTGGCTTTGGCTCAGAACAGAGCAAAAGCTGTCAAATAATTTCCTTGGTAGAACTGTACATTTTCTTTTTTCTTTTAATCCACACTGAGTGCATATTGTGAATTCAAGCTGAGTTATGCACACTCCTGAAAGCTTTATTTTAAAATAATATTTCCCTGAATAATTTCCTTTCATTTCTAGCCCTATGGTCACGGGAACAAAGCACGCCAACCATCTTTACACCAATGTGTGTCAACATGCTCAGGTGTCTTGATAATTTGTTGAATTGCACTCTGTAACTAAAATCTTTCCCTGCATATTTAGCTGTAAGACATCTCACTGCCTGTCACCTTAAACTAAAACCTCAGCCCTATACACATCAGTATCAATAATGTTCATACTTTTATATGAACAAAGCAAGAATGTAACACAAGCATACTCATGGCAATAATAATTGAAAGAAACCAAGTGTATTAATATCCAAATCCATTACGTCTCTGGAGTAAGAGATCAACTCTACTCATAAAATGAAGACCATTAACAGACAAAATACAATTGTCAACTTTCCACTCAAATCATTTGGGCTTATTTCAGTTGTTAGTCAGTCACAGTACAAGACTAAAAATAGCTCCACATCTTTAACAGGGTTGTAATTTCATGTCCTGATATTTGGCTTCAGCTATAATAGAACAGAAAGGTCATATTTTTGGTGACATGCAAGCCAGCCTGGGAACAAACGTTGACGGCAGAAATGAATTTAGTTTACGCTATTCACGCCGGTTTTCAAAAAGCCGAACGTGTAAGAGCTCAATTCAGCAAAGAGGCAGACTCTTGTCTTGGTCACGTTACTTCAGCCACCTCTACCTTGGCAGTGCTGCCTGTGCAAGAACCTCTGAGAGCAAAAAAAACCCCAACAACAACAAAAAAAAACGGTAAAACTTTCCGTAACAATACAGAACAAAATAAAAAAAAAATAATAATAATTAAAAAAAAAATATCAATCAATCAATAAATAAAATCACTAAAATGCCCAGATTCCCTCACACCACTGGCTCATGTCCAACCAGGATCAGCTCAACTCTGCATCTCCCCTGGGTGCCCTGCAGAGCGTACTGAGTACATGCCGAGATCAGCCTGATCGGAGTTTCTGTTTTGGAGGTGATGACCCTGCTGCATTAATTTGGCCTTGCTGGCTTCTCGCCCTACGTGGTTTTCAGGAAGGTATTGGCAGAGAGAATGTAAGAGGCTGGCTTGTCCAGAGCCTACGATTAGCTGACCCAGCTGGGAACTGGGGGCTGAGAGGGCTAAAGGAGAAAACTGAAGGATGGAAATGAGTTGCTGGGAAAACAGGCCCATTGCCTTATTTGCAGGCAGCTATCTGCATGAGTCCTGATGGAAGGGACGATAGCCAGAAAGGAAGCCCGACCTGCAGAGAAAAATAAAGCTCATGTTTCACATACTGAGATGAGAAAATTACCTTCCTGTTAGGAAATGAGGTCCTGGAAGGATTGGCCTTTTCCCTGTTCTGGTTTTGTTCTGTTCAGGCTCCTGTACTGCACTTACACTGTGCAACCGAGACACAATGAGACAGCTGCATGGTGTTGACTGTACAAGTTGATGGCTAGAAAAACGATACAGAGATTTGCTTTTAGGAATCAGCTGGTAGGTAAAGTAGATATGGCATTCGAACAGTGGTCCAGGAGAACAGCCAGGTTTCGAAAAGGGGTTTCGAAAAGTCCATTTGTGACAAAGTTGCATGCTGTCAGCCTTCAAGGCACCCTCTGTGCCTGAAGTGAACAGACAAGCAGGCACATACATCCTGGGAAATTTTTAAAAATGCAAACAGTGTTCAATAATGATGATAAGGGAACCTGCAGCATAGGCACTGGGTCACAGCAAGACCCAGTGACAACCCTGGACCTGGTAGATAAAAGGGACTGGGAGGTGGGGGGGGGGGTCGCTTGCTTTGCCTGCATTACTCTCATCTGCTATCACTGTGTATTAATAACATTTTCCTATTCTTGAATGGAAGATGTCATGGTCGGTCTGAGGGTGTGGGTCTGCCTGAAACAAGAAATCAGGACTCATAAATCAGGGTCATAAATCCAGTGCCAAGACAAGTCAGCAGATGCCATTTGAGCTATCCCAACTTCTCCCAGCTAAAGGGTTCAGGACCCCCGTGTTAAAGTCTGGGTTAGTCATGTTGGTAAAAGCCTGCCGAGCAGCCAAAAGATTGCTACCCACTCTGCAAGCTGAATTTGCTCCCCTTTGTCTCACTGCTCACAGCTGTCTAAACAGCTGCATTAGTAAGAGCCCACACAGAAGGGCCTATTGTGCAATGTGAAAATACCAAGCGTGAAAGATATCTGCTACGCAAGACCTTGTGTTGTATAAATAGGTTTTATGCGTGCTCCAGTTTCCCCTTGCTAAATGAACATGCCAGTCTTACTTAATGCATCTGAAAACACCTGCCAGACAGAACTAGCCTATGGCCGTGCGTGAGTATCTATAGATGCTTGAGAAAGGGCTTCTGCAGTATTACAAAAGATGCTCCGTCCTTTGGCTTATGGTAGGCAGTGAAATGATGTTCTGCCATATCAGGAGGACGGAAAAGTGAGAGTGGAAAGTATCTCAAAGGTTTTTTGCTATTTTGTAGTTGGTCTAGTAGAAGGTATCACAGTTGAACTAAGAGTTTTTGAGTTGTGTAGTCCGCTTCATCTCATACCAACATGGCTATAAACCAGATGCCTCAAAAGTTTAGAGATTCATGCCTCTCGCTATATTTAGATGCATACTTCAGAGGCTCTTGACTTGTCCCCACGGCTGACGTTTCAAAGGAAAGACCTTTGCTTGCTGCAGCCTTTCAAACCTCCAGGAGAGACACTAAAAGGAGCATATGGATGTTGGGTTGAGTAGTCAGTGGCCATCCCTCTCAAACCCTACTCTCCCCTCGCGGTTTGTAGGCATAGCTTCACTCATGGGGAAGAAAAACTGGTTCCATGGAAACCTTACACAAATTATTTTGCTCTCTGCTTCCAAAAACTTGAATCACATTCTTAATGTGCAGTCAAGGAACAGCGCACAAAGTATGGATAACTCCACAGCCAGATGCTTTAGCCTTAGGTAAAGTTGCGTTGAGGATTTTTTAACACCGAACCGAATCCCAACACATCAGTTACAGAAGCAAATAATTTTGCACTGATGTGCCAGACAACCTTCATGCTCAGTCTCTCATGATGTGTCTGATACTTTACTCACCAGTGACAAAACTTCCATTTAATTCAGTGGTGCAACACTTCAAAGGGGCACCAACAGTGCCGTCTATGGGTTTCTTGATGTCTACAAATACAGGGGCGCTTTCCAGAAGAGAAAATGGTTGCAAGCCATCTATCCAAGTACTACAGGGTAAAACGGGAACACTACTGCAAGTTATTCTGTAATTTGTCTTCAGTGAAATCGCTATGAATTTACTCAAAATATGCTTTTGCAGCAATTCTACAATTAACCCTTGTTACTGGCTTGGGTTTTTAAGAAGAGTTTACTAAAAAGAAAACATCACACAGAGTTATGAGAAGACTGAAATAAATTTTTTGGCAGATGACAAGCTTGAGAATGAAAATACAAGACAATTTTGAATAACAGATACATAAAAATGCACCAATCTCTGCTTACCCCATGCCACCATTCACTTCAAGTATGAAAATACTGCAGTGACATGGCTCAGCACAGAACTGCAATCCTTCTCACCCCATCACATGTAGGGGTAATGCATGAACAAGGCTCTGCTGTCCCGGTCTACTCTAGGTGGCCCATTGCAGCCCTCTATGTCTCTAGGCCCTACACCTTATCTTGTCCAAGCTCCGTTTAAAGGACTTATTTTGGTAGACTCCTAAGTACTCCTTAAGCTGCCCGGTGGCAGACTCGATTACTAACGCATACCCCATCTTTTTATGAGTCCCACCTTCTTTTCTACAGAACTTGGAGAAAAGGAGTGATGGAACTTTCAAAGGGAAAGAAGCATTTGTTGTAAATTCACTGTTGTACATTCAAACATACAGGCAGACATCTCAATGCCTCTGAAAGCAGATGCCTCAGGAAAATCCCAGCTATTAAGTGGACTGAAGTTACAACATGTTGAACTCACTGATGAATTTCAACAATTGCTTTTCTCCAGCATTAACTCAGCTCAGAACCTCATGAAATGGCACATCCATGCAGAAGACACCACCGCTGAAAAAGGATTGTGCGCTAATTAGGTTGGAGCATGTGGCTGAATACAATGCAAAAAGTGCTCGTTATTAATAAAGAGCTTCTTCCACGTTTCCCAGAAGGATCGTAGAACGAACAGGTGAGGAACCAAAGGACTTCCTTCTATATAAAAGACAGTCTCTGCACATCAAGCAATACATGCACATACATTTTAAAGATGAGAACAGTGCAAATGCCGTCATGGAGGTTCATTCGCTCAAAACGTGCTGCTTTAGATATGCTGAGTGCAGCATTTTCTTTACAATTAATACTTATTCCAAGATAAGGCAGCAGCTGGAAAGGGCGCAGAAATTAAGAGAGCTGTCTCTGCATGGGTAGCAGCAGTGGGTCACATTTGAAGCTGCCACCAACTCTTCACAGGAGATGCCAACTCTGGCTCGCGAATTAAAATGTGTTCTCCTGTAATGAAGATTTTTACAGACTGCTCCTAACACTCTTATGCACTATGCTTGCTTGGATGCTTTGGATGGTAAATTTAGCCAATACATCACAATTACAGAAGCACCTTAGTACTGCTCCTCTGGGGAAATCCAGTTCAATAACCCAGATAATTTCCAATTTGTTACTCATGGCCAGGTGGGCAGGCAGGTTAGAGGGTTATCGCTGAACTTTCCCAGCTTCTCATATACCATTATCAAAAGCCTTATTAAAACCAGCAGTCACCTACAAAAAGTGAGTCCGCACCAGCTGCACCAATAAAACAGATGTACAGCTGAATTTTAAAGGGGTCACGAAACACTTTGGCATCAAAAGAAATGTCTGGAAGTCAAAGGTGTCGAGAGCACCACTCAAAGAAGAGTCTGACTTCAGCAACAGTGTTCAAAAACTGCAGGCCTTACAATGGCAAGTGGCAGACTTGATCAAAAGGCAGTTGGAGCAAATGTATCCCATGTCTGGCTTTAGTGAAGAGTATTTGTTCAACAGAGGAGGGGAGTAAATATTGTTTTATTCCAGCAGGACTGCATGGGGAAGGTTCACTTGATCCACCTGATCCAAGATCCACTGCTCAGTCAAAGCCACCTGGAAAGAAAGGCATTGCTGATGCTGGTTCACAGCATCTAATGGCACCAAGGGCCACTACGGTAAGATTCGGCGCAGGGGGCTCTGCCTCTCCTATTTCTTGTCTTAGCTACGTGTATGTTATGGGTGTCAACCTGAGAAGTAGGCTTAAAATGGAGTTTTTCTTCGAGGCTAAAAGGATGAGAGAAAGAGAAACCTTATTCATGAGCATTAAGGGCCGCTCTGTCGGCTGACAAAAATCAGCACTGCTCCAGCCCACCTTGATACCTGGAAATAAATTCACCTGTCTGGGTGGGGAATGATCTGTTGACACATCTGTCGGCTCACGGGAGTTAGCAATCTGGATTGTGCTGTGCCTGGGAGCAGGACCGACAATTGTGTGTCCAATGCTCCCAAAGCAACTCCCAAGTCACCCGAAGGAGTCTCGCTGCCATGCAGCAGGGAAGCACGGACCCAGGCACGGGAAAGAAGCCCAGGGACTTTGCCACTGATCTGCAATAAAGCAGGCAGGGACACCGGTTGAATCCCTCTTCAGTACAGTTAACTCTCGCACTCCTTGCTGGCGGGGATATTTTCTACATCGTGGAGTGAGTCATGCTTGTGACCGACTCTGAACTGCGTGCAGGAACCAATTCCCCTATTCAGCTCCAGCCACGTAACAAGTAAGGGGTCTGGGAGCCACTGAGAAAAAACACCGAGAAAAACATTAAGCCCCTTATTTGGTAGGGAGGTAGAGCGGGGCCGTACGATAAGAGGCAGCAGAAAATAGCACCGCACGGTGCAAAGCTGCAATATGGTTGTGATAAGCTGTTATCACATCTTACAATTGCTGCTCTGAGAGAGGATGATCTGTGGCTTGGCACTAGCTGAGGCTTGGGAGATGGCCAGGCCCAGCCCTGACTTCATGGGTAAATCGCTAGACGCCGGTGTTTAGGCACCAAACTCTTGGCTGATCTCAGTGGGAGCCGGACACTGACTCCTCCACTGCCCCCCACCCTTGGCTCTGGGGTAAAGAGGTTTGATTAGCCTCGTTTTATGGAAGGGGAGCTGAGCCGCGGAGGAGTCGGTGAAAAGCTTTCATCCCGGCACCAAAGCATCAGGATAAAGGCTATGGTGCAGTCACTCCAGACTCAGCTCTGCACCTCGAGCTGTGGTCTGGGTCACTATGAAGCCATGCTCTGCTATCGGGTGCGCACCCACAGACCCAACGGAGTTTCAATGTGTCCTCCAAGGCGGGATTTCAGCCTTAATTTCACTTTAAACATTTGGCAAGGTTCAGGAAGGAGTCTGGACTGCCTACCCTGGCAGTGGGAAATCTGTCAAGACCAGGTTTGTAAACCCAAACCTTCAAATCCCTTTGGTTTAGGGTGGGGGTGCAAATGAAGCGCTACAACCAAGTTCTGCTGACCAGGATGTGGCACCGGTTACAGCTACCATTGCTTGCTTCCTGCTGCAAAAGCCATGCTGCATAGGAGGACCTCCTGATGCAGGGGCAAGACAAGCACATGGTCTACCTTCCCCAGGTTAAAAAGCAGACAGCTTCGCAGCAAGGAAACAAGTATATTTGCCTGCCAGACCTTTGGTGATTCTGGCCCACTCTTCACATTTCCTTTCCCACGCTTCAGGATGAATCATGAAACCTGATTATTTCTCACAAAACCAGGACACAGTGGCACTGTATTAGAGAGGGTCTTAGAAAGCCTGGATGAACAGGGATATGATGTGGGAGTCTGCTATGGCCTTGGTGACCCACGAGACCCTCATCAGTCCTAGGATTCAGAAACGAAGCGTGAACATGCAGGAACCAGATTTTACATCTGGCATCCTAGCACGGGCCAAGTAACCCTGGGATCAAACCCTGGAGTGATTTAAAGGCAGCCAACGGTGCACCCACGCTCGGCAGGGCTGGCCCATCTCTATAGCTCACAAGCGAGAAGACAGCAGCTTGCTGAGGAGTGGTTTTTATCTTGGCACAAAGCATACCTGCTCGTTAAAACCACTTAAGCTCTGTACAACCTCAAGCGCACCTGTCTGCGTGAGAAAGGGAAATTCTCCTCCCCTCTCCATCTCCTCCTTTAACACACATGTCCTCATATAATTAAACCTGCACAGATGGATTAATAGGATGGATTTGTTCAGGAAGGGAAAGATGTATAATTAAGGTGCCAGCCACCGCTATCTGCAGTGACAAGATGCCAAGAGCATCCAAAGGGACATTCAGCATGACACACTGAAGATGCAGGAGTTGCCTCCGGTGACAAAAGGGGGAAGCTGCAGCCAGCCCACTGCAGCTTGCACTGAAATGCCCAACCTTGCTCTTCTCCTTGGCTACTGGCAACATCTCCTGTGCCACTCGCTCCCTTTCTAGGGACAAAGGTACTGAGCCATTATCAAGGGCAACCAGAGAGAGGCTTCTTGCACATTAGCACACTTAGTTTCTTCTATCTAATCAGATTTCCTGTTGGTTGATGCGAGCTGCCATAACCCATTACCAGCTGCTATCGCAGATTTTTTCTCCCCACAGTCGAGACTTTGCCATGCTTGTCTGCTTCTCTATGTAAAAAGGTTATGTATGCCTTGGGGGAGACTGAACATTACCCAAAAAAAAAAAAAGGGGGAAAGAGAGAAAAAAATCACACAAAAACAGAACTGTGGGCAAGAGGCCAAGCTCAAGACTGTGACTAACCAATGGACCTTCCTTTTTTTTTTTTTCAAGAAAAAAACCCATCCCTTTTATTATACCTACTCCTCTCAATGTACTCACATGACTCAGATTGGTTTTGCAGAAGCAGGCTCTTTCTTGATGTATCCCCGCTTTATGAAGCATAGTGGCAGCTGAGGTTTAAAGTATTTACAACACTAAATAGCTGCAAAATGCACTTCAGATGGCTTTTTTACCTCTCGCCTTGTGCTCCTGGCCTGAGCAAGGTCACAGGAACATCCTGCATTTTGCTACTACAGACGAGAGCCGCGAGGAACAGAGAACACCCCCAGGCCCAATGTCCAGATGGCAATATTGGCTCCTCTTGATTTATTCCCTCCGAGGGGTACAAGACATTATGAACTGCGAGAATCACTCAGGAAAGAAGAAAAAAAAAAAAAAAGACCTGAAAGCACGGAGAACCCATCAGCATTTCACTTTGTACCTACTCCAACAACACCCGGGATAATCGAGGACGGGGGCTTCAGATCCAGAATCCATCGCACCGATTCTGTCCTAATGGGAACTGATCCGGAACAAAAAGTCTCGAGCTCTGGGACGGTTGGACTCCACAAAGCAGGGCTGGAAGGGACCCTGCTGGCTCCATCCATGTCCCAAGGCCACCTCAGCTAGACCTAAATTAGGGTCAACTTATTTTGACGCGGAAGGTAGGGAAAAAAAAAAAAAAAAAAAAACCAACAACAAGCTAGAGGAAAATGCTTCCAGACTTTTTTCTGACCGATAAGGAGAAGCTACTTGCAAACGCGAAGGAGAATGGGAGCCTGAGTGACAGGGATCAGGAGATGACCGAGTGCACGGCTCTTAGGAGGGGAACAAGGGATGGAGAAGGGAGGAATAAAGGCAGCAGACTTCAACAGTTGAAGCAAGATCCCAGAGGAAGCAGGTCTACATGAACAAAGGAGCTAAGGAGAGATGGCAGTTTGTTTGTGGCACAAGGACAGGGCATAGGGCATTCTTTCGCCAATGTGAGCAAAAGATGGAGCAAGTTAGAGCTTAATTCCCCTAAACCATGAGCTCTTCAATGACCCAAAACACAGGAAGGAGTTTTACAAAAGAAAAACCATGTGAAAATGAGGCCACATTACCGGGGATGGAGGGGTGAGTTTGAGAACACAAGGGACAAGCCAGAAAGGCCAAGGCTCAAAATGAGATACAGCTAGCAAGAGGTGTGAGAAATTTCTGTAAGTATTTTAGCAGTAAGATGACAACGAAAAAAAACATTTATGCAACTACCCAGAGGGAAGGGAAAGCCAACCATAGATGACGTTGAGAAGGTCAAAAGGGTTGGTACCTCTTTTGCTTTGGTCTGCCCTGAAAAAAGTTAACTAGGATTAGATGGCTAACATAATCAGCATCTGTGAGATAGGAGGAAGAGTGAAAAAACAGGTAAGATGCTACTTAGAAGCTCTGTGGGCTTCCAGATTTCCCACAGCCAAGTGGCAAGCCTAGAAGCCCTGAGAAGCTGGGATCAAGCTTGGTCTCCAAGGCTCAAAGGTATGCAGGACGAGAAGACTGCACACCCTAGACCCACAGCTATAGCCAGGATGCTCACAACTCCCTGGGTCATGCTGTTGCAGCCCTTGGGGCCAGCAAGCTGGACCCCAGAGGAGGTGGACTGGTTCAGACTTGATGCATTCCTGAAGCAGTTTCCAATGACAATCTCCTAACAGAAGCATGTCTATTGGGGAACTCCTGACAGCCCCACTAATCAGCCACTTGCTATCACGCTGACCTGCCTGCCTAATTCCAGGCTGCATGCTCAGGATTTGAGATGGGTCTATGGGAAAAGACTCTATCTGTGCATGAAGGGTAAGGCCATTTTCTAAACACATGAAATGAAACTTTCCATGAAGGTTTAAGTGCTCTTCAAGCTGTCCTGAAAGGCTGGGACAATTCTCTTATACCTCAAGACAAATCCAAGCAAAAGGTTCGTGGATCCCAACTGGAAGATGAGAGGGAAAGAGGTGGTATACTAGTAACACTGGGTGCATCTACGCATGCACCCAACTGCACAGTTGTTATTGAGCATTTACCACCATCACTGCACAGCCCTGGGGCCGCATGGGTGGTTTCCAACCCTACTCTGCAGTAGCTCATTGCCACTGTGCACTGCAGGAGCATTGGCTTTATGGTTCACGCTTGGCAATGCTATGGCCCTGTAGCTCATCTCTACAGCTATGCAGCATCTTGTGTAAATGTGCCCACTGTGGATTTGGGAGCAAGTCCTTGTATCCTGCTCCCAGCAAGATGAAAAAGGGCTCCTGGAAAAATACCTGCACCTCCTTTTAAGGTACCTTAGAAGGAGGGACAAAGAGTAAGGGCTTCATGAAAGAAGGAGGTTGTTAAAGAGCAGAGTTCAGGTTATGGGAAAGCACCTGGTACCACACCATACTGGGATTCTTTTGCTGGCAAGGTCCAAGATTTACTGGCCAAACACTCTGCAGGAAGTTAATTCAGTCTATGTTGGACTCATAATATCATTGCAATAGTGTAGCCAGGACTGTATGCTTCTTGTATCATGCTGACAACCGGTTGGTACCAGACAGCAAGGACCCCAACGTGGCCACCTGCAGATGCACCAAGTACCAACCATGAAGTCAGAATTATAAGGTAGGGACTGTTCAGCTGAATAAAAATATTAGTAGTGAGGGATGCAAAAGAGTGGGAGAGAATTTAGCACATATTTATGATTTGCGAGATGCTCCCATGGCAATACTGAAATAAAAATGTGAATCTATTTTTACATCCTCCCCAATCTTTTGAGTCTGTTGAGTTTCATAAATAACCCAATGTGATGACATCCAAGTTGGTGGGGGTTTTCAACAGCTATTTAATTTGGTCTTTATTTGGACTACTCTTAATGCAACAATATGCTTAGGCTATTGACCTCATGCTCACCCTCTTTCGTTAATAGATGAATGTTACACTACCCAACGTATTCAAGAAAGTATACATTATATTAAGGCAATATGTTTAATCCTTTATGTTCAGTCATTCTGGGAGCAGAACTGACATGTTAACTGCATTCCCTATGTCTGAAGAGACTGGGATAACATTCACTAAGGCTTGCTTGGATGCTCCTTTGAGTTCAATTGATTTATGTCATGTCTGCACTGAAAGCAAAGTTTGGCTCATTTTATTCTTGATATTCTTTGGCTGTAGGCCATCAAAGCACTGACGATGACACAATCAGCCCTTCAGAGGGTCTGACACTCTCGCTAGCCAATTCTTACATTGCAAAAGAGAAAAAAAACACTCCATCATGACAGCCTCAGGCTGCTTGGGCTATAGAAGAAGCTAAGAGAAAATCTTCAACGTACATTTTCACTCTGATGACAGAGGCAACCAAAGCACATGCAACCGTCATGCAACAGTGTAAGTCATGTCCAAAAATGCCTTTGAAAAGGTTCCTTCCATGAACCACAAAACCTCTTAAGGCTGTGAGTTGGCCAACATTGCTGTGGCCTCCTGTGACTCCCCTGACAATATATACATGCAAAATTCCTGAAAGAAAAGACATTCAATCCTTTGATTAAGCAACATGGTAGATGAAGGGCTGTTCTCTTAGTACTAAACATTTTCAGGCAGAATGATTAACAGTCTGCATGTTGTGGGGGAAAAAAAAAAAGGGGTAACACAGCTGTTATAGTTGAGAAATAGTCTCAAGATCTCTGCAGAATCTATAAGAGCAGCAATTAGCTTTCAGTTTAAAATAAGGTAATATTTGCAATCTTCAGGTTCACCCAGGGCTTGAGCTTCACAAGCTTCTCCAGGCAGATGCCAAGTGTCTCAGCTTCACGGAGGCTCAGCTCATTCAAAAGAAAATCACCACAGCAAAACCACCACCTTTACATACATTTTTTCTTTAAGAATGATCAGTCAAAGGGCAAAACTTACTGAAAAAAGAACACAACCACGAACTAGTCAGCATCATGAGACCTGTGTTCTCATTGACTTACGTTTCAATGGTCAAAGCCTTCCAGTTTCAGAAAATAAGCAACGCTCCCATTGACTTCCAAGGGAGCTTTGCTTGAAGACAAAGCAAGACATGGGTAGCGTGGGTCAAAGGTCCAGGGCCTAAGCCTGCCAGATACCGAGCACCTCTCTCCTCCATGGATTGCAGTGGACTCATACAGTGGGCAGAGCCTGAATTTCCAAAATCAAGGTTTGTTAAGGATATTTGTGAAAGGCAGGTCATCAGCCTCCCGAGGGAGAACTTGTCACCTCTCAGGTGAGCCCTTCGTTTGCTCTCTTGGAACATGAACTATGGCAAAAATGTAATAAATAGATTTCATGGCTTAATTGAGAATAAAAGAGCACCATGAGGCCTCCCTTCAACTTCCACGCTGTTCTCAATTACAGAGTCCAAACTCCCACTGAAGGTATCCAGGTGAGCTCCATGTTCCTAAATCTGATCAAAACCCTTCCATCAACTTTTGTTTTATGCAGCACATTTCTGACTGGCCAACCCAAAGATATTAGGTATTGCCTTTTACAGGTTAAAAACACTACTCAATCAAAGAGAGAAGTCTAACATTGGTGTAAACCTTATCCACAAGAGATTCAATACAACAGCAGCAAGCAGTCCTGCAAAATATTTGAGTTTGAATACCAGCAATTCAACAATTGCACCAGACATGTCCATGATTAAAGGCAAAATAATACAAGATATATTTTAGATGAAGGTTTCATATCGTCTTGCTCTTATATCACCAGCAAATACGGGTGACGGTAACATCTGGTTCCAAGTGACCCATCATAAAAATATGAAGTCTACTAACAGTAACATAATCCAGGTTGGCAGATAGTTACATACTGAAGTTATGCAAAAAGTAGAAGGCTTACCATGTGGGGTTTGAGGCAGAAATGCAAAACACATACAGAATAACAAGAGAAAGTTAAAACTGAGAATTCAATATAAAAAAACGGCTTCATCTTGCAGACTAGACCATACGGTAAAGAAGCAAAGGGCTTGTTAATTCATTTCAGTAAACAGCAAGCAGAGCAGGCCATACCTTGACTTGGACCTGAAAAGGAAAGCATTCTACTCATGGTTTCCACTATGCATGCATTTGACTTTTCCCAAAATGCAACTGGGCGTGCATTACATTCAACATTTTATCCCGCTTCGCTGCAGTACAGCTGCGACGAGCATTCCTACAGCAGTATGCAAAAGCCTTATGGGGTGAAAGGCGTTGGGGACAAGCCGATTCCTGTTCTAAGTGCCATTACTTCCAGCAAAGTGCAGCTTCAGAAATGTCAGGGGGAGAATAAACTGACTAGGGATTGATGCTGTTCAGAGTAGCAAGCAACTTTTGGCAGCCAGAAAAGGGCAGTGTGTAATGATGAGAGCTGAAAAAAACAAACTTTATTGGAGAAAAAGCAGCTTCATTTGACTTCTGGTCTAGAGTAATACTGTATATGACTTACGGTATACAGTGTCCCACGACAGGACCGTATCAGACATTAACAGGCAAGCAGAGGGGAACATGAAGCGCATAACGCTTCCTGCATCGGGTGCATTATATGGACACAGGCTGAAGAACACACAGCACACTCTTGGGACACGTACATTTAAAAAAAAAATTGAAATAAAAAAGTAAATTAAAATTTAAAAAAGTAATGACAAACGCAACATGGATCCGTAGTGCACAAACCTTCCGGCTCTGTGTTCTCTTTGAGGTGCACTTGCTTCAATGGGCAGCAGAAGATTTCGTGACACTTAGCACGAAAAGGGGACTCTTTTTTCTTTAATTCCGCAGATTGGATGGAATCTTGTCGTAACATAATGTACTCCTGTGTGCCAGGGGGAGCGTCATCCATAACTGTGGTCACCACATAACAAAATGAACTGAAGTTAGAGCTTAATGAAAAGAAAACTGGAGAAGTAAATAAACTATATAAAGTCTCAGGTGGGGAAGAGAAAGGGGGGAGAAACATTGGCAGGAAGGAAAAAAAAAAATAAAAAAAAAATAAAACGCGCTAATGTATTTTCGTAGTGGCCGAAAAGGGGGCAGGGAGAGATTACTTGGACAATCAATGTTTCCCATAAACATCTGTGGTTTCTACGGTTTCATGCAGTTTTCATTTGAACGGAGAATACCGTCATTCTGAGGTGCTCCGGGAACTAATATAAGGAGACCTGTGCTCTTTTTGTAATCTGCTGCAATACGGGGCTGTATTCTGCATGGCCGTTAAGCAAAACTGATACGGAGCATGCAGCTAGTGCCTAATCTGCAGACTGTATATTCTCCACTTTTCGGTATAACATCAGCAAATCACATTTTCTTATCAGTGGGTAATGATGCTTCAACACATCCATTCCCCACTGCAGAAAGCAACATCTCTCACATCATTCATTATTCTAAACTGTTCCTAACAAGGTGGGTAAGGCAATATCCAAATTGACAGTTGTCTGCAAATGAGTAGAACGGGAGATGAGCTGAGGAAATGCATGCTACCTATTCAAGAGTTTTTAAAGATGTTCTTTTAAAAATCAATATTGCCATTTATATTCTACGTGGCATGCATTCGGAATGGTTTCCTCAGTTGTAGCATTACATTAAGCAGCAAGATGCTGTTACCTCTGCATACGTTATGTTGCTTAAGAAATAGAAAAATTGACATAGTAGAATGATATGTTGACTCGGGTTGGGTTTTTGACTGGTCAAATAAAGTTCAGTCAATTGACCAGTCAAATATCAGTCAAAAATTGTTTTAAAATCACCAATAAGTCCAAATAATACACAGAAAAAGCAGGTATTTTCCATTAAATGCATCAGAAAACAATAACAAGTATATTTCTGGCAGAAAATCTACAAAACTTGTAGGGTTTTTTTGTTGTTTTGTAAAATTGCTATAATCTTTGACCGGTTTAAAAAAAGCATGAAGTCAATTGACAATATTTGACCAGTAAGTGGACTGGCTTGCCAACCCTAATACCAGCACTAAAGAAACCATCCTCAGTAATTGCCTAGAAATTAAATAATCTCTTTTACGAGCAAAAAACATACAATTTTTAAGGAGAGCCTGTCATCATAATGGGATATTTATAACTAGGCAGAACCCAATTATCTGGGACTAAAGCAAAATGTCCTGAAAACCCCCAAATTAACGGCATCTAGGAACAGTTGCATATAGACCAGCAATATGAGTTATATGCTACTTAGTGTGTACTAACACTGTTGACAGATGACCCAAGCAATATGACTGATTACCATATATTCATTTTTAAAGGAATGTCGCCTACATATAAAAGTCAGGTATATAACAAACAATTCCTTGCCTTTTTTTTTTTTTTTTTTAATTATTATTTTTTGCTTTCATGTATAGCTTACAAAATCAACAGCAACTTCAATAAAAGCTACTTCTTGGGAATTATAAGGGGCTATAGTTAGTGGCCTTTGGCTGCTCTGTAAGTAATCTCTTTCCTTCTAACACTCATTAATCCCCCAGCAAGGCCTTCCACCTTGATGGCCATGCCTTCAGTAGGTATGGTACAGCATCAGAAAAACACACTAATAATTCAAAGAAAGTACCATTAAAGAGAGATGCACACACAGACTAATAGGAAAATATAACTCATTTGAAAAGAACACCGGGGTCATGGCAGTACAGAGTCTGGATTGCCATATAATTGCTCTCCTAACCACGCTTGCTTCAGTGTGGTTTTATTTAAAGGAAAAGGCAAGCTTTTGAAAAGGCCTGGGCTGACAACACAGGAGCTGCTGAACAGTGGCTGGGAGTAATTACTGCCTAGAAGCTGGAGACCGAAGATGAGCAAAGGGCTGACACCCCAAGTTGATCATTTCTCCCCAGAAAACACCTGGCAGAAGTTGCTATTGCAAAACTCCTACTACTGAAACAAATTCACTGTCGGGTCATGATCAACCTGTGTGCAATGCTACTGATGTCAGCAGTGCAGGGACCCGAAAGCATGTCCCTCTGAGATTCGCTAGAAGAATATATGTGGTCCCAGAACATTATTAGCCAGGGGGGAAGGAGGGGCACCTTCAAACAGCTACCTTCAAACAGTAAGCCAGCAGATGAGCAACAAGATATACCCTTACTGGCATACCCTCCAATACAAGCAAAAGGAGGTGCATCGTGGGCCTGAGCCTAGAAAAGACTTGCTGCAGCTTGCAACGGTGGGAGAGCACAAGACATTAAGGCCAGGAGAACACGGATGGTCGAAATGCAACACTCCGGGCATGGCGGTTATTCAGACTCGGACTAGACCCACACCACCTGCCTGTTCTTTCTTCCAGTCCCAGAGCAGTCAGACAACAAGCTTTTGACAAGCACCAACTTGAGCTTGAGTTTGTCACTGGTTTAAGGGTCTGAGCACACAAGGTGGTACCCTGCCCTGGCTTCTAGATGCACCAAAACTGATGGAGCTACGAGAAGTTACGGCAGAGATTTTGGCCGAGGGGTGTCAACAGACCTCGTCTTTGAGCTACTCTGGCAGACCATTGCATCATTAACATCTGGAACAAACCTCGGACACTACAGCCCTAATGAAACCTTAATGGGGGTGACCTCTGGGTGACAAGATCGATGCTGTCACGCTGAAAGGAGCAGTTCAACCTTTTCCCCAACATGATGAAGAGCCTAAAGTCAGACAGGGAATGTATTACAGAAGTACAAAAACATGACTGTCTCCTATTTCTTGACATAATGACACTTAGACAACTTAATGGAGCCAGTGAAATGAAAGCTAGAGGAACAAGGAAAGGACCTCAATTAAAGCCCTGTTGCACCAATTAGTGTGAAATGTTTAATAGCAGAGGCGAATGCAAAGAGCTTAAAGAACCTGATCCAGTCCGTTTTGACGAAGAACTAAAAACAGCCAATATCGAGGCACACCACAAGGATTGTTCAAAGTGCATTGTGCAGAATATGAATTTGGAAGCGACAAGGAAACACCTATATCACCAAGACCCAAAAACGAATCCACGAAGAGGATAAGAAGGGCCATCAGGACCATTCCTGGGGCAAAGGGTAGGGAAATCAAGTATGTCAGCTCAGCTCAATGAAGCTTTAAAAGCAAACATGATCTCAACAACAAAAAAGAGGATGAAAATTGAGAACAAAGTCCTAAGCAGATGCTCTGCCTGGTACAATCGTTGACTGATCTCCTGCAGCTGGCACAAAGACCAGCTACTTGCATCTTTTTCTCTTGATGCAATAAAAGTAATAAAGGCAACTTCCATCTAACTGCATTACTAAAATATCCACCCTGGGCAAAGCCTAGTTACATATAGATGCTTCTTCAGCAAGCTGCTGACACACACAGAGTCGTTAAGTAGATATTACCTGCTTTCTAGGCACCACTCTCTTGCACAAATATCTATTTAGTTCCAACCTGCCACTCGGAGGACCGGAGCATCTGCCTTGCTGTATTCAATCAACAACATCTATACATTGAAAAACCTTCACCCAAGGAAATGCAGGACACAACTGATGCCCTAGGTTGATCACATTTAGACTCAAGAGGGACTTCCACTGAATCCAATATATACTGGATCAGCCAATATGAAAGGAGCACAGCAATACTGGCAGTGCTGTTAACTCCTGGAGCTATGGTTCACTGCCAGACCTAATATTAAAGCCTTCCAGTGAAAGGTATGTATTGAAGTATACACTATGTGTCTGCAATATTTCCAGAAACAGCCAATCCCACCTGCCGGTGCGCATGCGCAAAGCGTGGCTGAACAAACATCATATTATGCCTCGTCCTGTTACAGTATATTTTGTCCACAGCTCCTGCTTCCTAGAAGGGGAAATGATATCTGAAGCTAAGGAGGTGAGAACTGGCAATCCTGCCAACGTTTCCAATACGTGACGAAGCCTGGATGCAGATCTACAGCTGCAACGTCCAAAATGTAGAAGTTGCACGACACACCCAGGAAGCAGGATAAAATAGCCTGGTGAACAGGCTGTCCTCAAGTCTGCTCTGCTGCTGTTCAACTCCCACTGGCACCGCAGCTAGCTAACGCTAGCATGAGCATGTCGACGCTACGCTGCAGACAGACTATTCCTAGCTAGCAACACATAGCAATGCTATATCTTTGTGCTATTAACTAATAACAACTATTTCCCTCGACTGATTTGGTCTCCGGTGGCAAACCGTTTGATCCGTCCCCGACCGCAGTTTCCCGGGCTGGAAAATGGGAGTAATGCTTCTTACCCTGATTACCTCCTAGCTGGGGGAAGCTAAAGTAAAATGCTTGTAAAGTGCTATGAAATCCTTGAGTGGGACCTGGGAACAGAAGACGAAGGGTTCCCATTTTAAAGTACAGGCTACTTTGTCCAACTTAATAGAACTGCAGGGAAACAATGCTGTGATCATTGGTAAAGAAAAAGCCCGGCAGGAAAGGCACTGGCTCAGCAGTTAGCATGAAAGAGCTGCTGTTCGTAGCATATTTCCCCAAGGCAAAAGGTTCAACTAGTTAAATATCACTCTGCGCTCTGCACCTGTGCTTTAAAAACAAAGCCAAACCAAAAGAAAATGCGAGCAGTGAGGCAAGTGGAAAAGCTTCCCCCTATCCCTAACACACGTGGAGGGAAATTAAAGTGGTTTACGACATGTCTCGCTGCCTCTCAGAGATGTGCTCAAAAACCTTACTGATATAATGGACTAACTGAAGACTCAAGCAATTTTTTTTTTATTATGCCCCACTTCTTCCGAGTCTGAACAGTCTCCTTTAAAATGACTGGCGACTGTAGCACCAAAGGCCATTAGACCACACGCCTTGCAACAGCTTTCAAGGCGCTGGCTACAATCCTGGCAGAGCTATTCTCCATTATCAGTCTACATCTGACAAAATGGGCAAAAAAGTATCTTTTAAAATTTTTTTTCCCCATTCAGAAAAGAAACTGCAGCTGGAAAGGTTAAACTGATGTCTTATTTCATCGGTAGGAGACCATGCATCTGTCACATGGGACAGTCCTAGTTTCATTCCCTACAAGGTTCAAACTGCCACCAAGTAAATAAGGCGACTGTATTTTTGGCCGCATTAAATTTTAAATGTGGCCAAAAATTAAAATTTAAAATTTAATATTAAATTTTAATATCTTGGCACAAACCGTCCCCCAGTCCGCTACTGCTGTAGCGCTCTCCAGGCCTGGCCATGTGCACGTGACACCATTTTCCACTCAATCGTCTATTGTTTAATTGCATTGCACTTTCCTCCTGCAATGGATGCACAGGTTTCCTTCTCTTTCTTTTGTCTGGTCAATATTTTATATAGCAAGGCACAAAACAGGAATTATTTTTCATGCCTCAAGGATAGTACAGACTTAGCTTTGCAAATGCGTATTAGAATCTTTGCCTGAATTTCCCACGTCCCAGAGCAATGAGCTAATAACAGGGCCCTAATCTGAATTCCCTTCTTATAACAAAAATCCCATCTTGGACCAAGTTTCTGCTGTTTTTCAATCCGGGCTTCATAAACCGCACTGCGCTCTAGCAACAAGGTTTAGCTAGGCTCAACCAGCGTTCTTCCAATGGGGGAAAAAAACACACTTCATTAAAAAAAATGCCTGGCTTGTTTCAAAGTAGCTTGGTATTTGATCAGCTAGCAAAATGCTGATGATCTTTTCTTTTGTTTTCTCTCATTTTTCCACAATTTATATTTAATGCAAATGTAGGCACGTGAGAGAGAAACAGAATATCATCCCGTGTGTGCACAAAAAGGCAGAACAAGGGAAAAGACAGAATAAGCTGTGGAATCCTTAAAGCAATGGATGAATGCAATATAAAGTAACATAAAAAAAGATGGACTTCATAAGTTTTTCCTATTTGAAGCTTTTCACTTACGAAACGTGGGCTCTTGAAATAAACACGTTATAAATATGTCCTCGCTCATAGACTTCAATTAGACACTATTTTAGGACCTTCTGACTAAAACATCTATCTGCTTAGTAAAATGAAAAGAACCAGGACATATCCCATCCCGTCTTTACGTCAAACCAACAGCTTCAGAGGCCTTAAGCGTGAAGCAGATACCGCCCCTGCAAATCTGGAAAGCAATATTAGGTGATGTGGCGTGATCTGAGAAGCATTTGCAGTATTGCATTTTCAATATGGGAGAATAAATCCCCAGCTCGCAATGAGCTGTGGAAGGTCTTGCCCCTTTCCTCCCTCCAAATTGAAATGGCTCCATGCAGGAATCCCAAAAAGCCACGCACAACGGGCAAACGCCCGTAGCAGACACAGCAGGCACAACGCCTTTGCGTATTCCCCTTACAGTCTGCCCCATTATTGCATTTAATAGCACAAGGGTCCATTAGGCACATGCACAGTAACTATTCTCATGACTTCTTTTCATTAGCTGCTTTGTTTTACACCCTGTTTCTTTTCCAGTCACTGGTGACCAGATGGTTAATCAAATCCACAACATATTGAGCCCGCTCGGGGACTCTGCATCACAAAAAACACATTCAAATCCTCTTGGCGATGAGATGCATCTGTGCAATTCCCCCAGCACAGCTTTGCCAGCATCTCCCTTTCTGGTACGGTCTCATGCGGTACGTCTGCCACATCAACATTATGGACTGGAAATCTTGCTTTCTAGCTTATGTTGGCGCATTCACACGTCTAGGCCGTTTCCCTCCCCATTTTGTTCTGTTGCCAAAGATGACAGATGGCACATAAATCACTCGGGCCGTATTCTGAAGCCCTTTTTCATGAGTAGCTTTGCTGTAGGCCTGCGATACCAGCGAAGTCAAACGTGATTGGGAAAATGTGCGCATATGGAGAGTGTAGCTTTGTGATGAATGACAGGCTGCCCACAGCATAAGGTGATGCACCCGATCCGGTCCAACCGGTGGGAAACAGGGCCATACCTTCCAAGCCAATAACAAAAATGGCTCCTTTGGCACCTGCCTCTTGTTATATAACACTGTGCAAATGCAGCAATGGTTCTCAGCTTTTTTAGACTTCAAGTACCCCTCGTTAGACTCAAGACATCCTTCCATAACATTTGTGAATTGTGTGGCACCCCTTTTCAAAAGCTAACTTATTACAGAGCTTGCATCAAATCATCTGAATGTTGGTCCCTGATCCCAGAAAAATACATTATTTTCTAAGGTAGGAACTTTTTTTTTTCCTTTTAAATTGAGAATGGAGACTTCAGCTCCTTTGTCTTCAATGTTCTTTTTAAGCTTGGTTAAATCTCTCCTCTCCGTCCATGCAGGAGGGCTGTGATCTGGAAAATATAGCAACTTAGCCTCTATAAACTCTATCTTGGCTAGTACGTGTTGCAGGCAGAAGTCTGCCCTGATTCCTCTGGTCAAAGTTATTCAACGTAGCATTATTCTCTGCCTGTGTACTTGAATTCACTTTTCTCACGGGGCTGGAGCAGACTTTTTCTGCATTTCGCATCCAAAGCTGAAAGCATAAGTCACTTGGGTCTAGGACAGACATTGCATAAACCAGATGGAGCCAAATCAGCTAAGTCTGATACTATATTCAACCAGGTTTATCTCAAGCCATTTTCAGCCACTCTGAAACCGGTTTATGTGCACTGAATGTCTGTTCTGTTACAGGTTTAAACCAGTTTCTGATCGCTTAAGCCAGTTTATGTGTACTGTCTCTCCCTAGCCTTGGAGCTTAATGCCTACTAACGTCTCTGGACTTGACCTGATTTTCTCAATATGCTACACATCTGCCTGTCACCAAAGTGCTTTGGAGTAACTTTGAAATCTGCCTGCTGCTGTGGGGCACAGATGTCCATAAACTAGATATAGCTGTGACCATAGGCAAGAGCACCATCTGGGCAAAACTGTAAGGCTATGATTTCCTATTTCCCTGTGCCAAACAGTGTGCTCCAGCCTCCATGTTGGAGCCAATGCATGCAGGAGCTGGCGTGTTAATAGAGAGAGACGGGGAAGCGTGGGTAACCTGAGGTTGTGGGAAACAGGCTCAGATGGCAGCAATAGCTAAGCTGTCTACCAGTCCCTGCCTAACTACACCATCCCACAGTTTAGTTCTAGCTGCTACCAAAAAACCCCCCAAACCCAAGCTGCCCAACCCACTTGTGCCAGCAGCTCCCCTCTGTCCTTCTGCCATGTATAAGAAAGGAAATGAGTCTTGAGTTTTACCTTCTGCCAGACAACCACAGCTAACTACCTCTCCCCGCTGCAATTATAGCATAAGTACTTGTTTTTCAGTATTAATCAATACAATCAGCACTAAACTAAAACAGAAGATGTAACTACTTGACTGATTTTGTACTTAATGTTTGCCTTAATGCTCATGCTTTCAGAGTATGTAGTATTTTGACGGTAAATGTTCGCCGTCCTGATGCCAAATATCCACTTAAGTAAATCAGGGGTATTTACTGACAGCATAACCTCTTTGCACCAGCAATATAACGTCACCATAACTACAACAGCCTTAATAGAGCGTGCGACTTTAATTTCTCATGTATGAATTGTGTAAAGAAACAACCCCAAAGTTTCACATTAGAGAGAGAGAAAAAGGGATGATTCATTTTGTGCTGCAGGGAACACAAGTGATTTGGCGAACCTGATATCTAAGTGGCCTGAAGGAAAGCGGATGCAGTGAACCGTTTAATTATGTGAAGGTACGTACGGTGACGGGTCACTCGGTACGACGGAGGCGAGCTCTTCTGTTGCATTCCAAGTGAGGGAGAAGTCAAGGGAGAAATACTTCCCTGAGAAACTGGAAAGAAATCCTTGCACAAAGAGTGACGTTACTGTCATTAGTCATGTTTCCCTCCAGCATTTCAACTTCAATAGCCAGTCTTCTTCCTGCAGAGACCTTCTTTTGCTGACCCTGAACCGTCTGCAGATCAGAACTTCTTGATGTCCGACAGTTCACCCCAGAGCGGTAAAAAAGGCCTCTTTTTGTATGTGTCGAACAACTAGCACCTGCCCCTCATTTGTTCTTGATTTAACTTCTCTGTTTCCATTGCTTCCGTTCATCCCCAGAATGCTCTACACGTGCCAGATGGAAACCACAGCAGGCCAGTGGGGAACTAACCTTCCCATTATAACTTTCTCCTTGAACAAAAGGCCTGATGTAACGTTGAATGCACATACTTTGAGATTATCACCACTGTAGTCTACATAACGCCGGCCTCAAAAGATGGCCCCACTCCTCCATTGCTTCGAACAGGAAGTGGAAATGGCTCGGCACAAATAGAAACACTGCTGATAGGAACGGATATGCAAAATAATCTTGGGGATAATGCTCTGGGAAAGGCCACGTATTTTAAATAAGGGCCATATTCCCAACAAGGCCCTAATCCGGATCTTATAACAGAGGTTTAGCTTCAGGGCTCAACTGCATCCATTATTACTTGGGACAGCTAAAATGCTAGAAGATGGGAGGCCTGGTTAAGGCCCTCCTAGAAGCATAGCTCTTTACTTATTTTGTGCATGCCAGTGTTAAATCACTGGCGGGGGATATGCAAATTTGGACTTGCAAAAATACAGTGTCCCATTTGGATAGCTGGGCAGCTAATTAGCCAATGAGCACATATGCAAATACTGTTGACATCTATACATGCCTTCTGTGTGTGCACTGTATGCGCCACACAGAAAGGAAAAATGTAGGTGTTATTTGTGGAAGAATGGACCCAAGAGGAATTTAAATGGCATTTCATTGCATAGAAAGAAAAAGTACATTTGGCAGAGCTGCGCACAATGTGAATGGCCCGCGATCAGCCAGAAAGGATTTGGCAAAGCGCAGCACAGGAAATGCTAAAAAACCTCTGGCTGATGCCAACGCAACCTTGCAGTTGTTTGTGACTGAGTGACAAGAGAAGGTCAGAGATTTAAAACACTGGTACAACCTCACGAGCCTTTCCACACACCTTTGATGACAACTCAGAGGCTTGACCTCTCAAATGTTTAAAGCCAGATTACAGCTGATTTTGAACCAGGACATGGGTAGGGAACAGGACAGCTTTCTCTCTTTGCCTTTTGTGGAAGAGAGAAGCTCAGTCTCCCAGATGGGTGACGCAAATGCATCTGATTTGTGGCATGTTAGTCTGCTTTGGTTTTTTCCTTCCATTTTTGAGTCACGGGATCATTAGAAAGTAGGGCTAGAAGGGACCTCACAAGGTCATTTGGTTCAGCCTACTGCTTAAAATAGGATCATCCCTGACTAAAGCCATCCCAGCCAAGTGTCTGTCCACCCTGCTCTTGAAAATGTCTAGGGATGGAGAGTCCACAACTTCTCTAAGTAGCCGGTTCCAATGCTTGCCCGACCTCATAGTCAGATAGTTCCTCCTAATCTTCATCCTAAATTTTCCCTGTTGCAGCTTTGTTTCTAATCTTGTCCCCTCATGGCCACAGAGAAAAGCCTATCTTCATGCTCTCTGTAATTGCCCTTCAGGTATATGAAGACTATTATCCACTAGCCTTCTTTTCTCCAGACTAAATAACGTTAGTTCTTTCAGCCTTTCCTCATGAGTCTTATTTCCCAGGCCCCTAATTTATGTTGCTCTGCAGCGGACCCTTTCCAATCTGTCCACATCCTTCTTGAATCACGGGGCCCCAAACTGGACACAGTACTCCAGGTGAAGACTCACCACTGCCAGAGAGGAAGAATCACTTTTTTTGATTTCCAAGTGACACTCTTATTGATACAACCCAGGATGCTGTTGGCTATTTTTTTTGGCAACAAGAGCACATTGTTGGCTTATATTCAGTTTATGTTCTACTGTAACCCATGGGTCCTTCTCTGCAGCACTGCTGCCTAGCCAGTCATTCCCTAGTCTGGATCTGTGCATGCAACTATTCTGACCCAAGTGTAAGACTTCGTACTTATTCTTGTTGAATTGATTCTGGTTGATTGCAGATCATGTCTCCAGTCCATCTAGGTCATTTTGGATCCTAGCTCTGCTCTCCAAAGTGTCTGCAACTCCAGCCAACCTAGTGCCATCCATAAATTTGTTATTATGCACTCAATCCCATCATCTACATCTTTAATTAAGATAATAAACAATACTGGATCCAGGATTGACCTCTTGGGAACCCCAGTAGATATCTCCTCTTAACTAGACATTGAACCGTTGATGACTGCTCAATGAGTATGATTATCCATTTTCCAAACAGTTGGGTATCTACCTTACAGTATTTTAATTTAGTATGCATTTCCTTAGCTTGTTAATGAGAAGGTTGTGGGAGACTGTGTCAAAAGCCTTGCTAAAGTCAAGGTACATCACAATTACTGCTCTTCCCAGATCCACAGAACCTGTCACCTTATCACAGAAGAAATCAGGTTGGTCAGAGTGACTTGCTCTTGGTGAATCCATGTTGGCTCTTCCTGATCACCTTGTCCTCCTCTAACTGCTTCATAAGAGATTCCTTGAGGACTTGCTCCATGATCTTTCCAAATATTGATGTCAGGCTGACTGGCCTGTAGTTCCCTGGATGCTCCTTTCCATTCTTAAAGATAGGTGCTATACTTCCCCTTTTCCAGCCATCTAGGACTTCAACCAATTTCCAAGAGTTCTCAAAGAGGATAGCTAATAGGCATTTTCACACAGGCAAGCGCCACAGAGCTGGGTGCTTTGAAAAACGCCCGGTACTGTAACGCTTGGAGTTGTACAAGTAGTGAAATGCACATCAGCGAGAAGAAAATGGAGGTGGTGCGCATTTGAACTAAAGCACGGTGCTTTAGTTCAAATGCACACTGCCGCCATTTTCTGCACAGTGATGCGCACTTTGCCACCTATATAATTACACAGTCTTTTCTATTAATTGAGTTCACTCAGAAGTGGCAGAACTCTGGCACGTCCAAGAACTAAAAGGTACATGTCCAATTGCTCTGAAATTACCCCATGGAATTCCTTCAGTACCCTCAGGTGCATCCCCATCTAGCCCTGCTGACTCACAACATCTAGCTTCTCTAAGTAATCCCGAACCTGTTCTGCCATTACTCTAGGCTATTTGTCTCCTTCCCTATCAATTCAGTCTCTGTTTAAAAAAAACCCCACTTTTGGGCTAGCAAACCTGGTGGGACAACTCAGGCACGTGTGACAACCAGACCCACTGACCAACCTGCAAGTCACATGACCCTGCTTCTCTCAGATCTGACCTTCAGGTGTCACTGTTAGAGGGAGTTTAGTCTCCATACCCATCCAGCCCTTGACTGCTCAGCAAAGACTGCTGACGAAACCACCAAGTCCTGCCAGCTGCAGAAGAGCAATTCTGCAGCCAAAAAACTTTTACACACTGCAGACATGCGCATTCACGTAAACACAAAACTTCAATATGCTATTAGGAATCTGCCCTTTTTAGAGACATAAGGGAAGATGATCAAATATGGCTATCCTGTTAAAGTAGAAATAAAAGTGATTTTATAGCCTTTAGATTTTTTATACTACATTGTGTAGCATACTTGCATTTGGTGTTCAGCACCGTAAGTGGCATGAAAAATAACTCAAGGCAGCAGGCACAACAGATTTCTAAGGAAAAAAATCATTACGCTTCACATTCCAGTGCATGAAGTTAACATTGCAGCCCTCTTGCTTATAACTAAAGATAAATGCCTGTCATGAAAGAGAGATAGGGATACTGTGCTAAGTCATAAATTAGCTTCTAGTCCTTTAGGATACAGGAAATGGCCTTTAGTGAATGGGGGGGGGGGTGGAAATCAGTGTTGTCCAATTAAGTTAAGATGCTACATATCATGGTCTGGACTTTCAGAGCTCCCTGCACATGTAACCTAATCACTTTTTCACACAGTTTTTGAAACCACCTGGATTCAAAAACATAAATGACTAGCCAGTGTCATCACCACATCACCCTCCCACAGGCTGAATGAACACAGCATCTGCATTGGAGGTGACCTCAAATGCTCCCGATATAAACATTAACCCTTTCTTGATGAAAAGGAATGCGACTCCACTACAGTCGGTGGGAATACGCCAGTCTACACCAGTTGGAGATCTGGCCCAAAGCCTGCAAGTGGGTATTAGCGGCAATAAATAAATAAATAAACTGCAGCAAACAAAAGCAGCACCTAGTGGACAAAGGACTGAACTACAGAAATAGCCCACCTGGTGGAAAAAGAAGGTAATTACAAATCTTTGAGTGCCTTTGTATTTGCAGCAATGAGTCCTTAGATGCAATGAACTAATTGGCGGCAATGCAAACTAAACTATGTCCCAGAAGTTTTACTTCAATGAGCCAAAAAGACTTTTAAAGCAGTGGGAAATCCTGCTTATGCAAACAGAAACACAGTTGCAGCGTCTTAAAGGGCAAATCTCGTGGCATGTACATGCACCCCCAGATATCACAGTCCATTTCAGTAAGCATTTTGCTGAGTAAAGGCTTCAGGATCCCCGTTTGCTGACAGCCATGTTCTCTCCCCTTGTTCCAGCCTGAGAGCACCGTGAAAGCGCACAGAGATTTCTGTAATAACAGCCCACAACACTATGCTGAATGATACTCCAGAGCTTCTAGGAAAGGAGGCAGAGCAGCAGAAATTTGTTCAAGGGCTCTTGTAGAATTCACTTAAGAAACAAGCTCATGGCAGGTTTAAAAAAAAAAAAAAACACAACCACCTCTCACTTCTAAAATGGATTACTCCAGACCTGGAGAGAAACTTATGTATTCTGTTCATGAATTGAAATTTTAGGGCTTAAAAAAAACTCCTACATTTTAGCATTTCAACCTGCTTTAACCGCTCCTTTCACACTAATTATACAATTGATACAGGTTAAAGCATTCACCACAGCATGCACCAGACCAACACTTAGGAAACGGAACAGGGTGAACATCATGGGTTTTGATTCATGAAGGAACAAGGGCCTCTGGTTGCAGCGGTGCCACACCATACCAAAGTCCCCTGCCTGTATAGGAAAGGGATGGTCTCACACCACCTGGGTTTTTTTGGGTCAAGCCAATTGATGCAGGTGCAGCAGGCTGTTGGAGAGGAAGCCAAAGTGACTCTGAAATGCCTCCGTGCTGTTCCAAGCTGACACGAAGATGTAGTTTTACAGGAAGGACCTAGAGGGCTCTGGCTCCCCAGGCTGATGAGAGATGATTCACTGTCATTCTCATGCATGTTAAATGGTTCCGTCAATTTTCCAATGTGAATTTGCTGCTGTCATTGTTGTGCCTCTCAGCTGACTCACTCACGGTGCATAGATCCTGCACCCCAAGCCAGAATGAGCTGCTGGTGCATCTCTTTGGGTGGTCTATGCTCAATGCCAGCAGAAATGGCCACCCCCAGCAGTCAGGACAATCGCAGGCATCCCACAGCCATGCCTAAAAACACAGACTTGAGACTGTCTCAACACGCTTTCCATTTCACACTTGAACAGGGTCTGACTAAGTGCTCCCAGCGTGGTGCCTAAGTGGCACATCCACTGCACAAAGTGAAGGGGAGACTGTTACAACAGGAGGTGTCTGAAACATCAGCAGGTGAACATTATCAAGAGGAAGCAGAAAGGCAGGATGGGGTCAGCTTGCTGAACCCAGGTTGTTTACTTGGAAAATGCATTCTTGTCATAAAAAAAAAAAAAAAAAAAAAAAAAGACTATCAGAAGAAAGAACCAAGATACCCAAAGTCCTAAGCAGTTAGTAAGAGTTGGGCACCATAGGCCACTAAAAAGCCCAACTGAAGAGATCACAGAGAAATCAGAAAGCAAGAAGTTAAAGTTATATAGAAGCCAACACAGGACAGGTTGCATATGGGATATATCCAGATATGGCAATATGGCACATTGCCGTATCTGGTATATCCAGATATGGCAATCTGAGTACACGCTGTTCCTGAGCTTTGGTAGAGTTGGTATTCCAAACAGGATTTCAGTGAAATCATCATTACCAGCAGCAGCAGCATTGTTGTTACTAAAATAGATCTTTTTTCACTCTAAAAGAACTCTCTTTACCTACTCCCACTAGCTGTCCTCCGGGTCTTTGGCAGTGTCCAGATATCCCTTCCATTGCATTTAGCAAGCACAGCTTTTATTCATCTTGTCTGAAGTGTCAGGCAAAGTATTGGTACAACACTGCACAACTGCACAGAGCCCGTCACGCTAAACGAAGTAAGAACGAAGGGCAGGAAAAAGACAGAGGCTGAGCATTTAGAAGCAGAATTTATGCTAAATTCACAATACACCGAAGTCTGAAATAAAGATAGGTCGGAGGATTTTTTATATCCCTCTGCCAATTGTGTATAATTTTTCAGCAATAGCAGAAGCTCTGTCTGCTCTTTTTGCTTCTTATATCTGGGTAAAACAGCATCTTGCTATTAAACATACAATATGCTTTTTGCAATCAAATGTTGTAGAAATAACTCCCATTCGTGTCATTGCTGCTGTTATTCTGCGTTGTTTGTACAGAGCAGCACTTGCAATAGTTAGGCACTTCCTTACAGCCAACAGTATAACACTTATAACCAAAAGTAGGCATTATACTCCATGAAGTTAATCCAATGGATCTCAAAAATCCGAGCTGAAGCCGATTTACCATAATGTTATGGTAATAATACTACTTCGACTATGAAGTGACTAGAAATCTCCATATATAGGTTATATAATAAAGCATAATACATAAAATGAGGTTTTGTCAAAACTTGTGAGGATCTAGGATAGTGAGAGGTGCTAGAATCACGGAAAAGAGGACTTTGGAGAGTCATCTAGTCCAACACCCCTGCTGAATGAAGGACCAGCCCCGTCCAAGTGCTCATTTAGCTTTTAGGTATCTGTCCCAATGTTTAACCACCCTTGGTGAGTAAGTTCTTCCTACCTAAAGAAGAACCTAATCTTCACTCTACATGTCCCCTGTTATACTTACAATTATTACTTCTTGTCTTGTCCCCTGTAGCAGTGTCTCATCAGCTTGGCAACTTATCAGCCATCCCCTCAGTCTTCTCTTCCCCATGCTAAATAATCCCACATTTTTTCAGCTTTTTTTTCATAAAAGAAGTAATCACTCAGAAGATGCCAGTCTAGACACCTTCTCCTACGGGAGCTCAGAATCCTAATCCTTGCTTTTCACTTTTAGGTCTTATCAGTTTCTGCATCATTCAAGGCTCCATAAAGTCTGGCGATTATTCCTTTAGTTCTGCTTATTTGCACAAGCCTTTGCAATTCATTCTCATTTTCATTTTTAATTAACTATTTCATGTTACATCTTCCTTACTGTTAAGATGAGCTGCTGCTGTCACAAAAAACCTGTAAGCGAATTATTATTACTGTAATGGATTCATAAATAACATACTACAAGTGTTTAAATACATACACATGCATATATACCCATACACACACACTTTACAGTTGTCGCAACCCAGTTAGTCAAAAAGTAATGAAAATTGTGCATCCATGAAATTAAAACGAGTAGGAAAAAAACCCAAAACTTTTGAAGCCTTCATTCCCAAAAAGGTTATTGCTCCTAAAACTTTTGGGTCAATTTTATTTTCTGTGTGTTCCTAAAATGCAGATTAAAATGCCAAAATAAATAAAAGCTACAGCCCCTGGTGTAGGAATACAGTAGTCAATAGCAACTAGATTCCAATTAACTTTTTAACTCTGGACTGGTGAATGCAAAGCAAGCCCCGAGGGGGGGAAACAAAAACAGACTAATAAATCTATTCAAGCATGGATCACTCGATACTTCAGCTGTATTGCCTTGTTTACAGAAAAACCTGCCAGAGAAAGCTCTGGGGTGGCCTCTGCCCAAGAGTTACTTGTGGACTTTCCCACACTTTCCAGCCAGGGGTTGGTTCCCCGCCACCAAGCGTGCAGAGAAGAGGAGGCCATCGATCGGCATATTCAAGAGCCCCGGGGATTGCACAAGTCGGGAATTTTCAGCCGGTCCGTTGCTAGCTACATCTCCCACCACCCCCCTTCACAACTCGGATTTCAGGCTCTCAGGTCTGAACTCATCCACAACTCATACGCAACTCAGGTTTGGATTGCAGACTCTCAGACCTTTTGCAATGAATACCCCGATGCAGCTGTAGCACGTTCTTTGCACACATCCCAACAGATAGAAGACGCACTTTTACATCCAGGCAGGCTACAGCCAGTGCCCATAGCAGACAGAGCTCTTCTCACAATTTTAACACCTATGATAAAAAGATGTGGCAACACACACCTAAGTGCTCAACCTGTTCTGGTAATCGCTTGCCTACCAGCGAAAACACCCGCTCAAGATGACAGCACCCGTAAATGAGTAACAAACAAACAAACAAACAATGCAATGCCATTGTAGCTTCTGGGTCCAATATTCAATGGCCCCCAGTTTCAGCTTGGGGTTCAAGCCCTTGTCTGTATGAAGAAAATCTCTTTCATCATTGCAATATTGACTTAATGACCCAATTCAAACCCTTACTGTAGGCAGGTGCCCCATGGTGCAACCTAATTCAGTTGTTACCCCAGTATAAGGACCACTTCAGACCAGTGCACCGACACAGTGGACAGACATAATTGACTCACTCGTTATCCCAGTGCAAAATCTAGAAACACTTTTAAATGCAACTCAGATTAACACTTTTGGGGGCTTTCTTGCTTCAAACTAATACACCACATACAAAGGGGAAGGAAGACTACGCTCGATGTTCCTGTTCTTTCCTTTCATCTAACACATTTCTCAGCAGGTTGAACAACTAAGGACCGACCCTTAAGAAGCTGCACTTATGAATACACCTCCCTTATTCCCCCACTTGTTTTTAATCAGCCTTTGAATGCGTTCTGTTCCTCGCACATCAGCAGAGTTGTGCGAATAATTGATTTTCTCCATTCACTGGCTGGAAAAAAAAAAAAAAGAAATATTCTGGCTTGAAAGAAACATCTCACTTGACCCAACATTAATCATTCCCTTTTTTTCTTTTTTAAAAACCTTTGTTAAAATTCAATTTTGGGATCATTTTCAAACGGCTGCATTTTGCCTGGAATTTATTTATTTTTCCCTGTTCTGTTCCAGCCACAACAAACTGACAGGTCCATTGTTCAGTTCACCCACATACGGTATCTGGAGAGTGAAAAATGCTTTGCGTGAAAAATTTCACACAATTTTTTACACTCTTTAACAGACTTGCCAATACGCAGGTACTCTTACTTCTATGGAACAACATTTTAGAAGATGAGAAGTCCCATTCACTCAGGATTACATGTGTAAATGGTCTTCATTCTTATTCATTTCTCACATCCATTCATCTCCCTACCCCCACACAAAAACCTGAATGCATCAATAGTAGTCCCCATAATGCAGCAGAGGGGAGTGTTTAAATTTCCCTCACACCTGAAGCAGTCTGCTTTTAATTTCATTCTTGGTTTTTTCTTTTTTTTCCCAAACACAAGACGGGAGCTGATTGGGCTATCCTGTCTTAGGCTGTCTGGGTATGAACACCCAAATTCACAATTCTAGTGTGTGTTGCTAGAATATGGAGAGAGATTAAATGAGAAAGAAAAAACAGTGGGTGAAAACCAACCCAGAAGAAAAAGCTGAATATTTATGATCTATAGATAGAACCCTGACTGGCAAATGAATGCAGGAGACAGATAAAAAAAAAAAAATAAAAAAAAAGAGGGATGGGTACCTTTTATCTGGACACTCAATGTTTAATTAATGCACCATTTCCAAATGATTATTGTTAACCTAATTTCTTTGTTGCTGCTGGATTCTGAGAGGGTTGTTTTTTTTCCTCTCTCCCCCCTTATAGTTGCAACTAAATATAATTTTTGGCTTTTGCAAAGGACCAGTTCTATTTATAGCATTCACATGACAGGCTGGGGATGATATTTCCCTAGCAGAGGCATCTGCCTCCTTGACAGAGGGAGAGATAATCACATCGGTGAAACTCTGTGCCTCTGACAAACTTAAGATGTCAGAAATGTGAGGGGTGTGTCTTGCCCCTCTGGATACTCTTTCCTGAAGAAATGTTGCAGAATTTCACATCAGATGCAGCCAACTGGCAGCGCCGCGCTGCTTGAGGCCGTGGGGCTGGGGGGCAAGGGTCAAAGGAGCCTTGAGGCAGCTCTGGTTGGTATCGCCTTCTTTACTTTTCTTAAGAGAGAGAGAGAGATAAATATAGGATGCAGATATAAGATATAGATGATGTATATCTGCCAACGTCTGCTCAGACTGCCAGGGTGGATTTGCCTGAAACAAGTAATGACCCCAAAATAACTTGATCTAGGAAACCTCCCTACTTGAGCTGCGTGTAGAGCAGCAAGAGGAGGTCTTGCTGGTCCATTCATCCACTCCTTTCTGATCTGCAAGAAGGCGCAGGACTGTGGCAGAGGTGGGGCAGAGCCCCCAGCCCTGTGAGGACCCTGCAAAATGGGTCACACTGCTTCCTCAGGTCTCCAGAGCAAATGGGAGCACGTTCACAATCATGCCCTGTTACAGAGGGCAGAATAGTCTCCTCGGCCCTGTATGCCACCCTGGGGCCAGCTTCATGGTGTCCAGGGGCATCTGTGCAGGACTGCATTGAGTTCACCTGTGGGCAGGACTGCAGACCATGGCACAGCCTGCTATGGGTCCAGCAGAGGTGGGGAAAGCAGGTTAAATACCCACCTTCTTTCTCCTCTCCCTGCCTACAACCCTTGACTGCCTGCCTCTTAACAGGAGAAACTAGTCCTTGCCAGGTCGAGTTGCCAGGCCTACATATGCAGGTCAGAAACGAGGAGCAGAGCCAGCTTGCTGTATTCCTTAATTAAAATCAGGACTTTTGAGCACATCAGGCCATAAATGTGACAGAAAGCTCCTCACCTGGGAGCATATCTGTGTAACAAAAGGACTCAGCCCATCACTCCCACCCCACTGGACAGGAGCATCTTTCCAAAAATAACATCTTCAGGTGAGCCAATTCCTCAGGGAGTCAACGGGAGCATCTCCACCACCAGCACACAGCCTGCATCCCCACAGCCCATAGCCCCCAGGACTCCACGTGCCTCTGCCTCCCAGCCGGCGCTGATTAGCTCCTGCTTTTTAAATTATGGATCAAACCTTCCAGCACTCGGGGACCAAACTATGCTGTGCGTTTTAGTCAGATCAAGGTGTTCCGCCAATTCTGATGCAAGTCGTCTGATGGTGGAAACTGCTGCAAAAAGGGGCCTTTTTGAACATTTCTCCTCCCCCCCCAACACTTAGCACACACGTTAGAAGTTTCTGGAGTATTTCTATCAGATATAGTACCTGCAACATAACAGCAAGACATGAGAGGTTTCTGCATTAGAGGCTCACACAAACTCTTAACTGATTGCTCTTCACACATCCTCATTAGTATAAATATTTTAACAAACATTTATCAGGGGATGTTTTGCCTGAGGAAGGACATTTAGCAAGGCTTTGGATTGATTTTTAAGCTAGTATCTCACATCAACTTGTACGGTAACGTTAAAAAATTCCCTGGTCCAATGTTGAGAGGTATGTGAAACACCTCTTACAAAATACCAAGTGTAGGACATGAAAAGGTTTTTTTTTTGGTTTTTTTTTTAAATATTATTCCCTGACCAACTCAGAAACGGGCTCAATTCCAGAAGAAACATACAAATCTCCAAGAAAAGAGATGAGCTAGGACCAGTCAAACACAATTAACAGCAAGTTTTGGCAATTTTTCCAATGGCAAAAGTGTCATTCAAGAAAAAATAGCGGACCTAATCAGGTTGAGAATTAGAGACCAGCAATAACAGAGAGTACATTTGCATATGCAAATTCAGATCCAATACCAGTAGCCCAAGAAACTATAAGCACCAGTGAACAGCTAAATATATAGTGTAACATCAAGTGATGCAAGCTGAAAGAAGTCAAGAAATATATTCCAATGGCTCAACGGATGCATCACATTTCCACAGCCTCCATGCTAGCTGTAACAAAAAGGTTACGTATTTGAGTAGGTGTGTGCTATCCCATTCATTTTATCTTGCTAGACCAACATCTGGAGAATCCTGTGTCTTTAGGAGGATGCAGTGAAAAAATGAATGCTCTTTTTCACTGCATCCTCCTCAGTAGCAGCCTTCAGGGAGGGCAAATGGGGCAACTGCTCAGGGCCCCACACTTTAGGGGGACCCCAAATTTTGCAACAAATTTGGGGGGGGGGGGAGTGAAATTTTTGCAAGGAAGTGGTTCTATTTGCATTTTAACACTCACCTATTTCTCTATTTCCCCCCAAGACTATTTAAAAGATCCATGATACAAGTGTAGGTCATCAAAATTAAGCCTCTAAGGGGCCCCAAACGACTGTCTTGCCCAGGGCCCCCAACAACCCTAAGGCCACCACCATCCTCCTAAAGACAGAGGCTCACCCTCCACCAGCTCTACTGATGGTACTGATGTATCTCAGGCTTAGCCTTGATAGGTTATGATCACTGCAATTAGACTTTAGTTAAACTGACACCCCCATGACAACTTACTGGTGCCTAGAGATTTGTTTCCCAGGCTGCCTTTCCCATGCACAATTGTCTAGTTATTCCTCTCTCATGGTTGTAAACCTTAGATTTGGGACTTGATGGGACTGTCTGCATTATTTGTCCGGACAGAACCTAGAACAAGTGGGGCCTTAATCTCTCTGAAGTCTTTAGGTACTAACTACAGTATTCATCTACCATCAGTATTTGGGTGGAGAGAAGCAGAGGGCTCTCAAGAGCCAGTGAGTAATTTTTTTCTGAAAATGTATTTAAGAGGAAACAGGTAGGGAATCAAGTAAGACTGCAATTCACAATGAAGAAGAATGGAACTGATGAAGAATTTAGGAGAAAAGCCAAGATGGTTGGTGAAAGGTAACCTCTTTTCCTCCAGCTCCGTCAGCTACAAAGTCTACGACTCCTTGCTACCCCTTACTCTCTCCTACACCCAGATCAACACACGTTTCCCCATTCACTACCCTCTTCCCTCTGGATCTGATAGCTTGCCCTGAGCTACATGGGCCTCTCTGTCATAACAGATTTTCCAAATATTCACCTTTTTTTGGTTCCCTTTTGACATTTAATCAGGTGGGTTTCATTGGAGCGGGAATGAGGTATGGCCCATTCAGATTTGTGCAATGGGTGGACGTTGCCAGGCCTCTGCTTAGTCCTACACAGGGTCCTATAAACAAGATATTTTAACCTAAAATGAACTGCACCAAAAACCTCATTTGATTCACTTGGGGCATTACAGAATACACGAGGTCTGTCCGCACTAATTTAATTACATCCCAGTCAAACATCTTCCGCAAACGTACAGGACTAGGGCCAAATTCCACACCCAAATACACAGGTGCAATTCCTGTCCATTCAGATTTATGTCTGAAAATGTGAAGGCAGGGTTTCAACCAATTTTGGCCAGACATTTTTTCTTAACCTCTTTATTCCTAATATTCAGCAAAAGAAGACAGAAAAGAGAAATGAGAAAGACGTGTAAAGCTTCTAACCTATTCTCTTGAGATTGTAGGAGAAAATATAGCCGAGGGAACATTGTCCAATTTGCTTATGTTAAGAAAAAAAATAACACGTGGATTGTACCGTATAGATCCGATCAACCTATGGATTTGTCTGCAGCAGAATAACGAGGCAATAATCTAGCACAATATTAAAAGACAGTAGGCACTTCTCTGAATGGTGGTTATACTGTCAAGAACGTTACAAAAATCAGAACAGAGGCATTCTTCAGAGCATGTATAGAAGCATATACTTTCTTTCCCCGTCTCTGTAGCCACTCAATAAAAGGAAAATATCAGCTTAATAAAAAGGTCACAGCTTTCATTCTTCTGAGATAGACACCGTGCTGTGGATTCATCCCTGTTTTAAGGTAGGTAAGAGCTGGACCCTGACAAAACAATAATGTATTGGTATAAAGGTTGTGTTTTTTTTTTTTTTAAATCTGTTTGCTATTGTTTTAAATTTGTTTTCTTAGACTTGTCAAGTAAAAAGCATATGGATGCTTTGGGCAAATTCAACAGTGTGGGTGTGAGCTTATTAAACAAAAAAAAAACGCCAAATAGTTGACACTTTGAGCCTTGAGACATGATCACACACACACACACACACACACACACACACTGCATGACTGCCTAGGCATGTCATAAGGGTTTTCAATAGTTATCCTGGAATAAATGGGCTCCCAGTAGTACACCAGCACCTGTGCTCCTCCTCTACATCACTTTTTTTCTTTTGCTGTAACACTAAGATCTAGAACATCTCCCTGCCTTTATTGCAGGGCATCTGCCAGGCCTAAAAAGAGACATACATTGGAAGCTTTTGAATTTTCTGCTGCTGGCAGGATAGCAAGTCACCTATACCAGGGGTAGCCAACCTATAACATGTCGCAGGTTAGGGAAGAGGCAAGCGGCACAATGGCAGATAGAGCAGATCAGCCAAAGGGAGGGCATCAGAGTGACACTCAGGGGTGGCGCGGGGCTTAATTTGTGGCATGCAAGCCCAAAAGGTTGGCCCCCAGTGATACAGACTTCTATACCACAGAAGAAATGCAAAAGCAGAATAGCCAGCAGCATGTGGCTTTTTTTCAGATTACATCCTGAACTACACTGATGTGGAGAACGGTTATAAAAGACGGCAAATCAGCAACAACAACAAAAAATAATTTTAAAAAATGGAAAAAGATAAAATGATCAGGCACAAAGCCCGTGCAAATGTAATTCACTGTTCAGGCAGCCTTGGGAAGGGAGTGCCAACAGCCGCACTCCCACCAGCACACACGGCACTGTGGCACGTTGTTAGGGAAGTGCCGCTAGGATGTTACCGCTCTGTGCAGGTTACCCAACATGCTGCTTTTTTCAGGAACGACAGCCGGGCCCCCCGGCGCCATTTCATCGTGTTGTTACCTTTTTGACCCTCAAACAAGCAACACTGGACACAGCTGGAGGGCCAAGCTGGCTTGGACACACATGATAATCACATCTGTTCGCCTCTGGAACCAAACCCAGATCAGAAATCGGTTCATTGCTCCTTTCAACACGCAACATTTGTTCTCTTGGACGTGACTGGCCGTCTCACCCACCTGCCTGGGTGGGAGTTTCACATTGCCATTCAATGACAGAGCAGGGCAAACGTCACAGGGAGTAACTCCCTTAACGTGGCCCACCAAAAGATGCAGAATAGCTGCCTGCTTTTACTGAGACGTGTGGATAATTTCTGGTGGCATATTCTTTGGGTTAAAGTGGGTTAGACTTCCTGGGCCGGTCCGTGCCTCTGCCTCTTTCAGCTCACGCCGAGAACAGAGCAGGGGTGGAGAGACTATCCAGGAGGAAATTACAACTCTGCAGTCTCCCAAGCCGTAAATTAGAACAGCCGAGTGGGCTGTTTTGGCACACGCCAGCTGGAAACAGTCCCTAAAGCATCATTAACCCCCTGAGGATTGCTACAACGCAGTCCAGCCCCACACAGAGCCCGTCTCTCCCACCCCAGCAGGGCCTATGAGAAGGGAGGCACTGCTCTTACATCATCCATGCAATGGGTACGCTCAGCCCTGCCAGGTCTTCCTTCTGCCCTCTGTACTGCACCCTGCAGGGATGGACAAGAATTTTCACAAAGATTAAATTACAACACGTCAACATAATTACAAAGCCACAACCAGCGCGATGCCACCCAGTCGTGCCATACTTGTCGCACACCGCCTATCTGCACAGCATCTTCTCTGTTGTTTGACCCGCTGGACCCAGATGGCGAGTTTTATTAGCGATAACGGTGCCTCTGGATGCGAGAGGTACCTGTGTGTATGCAAGATGTCAAAATCTCTGCGGGAGACTCACGCTGCGGATGCTGGCGAAACCCCCACAAATCAATTATAGAAGCAAATAAATTATTGAGAGGATCCACTGACAGCTCAGAGAATTGGTGCAGAACCTGCTGCGAAACCAGGTTGTTAGCAAGAGGAACTTATTGTTCGGTAGGTGTTTGTTAACCTCAGAGAAATTAAGTGTGCCGTCTCAGTTTGCTATGTTCACTGCACCAAAGGTGGCACGGCAAACGAGCAGTATATATGGTCCTCGTTATGCTTGTTGGGTGAAAAAGCCACGCATGACTCATCTAGGCTGTTGCTTTAGGCCAGAAGCTCACCTTCCACCCACCTACCACGTCCTCCCTATTCTGCCCCTGTCTACCAAGAGGAGAGGAAGCTGAAGACTGTATTTACTTTCCCATAGTAATGGACCCTTCTCCATGCACTGACAAGGGGCATCAATGCTTTCTCCCCATCTTCGCTCTCACCGTTGGGAGCATGGTGTGCAGTGCAGTTAGATGTTTTTTCCCCAGGTGAAAAACAAAGTTTTCAACCCAAAATTTGAAGGTCTTGTTTGGGGGGTCCTAACCAAAACATTTTGAGAACAGCGGACATCACCCCCCCGACAAAGCTGTTCTTGAGTTACAAACCCAATTCTCGCCATTTCATTTTTGGTGCTTGTTCAAAGTCGGTCTGACTCAACTTCCTGCAAAGTCAATGGAAAACTTGTCGTCAACCTTAAGAGGCAACAGGTTGAGTCGGCTGTCAGCCAAGCTCAGCCTCCCCCTCCAAGGCTGTCCTCAAAACCCATTTATTTCAGCTGAGCGCTCTCTCCACTCACCCCTGCACCTTTCCCATTATGTCTCACTCTCAGCTTCAGAAGCCAAGCAAAACCGACCCAAATTCGACAAATCATAACGCAACACAGAGGACGTTATCATTCCCCATCCAACCCCTGCACCGCCACTGTCCTTTTCTAGGTTTGTCTGAGAAATGCTGCAAACTCTGTAGAGCAAAGACCATATCATTGTTAGATTCTGCAAAAGGCTGCACCACCTGAGGCTCAAAACGTGGCAAAGGTTTGCACAAGCAGCAGTGGCCCTTGAGGCTACCATGCTAACACGAAACCAGCTTCTGCAGCCAACGGCACGCAAGGGGCTGATGTGGCCAGTATCATATCTGGCCTCTTTTGATGCTATTTGGATACCCACTTATAGAGGGTCTGACTGGGGGAAGCCTTCAGTGCAAGTAATGAAGCCTGAACTCATGCCCCTGGATCTATCGCAAGACGCCATCTCTGCTTTCCTGCAATGTTCCTGGATGCAAAACTGAGATGATGTGCAAATATTTAATAATAATGGCAGGGTGAGGTGGGATGGATACTTCAAACTTTTTTTTCCTAAGCAAAGCTGGATTCATGGGCCTATGTGAATATCTGGAAAAAATACTTAAGAAGCCTGCCTTTTAACTGGCAGAGCTTCCAGCGCTGAGAGGACACACATCTCTTCTGCACTGCAGAGAAAGGGCAAGAGAAAAGCTAATGTCTCGCTCCATGTTAGCCAGTGCTTGGTAATTAATAGGAGATACAAATTCCACAGTAACAAAGCAGTCCTAGTTTTAACACCTACAAGCAGAAGAAGGTACCCCTGTTGTGTCTGTGCAAAAGCTACTGCCTTGTCTGGACCTGGATTTTCCATCATGTTAATTATCATATGCTAGCTTCATTTCCCAGTGAAAATGCACCTTCCCCATTTATCTCTGAAAATGGGAGAACACACTAGCTGGGCTCACGCAAAGAAGCAGAACCTGCCAAAGCCTGGGATGAATTTTCTCAAGAGCTTCATCTTATTCCCATTAAAATTAAAAATGAAACACGCAGGCTATTAATCTGGAACAGCTGCATGGACTGCGCATTCAGAACCGATGTATTAGTTATTGGGATTGTTATTTTAATACCCACCTGCTGCTACCAGGATGTTTTATTGTTAGAAGGCAATATGCAGGCTGATGGAAAATTAATTCACATTTTCCCATTTCATGCTATCTTACAATACAGGAAGCTGTTGCTTTTTAAAAAGCAACGCACAGCCGCAACAAACTTGTTCCTAAACCATTAATTCAGAAATACAACAGTTAACATAGCTTCACCGAGTCATTAGAGCAATCAGATGCAAACTGCACTCTTGTTAGCACCATCCACCATCAATATCCCTTTGAAGGTTCAGTGGCTTGGCTTGTCAGACATTATCAGAGATGACCCGCTGTGCCAGATGCTTCCTCTGTCTGAAGGAAACATTACAGAATAAAGAAAGAGAACGGCTTGATTCTTTCAGGCCTGAAAAGCCCCAAAAACATTTGAGTAAAATAATATTAAAACTATTTTCTTGGTATCTTTTCTCATTCCATGGTTGGGGTGAGGAGAAGGGGAGAAGGAGAGGTTATTTTATTAGATAACAAGAGAAATTCTGGTCTAATAGATTTTTTTTCTCTGCAAGAATAGTCTCGAGGGGCCGCAACTCATAAGCGTATGGATAAAATTGATAAACTCTCTTATAATCTCCGTGGCAAAGACAGTCTAAAGTGTAGGCAAGTGAAGAGACAAATTACAAATGTGCTCTGTTTGAAATCCAAAGAACTAAAGCGCGACCTTGGTGTAAGGTCTGGACTAGCTGGCACTATAAAGAACAGCTGGAAGTAGAGAAAAAGAGAGAAAAAACCAACTTCCAGGGTTCATCTCATCTTACCATATAT
>NW_017728916.1:10751999-10837867 GCF_001723895.1 Crocodylus porosus
TCTGTAAAATTTATATTTATACACACACACACGCATGCATATGCACGCACACACACGCATGCATATGCACGCACGCACACGCATATTTTTATATATATTTTTGAAGCAGTGTTCAGCCTTTCAGCGCACAAACCTTACACATGTTCCAATCACCAGCTTTTGAATAATTAAACCCAGTCCTTGAAACAGATGAATGCCTTCCAGTAGCTAGAGGTGAAGTATGAGGCCTTGAGCAAAATAAATGCGCTCCCCATCGGAGTAGGCACGTTCCCTCAACCCAAAGGAGTCTGTTCCCTCAAGGTGCCTCTGTTGCAACAACCCAATGAAACACAGAGAGATAGGTGGAATATTAACCGTGATTTTGGCCCGCAACTGCTCAGGAAAGGAAGAAAAAAACCAAAAAACCCAGGGAAATGCCGGTAGACACATCTGCTGTTTGCTACCCCAATTCTGTTTAAGGTAAGGGTTTAGTAAAGAGTAGGTTTGTGGACCATGTCCTTAGCAACACCGGCTGAAATTGCATGAGCTGGGACCACGGTGGCTGATGTTGATTGATGCACCCTCATCACTCAGCTAGCATCCTTGTAAAGACCTGAGAGTTCAGCACTGCAACAAAAAGACTTGCAGGCAGTAGATGTTCTCTTAAATTTCAGCCCTTCTTCCTCAGGTAACTTGAGCATGTGCTCACTGGGGAAGACGCTGTTATCCAATAGCAAAAGACCCAACCGCCACATCAGCGTCCCATCAACCACAGGCAGTTCCTTTCCACCTTTCAAGTTCTGGTTCTTTTTCGATCGGGAAATCTCTTGCTATTTGTAAGAGCTTGAAAGCATCCCCTCCTCCATTCTCTAATGTGTTGACAAAGGACTTTCGAACACCACTTCTGGCTCCGGACAAAGGTAATTTTTAATTGCTTCAAGAGGGGAGGAGAAGGGAGGTTGCCATTCAGGACTGCACTGACCACTGTTGCCACTGCATGCTCTTATGAAACACAGTTAAAGATGCAATGTAACCACACCTTGTATTGCTACAGGGGCCTGTGAAACAGCACCACCAGGTTACCTATCACCCCCTATTTTCATAACTGTATTGGGGTCTATGACAATAATTGCTGTTATTCAGTTTTCTACTACTCAAGGTGCACACGTGCTGATGGATCCTTTAGCTCCCACGCTTATCTTTTAGCTCCCAATACAAGCCTCTACCACTTGAGCCAAACAACCCCATTTTAGCTAACAACAGATCCAATAGTTCCTTTATGGGCCAGCCACTCGAGGGCAATCGCTCTCAGTCATTTACAGAAAGCTGGCACATTATACTTTTCTTGTTCTCCCTTGCCCAACCTGAGTAAGCTACCTTCTTCCTGCTCACATAGTACTAGAAAAAGGTGCTGGGTTTCAAAGGGAGCCACCCAGGCAGAATTTCACTTGGTATCTCTCTTTTTGTCAGCTTCTTTCTAAAGCGGCTTCAGTCATAGCTTGGAAGCTCTCCACTTGAGCCTTGTTGCAGCATTTTCCTTCTTAGCCTCCATTTTAGCAACATCCCCTTCTGATCTGGCAGTCAGAAAATGTCATCGTGCTTCCTTGGCCTGAAGAAGGGTGCTTGTACCCGAAAGCTTGCAAAGAAGAATTTTTCCAAATATTTAAGGTGAGGTTCTTTGGGTAGATGTGATATCTTTTCTTAGACCATCCAAAAACCCAACTATATCAGTTGGGCTAATAAAAGACACTGGATTTACCCAAAGACCCTTGCCTGCCTATGTGCTTGCACCAACACAACTGCAACCAACACCTCTACAGCTGTGGCATTTAAAGACCCCTCACAGAGAGGAGTCATTAGAAGAGTCCTCTATATGAAGGTGGCAGAAAAACATTTGCTTTTTGCCAAGACCACCACAATGATCACCCATGCTTCAGTTCTTCATACCAGGAGCCTCAGGCCTCTTTGTAGGCCAAGTGCTTCTATCTAGCTTTACCCCAACTCTTATCAGCTTGGTATCAACTCCAAAACGAGGTCATTTGTATTTTTCTGCTATCCTCTCTTTCCCCATTGTCACCCAACAGCCTCTTTACAATCGTCAGTAAATACTGCCTTGTCAGGCACCTCGCCAGCCACTTTCTCCTACTTTGCGGCACTGGAGAGAAGAAATGCAATCCTGTGGGCTCCGTTTTAAGGCGCCATGTGAAAACAACCTTCCTTTTTGTGACAGAAGATGATCGAACACTCCTGTGCCTCTGCTCCTCTCATAATCAGCTTATTATGACAATATCTTTGTAATATTCAAACCGCTTGGCACACATTACCATAATGGAAGATGTAGAATGAAATTTTTAAATATCTCTTCCAAAGCAAGCTCCAGGCATCACTCAGGCAAACAGCACATTGAACGTAATAGTCCTTGAGCGGCAGTATTTCCAAGGCTCAGGAGTAGACAAAAGGAGAAGGGCATCAGCTCTTCAACATTTGGAGCTCAGGCCAGAAGGATGGAGACCTCGCAATGCACTCGATTCACTTGGTGGCTTTCTGCAGCCTTTATACCTTACCGATCCATACAGCACCCAAAGACTGGTTCAGTCCTGGGACAAGCCGGCACAGGCTTGAGGCTGTTTTACCTTGTTGGAGTAGCCATGTACAGGCCAGTCCATCGCTTTGGGATCATCCTACAAGATCCTGATGATAGACAGCCACCTCATACTCCATGTAGGATTAGCCCTATACAAGAGGAAGCCATATCTGCCTTCAAGAGCTTTCTCTCTTCTCTCTGGCCTCATGGCAAGGGTGGTAAAAGGTGGAGAAGGCAGAGACCAAGTTCCACCCATCCCCCTTGAAATGCTATTTGCAAGACTGGATATGGGTATATTATATTTTAGGGAGACAAGGTCCTTGGGGTAAATCTGGTATCTTTCAGTAGACCAACTCAAATAGCTGGAAAAACTTCTTTGCAAGCTTTTGGGCATGAACACCCTTTGTAATTTAGGGTGCCTTTATATTTACTGAAGTCATACGGAGAATGTCATTAGAAACCCATTAACACCCCCCACCCCCAGCTATGAGAACTGGAACAGCATATCCAGTATTTCTGTCAACTCTGTTTGTTTTAATAAATGCCTCATTAATGAGGTGCACAGTTTCCCCTTACTCTTGCTGAAAGTATTAACTTTTCACAGTTGGTTTATAAGGATTTCACAGTTGGTTTATAAGGACTATAGAGGTTACTGAGTTATTACATTAATTTTGAAAGGATTCCAGTTTTTGTCGATCAAAAAATATGGCCAAGTCTAAAATACTTGGGAGCCTTTTTTCCCCGCTCCAGTTCAAGCAAAGCTGTTAGTACTGACTGCTTTTGTTTTGTGTTTATATGCATTGAGTCACTCCAGGTTAAAAAGCAGAAAGAAGTAAATGAGATAGAGAGTATTGAAAACATACAGTTGTACATCATCTGAGTAATGCCCTGGCCTTATTTCAGGAAACAAGAAAACCTGTAGCAGCTTATTCTCTGGAGCTCAGCAGGTGGAATAACAATCGGGCATGTTTTAGGATGCTAGATTCTGAGTTGTGCTTGGAATAAAAAGACATTTCTACTCAGTCTCATGCTAACACTGATGCCATATACATAAACACCAGCAAAAGAAGTAAACTGAAATAAGCCTAGCTCCAAAAGCATTTCCCCCCAGCTGGTTTTATCAAGTACATGAGGTTACACCAAGAGCCACAAAGACAATATATTAAGACTTAAATTCACAGTATTGTTGCTTTACCACATCCTGGTCCTCTTCCCCTTTTTTCAATTTCTGTTTCCTACATCCCTTATCCATTCTTAGTTGCGTCTTCCTAGATAGTTGCGTCTTCCTATACTCTAAGTTGCCCAAGGAAACAGAAACCCAACTTCAGCCTGTTCCAAAGTTTGATTAGAAAAGTCAACTGGAGTTGGAGAGAGACAGACTGGGACAAACTGGGATGTTTGGCTTAAAAGAATTGTTGGAAGGGAAGGCCAAAGCACCTAGTAAAGTAACAGGCGAGGCAGGGCAATGAGCTGAAAGATTTTAGAAAACAAAGGGAAGAAGAGCTGACAGCTGAAAGTAGGGAAGTGTATTTTGGTGGGTTCATGGTAAAGAGATAACAATATGAATACTGCCCTCTCTTGAATAGTGTGCAACTGGGATCATTTTACAGGAGCAAGAGGGGACACTTGGACCAGAAGAAGCAAGTTTAAGCATCACGGATGCCCACCCCTACTATCACTTTGCCTTCCACATCCACCATGACACCAGTCGACTTAAGTCTTCCTCATCCTTTCTCAGGTAGCCTGGCCCAAGGGGAAAAGAAGTGGTATCATAATCCTCATATCCAACACAGACTAAATCCAGACCAGCACTAGGAAAAGCAGCATGTGGGGGGTCTTTTTCTTTCTAACCTTATTTCTTCTCTTTTCTTGCATTCTCCTTTGTCTCTGTCTAATAAGTCAAGCCTAGTTGGCCAAGACAATGCTGTTTTTCAAACACGTGTTGCGAGTCTCTGACCTATAAGGCAGCTAAAAGTCACGCTCTGACAAGCCCAGTGCTAGGAGAAGTTGCTGGGTTTCTGAGTGCCAGAAAAACATTTCCCATTCCCTTGTCTGTCCAGCAGTGAGGTTACAAGAATCAGCACCACAAACAAGCCACATTTCTCTTCCTTTCTCTTCTTCCCTCTTGTCTCTTATCTGCCTTGCTTGGTCTTCAAGGAAACAGGCTAGGGCTTAACAATATAGCTTGAGGTCATTCAAACTTGCATCTTCCTCCTTCCCAAAAAAGTGCAGCTGGTACTTCCTCTGTAGGACGGATCTCAGACTAACCTCCCATCAAGAGCTCGACTGAGCAAGAGGATAGAGTGGGTCAGTTATAAAGAAAGGGGCAAGGAATGGACAAGTCCTTCTTCTTAGACAGCCTCCACCTCTTACTGATCCTTATATTCTTTACCTCTGACATCATAATCAGTTGCCATGGCATCTGGAGAATGCCAGAATATTTAAGTAAAAGCTTATAACCGGGGATCCAGGTTTTCTCTGATAAAAAAAAAAAAAATCCCCAGTTTTTCAGATTAAAAAAAAAGTAACCCAAAATCCACATTTTTCCTAATTAAAATGAAACACCGCTTTAGATAGCTAGATCTCTATTGATCTATATAGATATATTAGTCAGCTCCCTCCCCTATCTATCTATCTATCTATAGATATCTATCTAATCTATCTATATCTCTATAGATAGATAGATAGATAGATAGATAGATAGATAGATAGATGTCTGCTGCCTCCCCTATTCCTCTCTCTATATATGTATCTATATATCTTTATCTATAGACATTATGTATATCTAGATATTGATATATTAGTGGTGTTTTATTTTGATCATGGAAAAATGTGGATTTGGGGTTACTTTTTTAATCCGAAAATTGGGCTTTTTTCTTTCTTTTTTTGTTTTTTTTTTGTTTCAGAGAAAACCAGGATCCCTGGTTATAACTTGCAATGTGAAGAACTGAAAGCATATAGAGGGCTACTGGAAAAACAGCTTTGAAACAAGCAAAGCTTTTTTTCCGAACAGATTATGCACAACCACTCCAGATTCCCAATTTAAAAAGAAACTGCTGTCTTTCCCCCCGCCTCCAAGGTGAAGGAGAGTCTTGGAAAGAAACAACATACACAATGTTCAAAACCCCTGCAGTCTAAAACGTGATAAACCCAGGCCTTCAAAATCATCCGCAGGACATCAAGACTGCTCATTAGGAACCAGAATGTTTTTTTACACTATTATCATCAAGTCAATGAGTCTTAATTCCACAGAAAGGGCACTTCAGACAACACAGCAACACTGTGTTTCGAGCTGCAGGAGTGTGATCTGATCTGTTTTGCTTCGCGGTGAGACTGAGGAAATTAGCTCTGCTCTGAATCGCACGTTATGGATGAGGTGCCATTAGACTCAGGAGAGGCTGATTACTGAGTGTTACAGTCATTAAAAAACAGAAGCAATGAAACACCATGTTTGAACCAAGGATTCTCTTCAACATGAAGTGGTGCAAGAAAAACTAAATAAATAAATAGGCAGTAAGCCTTTCTGCAGTGTCCTCTTTTTGTCTGGATAAAATAAGAGCCTGACATTCCCAACTCCTGGAAGAGGCAAGTTATCAAGTTATGGTTTTGAAGCACACTCGCGTAGGACCGTCTGAATACATCCACCTTGTAACAAGAATAGTTAGAGGGATTAAATTTAGGTGCACACAAGCACTAGATGGCTGTCACGCTGCCCGTGGCAGGTGGCTATTAAGGATGAAAGAGGGGCAGCAATTCCCTTTCACGGACACTGAGCTTCGCTGCCCTTGCGGTTCCTCTGGTCTGCTGCCTCCCCAGTTTCCTCCTTCAGCAGAGAGGATTGTACAGGCCACCTGTTCAGATTAAAATGTGTGGTTGGGAGACTCTGCATCACTCTCGAGCTCCACAGAAACCCAGACTGTATCTTCACGGATTTCAGAGGGGTAAGAAAAACGGCTAGCCTCTTCCCCATCAAAAGCATGCCTTCCTTTTGGTATCCCCCCGCTTCTCCCCACCATTGCCACTGCAGAGCGACAAGGTGCACAGCAGTCAGTGCTCCTAGAAAAAACCTACTCTAATGGAAACTGGCCCGAGGAATCAATTGCTGTGTCTGGCCCATTTGCTTGTGCCATCCGATACCCGGCCGCCAGCTACACAATGTGGTGGAAGAGGTAAAAGCTGAGGGTAGGAGAGAAGTAGCATCAGGCCAAGAGCTACTGTCCATTTTAATGCTCCATTGAAGGTGGGGGTGTGAAAATGTGGACCCTCTGTGTCCATGCTAACCCTACAAGAAACTCAGTGCACAAGCGCAGGGGACTAGGTTAGGAGGCTAGTACTGGGACATGGCCTGACCCCTCTCTCTGTCGCTGGTGTGTATCCAAAACAGGCCGAAAGGGAGGAACAGTCATGCCAACCAGAAGGCTGTCCAATGGCTCACGTTAGCTAATAAGAAGACCCCAACATGGCCAGTACTGATACCACAGTATAGTCCGCACGGATACCGCAGTACCACTTGGCAGGGTAGCATGAGCATGGGAAGCCAAGATAGGATGACTACCCAGGATCCAATTTCCCCAAAAGAAGAGAAAGTCAAGCACATTCACTGTCCTCTCTGCTAGAGTACTGCCTTCCTCTCTCTGCTGCAACACGGTCTTGGAAGAAAGCAGTGAAAAGCTAGATGGAGACAAGCACGGACCCCTGGATTTCGGAGAACTTTCTACAGCTGGGACTGGATTAACCTCCCGACTGGTTGTTTGCTCCTTACCTTTTCATTTCCCCTTCCCTCGTGCTCTCTTCAAGTTGCCCCTTTACCCTCTCATCCCTTCCCTACTCCCTCCTCTCTGCCTGCCTGTGCCATCTAACTGGTCTCCAAAGTAAACCCACCCCCCCAAGAAATTAGCAGGTTTGTTGCCACCGCAGCATTCACTCTGCTCGTGTCCAACCCCCCCTTCCACCACCCAGGGTCTTTCTTGATTAGTTAGTGTCACGTCGGTGGCGTAGGGACCACCTGCTACTCCGTACAGCCCTTGGCACAACAGGGCCCCATTCGTGGTTGGGCATTAGCCATTCCTCAACAAGCATACAATTAATATTTATTCAACTGAATACCATCCTGTGATTAACCTTTAATTACCAATTCATTAAATGAATCGATGCACCGTTTAAGCCCCCTGTCATTACCTTCTTTTTCATGACTCCTCTTTGCTTTTGCCGTGGCTATAGCTATTATTAAATGCAACACCCAGACAGTTTGGCTCCCACAGTCTGTCGATTAGCTGCACACACGCTGATTTGCTTTATGCTTTGGCAATGTTTCCATTCACACGACCTGGCCATCCCAGATGAGACAGAGGGTACGACCCAGGCCTCAGCAGACGTTGCCACAAAAAAAGCCAGCTCTGAATCTGCTTTAGCTGCCAGAGTTATAAAGATCTGGGTCATAAATTGAACAATTCTACTCTTATGGCACCCTTATCAGGCTCGGAGTCAAGTGGCCTCAAGTAGCACATCAAAAACTCGCCCGGCTTCTTTTACAAATGTGGGGACTATATTAGGATGGATGACTTGGGGCTTGAGTAATGCACATTGCCTAGGTATTTGCCTTAGCTGTATCTGCTCTATGGGTAAATGAAAAGACACCAACCTAATATCAGTCACAAGAACTAGAATCAGTGCTTCTTTTAATCTACTCTAAGTAATATAGTTGCCATTCGTTAGATGCTGGTATTTTTGATAATTCCCCATTGTTTCTAGTGATTTTGAAAGAACCGATAAACATAACTGTGCTCCCCCTACCCATTAGGAAGGACCTATAAAATTATTTGTGAAAAACCAGAAACCTCCTGAAAAAGAGAGTTGAGGGTAGAGCCACAGGTCCACAATAAGAGTTAATGGAGCCATCCATTTTTCAAACAGGCGTGCACGTTTCCGATGGAAGTTGCACACGCAGCAGATGTCATTGCTTCCACCTCTTCTCATGGAAAACACTACTTGCAACTTGCCCCCACAGGGGCACAAAACTTATAAAGCCACAGGTCTCTATTCCCTCTAAGCAGCTGCACCAGCAGAGACCTTCCTCCCATGGAAGGGTCCAGGATGCTTCCACCCTCCACCCAACCATGTTCAGCTCTGCGGGAACCCCACGGGCAAAAGCTCCACCATCGATGTGTACACTGTACCTTTGCTCCTTGGTCATACCCCTCCCCCTTGGCCAGTAGTGAACCTATTGCAGGTGAAATGTCCACGACAAGAGCTCAACTTGGAGTCTCCTTGCAGAATTCACTGATCTACAACAGTTGCATTGCAGGGCGCTTTGCAAGCCATTGCATTCCCTCCATTCAAAACCAGATTTGAGAGATGGGTGGATGGTATAATATATAGCTGCAAACCTTCTTCCTTGAAAATACTTTGTATTTGTCTAGCAGACAAGAGGAAGTCCAGCAACGAGCCCTCCGAGAGTGATGTGTTTCTCCAGACTACCCCTTGTAACCACTTGGTTACAAATGCAAGTAAATGCAGCAAAGCCATCTCTATTCTTCCTTAACACAAAATGGAGAGAACGATTTTCACGTCTGTATTTCATCACTCACCCAACCGAGCCACTTCAAGAGTCCCAAGTTAGTTGAAATATGACCGTGTTATACTCATGCTTGCAAAAGCAATGATGCCACAAATGCATATTTATACAAAACAGAGTTTAAATATACATCTGCAGAATGGCAAGCTGCAAGGCTCTCTCACGAGATGGAGCACTTCTTTCGAGTCACCTCTTGGAAGAGAGATAAGCAAGACATGCCAGACATTTCTTTCGGGAAATGTTACTGCTACAGAGATTTTCTTTTATCTTGAAGCTCCTTGTAAGACAGCTTTTGGGTGCCTCCCACCTCAACTTAAAAGGATCGCGCTGCATTTTCAATTAAATATCTCCTACTGTTCTTGAAAGTGCTTCAACTTTATCATGTGTTCAATTAGCATCTAATCAAAGGGAAAGCAGAGTCTGTGGGGCAACTGAAGTAATTAGTACTCCTTTAGTCTAACCAGCCACTACAATCTTGACATCTTGTTATGAAGTTAAAAGTTAGAAACTCTACATACGAAGCAGGGGAAAGTAACCTCAGAGAGACGGGAGACATCCTGATGAAGGTAGCTCTCCATAATGAACACCACCACATCCGAGGAGGGTCTTGGGAGCTAGTGGGGGACCCTGAAGCAGATGAAATGAAGGCCAAAAAAGTTTCCCTGCCTCTAATGGCAGTCTTTACTATCTCGTCTCTGCCAGAACCGGTTGGTCCCAGAAGCTCATGAAGCTAGTTGTGAAGAGCAAATGCTTTCACTTGAGAACAGAACAGAGTTTATTAAGCGAGAAATATAGAAAAACCCAAACCAAAACAGGATAATATTAAATATGCACCACCTTCTGACTTGAATAGCTTCACTGGTCACTGATTTCCCCACTTTTCCCCAGTCTAAACCCAATGAGTTGAACTGTACCATACCACTCTCCTATTGCGGCAAAACAGGACTTTTCAGTAAAATTTATATTTTCTTTGCCCAGTGGTCTTGCCCACTTTAACACAAGAAAACTTTACTTCTTTAAGTGGGAAAACAAGTTTTGTAGTCCTCTGCCTTTCTTCTCAGCAGCCACCCTTCCTTTTGATATGCACCAATTATCACAGGTTGTGGGGACACTTGTGGCATTTAAATACTGGCAGCTTCGAACTTGTGGGCACAGGATATTTCCTTTACCCGCAGCGGCAGCATTATGTGCTTTTGCCACATGAATCTTCACTTCTGAAAGCACCTTCTGACAAAATGAATGTCACTGTTTGCAGTCTTCAGTAACCCTGAGATGCTCTGTGAATTCCCTGGGTCAATCCAGGAACAAACAACATCTTTCTAATGTCTGTCTGCGCGCCATTTCCCTGCATTGTTATGCAGGATTGCGCATCAAGGTTGCAAAGGCGATCCCATTATCACCAATGCGAAGCACAGCACACAGCTTTGTTTTGATCATCTCTGAAATATGTAACATCAGCTGTGTATATAAAAGAACCAAGCTGCCTGTAAACCCATTGATTAATCCATTTTTTTCTGAGGACTAGAGACACTGCACGCCTCTCCAATTCAAAACATTATGAGTTTCATTTAACCCATCTGTACAAATCTTCCGCCCCAAGCTTTTGGTTAATGGACAGCATGGATTTTAATGTGGCACAGCCAGGTGCGAGAAGCCAAAAATGTAGCTCACCACTAGCACATACGTAATTTAAGAAAAGCGACTGCATACAGGTGCACATAACCCTCTACACCACACATCGACCCTCTGCAACAGGTTTCCAACATGATATACTTCTCAGCTGGGCAACCAGGACAAAGTGCTGGGTTTGGGGGGGTGTTTTGCAAGTGGGGTTCTGAGGCATGAGAATGAGTCCTGCATGCGAGCACACGTGGACTCAATAGCATCTGTCTTGCTGGGACAGGCAGGTGTCTTAAACGCCATGCACATATAGGAAGGATAAAAGGGCAGCATGTGTGCACTGCTGTGTTCCCTAATCAAAATGGATCTGGGAGGCTTAATTGCATTCACCGCTTGTCTTTTCACCTGTTTCTTTAGGGAAAACACCAGGAGCCCCGGTATGACTTCAAAGCCCCTTAATTTTCATCACAAATGAAGTTTTGCCAGAGGGCTTTCCAGACCCGGGAGCAAACTTTGCATAGCTTGATGCCGTCCCTCCTTTCTGGTGGGATGTTTCAGATTTTCTAGCAGAAATCGGGATCAAGGACAAAGAAAAGAACAAATACCACTCCCATCACTGATGCCAGAACGCTTTGGAAGCATGGCTATGGGGGCGGAAAGTAGGATTACTGTTATGGCTTTTGAAGACAGCCATTCAAACCATTGCTTTTTGTTGACTGGCCACAGGCACCCTGATCCGTGTGGCTGTGACCACTAGGCAGGCAAGCTTCTTTGGGTAGGTGTGATATCTTTGATAAGACCAACTAAATAGTTGGAAAAAAGGGTCTTTGCAAGCTTTTGACCACAAACACCCTTCTTCAGACATTGGGAGATGCTGCTGTTCCAGGTTCTCCAAGGAAGAAAAGAAGCTAAAAGCTGTGACAACTACAAGCTGCTATATGGATTCTCTCGTCCTTGGAGATCAGCTCCGTAACTGCAAACCTCCAGAGGCATGAGCTATAGAAACGATGCACCTGGGCACGTGAACAGCCCAAGCACAAGAGGCCCCACAGCTCTCTTCCAACACTAGCCCATCAATACGGCATATCGGACTCACGAAGCTAAACTGGGGCTATGGTTTTTCCCCTCACCCCATCCCTTGCCCGTACTCGAGCACTAAGCTAGACAAGGGGCCCGAACGGACAGCAGAGCACTTTGTCTGGGATCCACTCCTGCCTGGATGGGTTGGGTGTTGTGTCAGTGTAGGAAGAACATGCTATTCGGGGCAGCGCTGGAAAGCGTAACATTGCTGATGAGCTGCTTTCCCCGTACAAACAGATGTACCAGTGGTCATGCAGACTATGGTAACAGAAGCCGACAAGCAGCAGTTTGGCACTGAGTGCACAAGAGACTCTCAAGGCAAATTGCATGTTTATTCTGCAATTCCCCCCAAATGCATCCAGCTGAAACAAATGTCCATTGTCTGGAGTCTCTGTGCATGCTGGCGGGTGAACACCCCCAATCCAATGAACCTGCTCATTGCTGGCAAGTAGTAAATAGGAATTTTTTTTTTTTTTTTTAACCTTTTCATCCATGTATGAGTTGAAAATAAACTGGCCAGGATCTTTATGAAATGCTTGACAAATTTTCTTTGGACCTCTGGATTTTCCAAGAACCTAAATGGTATGCAATACCGATCCCACAGTTTTAAAGGTACAAGGAAGACGCCTCTGTCTGCCTTCTACTGTGCTATCATTTCCTTAGTTCACAGTTAGGTCCTGCCCGGCTTGTAAAATTACTGTCACAGCCACGGTCCAGCTCCTTTAGCTTAAGCATGTTTTGGTCACCGTGAGGCCAAATAGTTGCCTTTCCCTAAATTACAGTAACTGGAGTCAAAATGCCAAAAAACGCTTGCAAGTCAATTTTCTCTCTGGCTTTGAAACATATTGCCAATTAAAGAATGGAACAATTGGGAGCACTAAATCCAGACGTAAAGGTTATTTGTTTGAATAAGGATACTTTTAAATGATTCTGTTGGGAATTGCATGTGATGGAAAGCAAATTTTCGAGCTACCTTGGATTCATGCATGAAGGGCAATATACAAAGAGAAGGGCTTGATGGAGCATAAACGATCTCTGGCCTCTGAGTCATGCAGACCGCAAAGCCTGTGGGTTCCAGCTTTTCTGGAGGCTAACGTATTGCAGGAGAAAAATCACTTTCTGCTGAGTCCAAGTAGGCACGCAGGAGACAGCTGTCCATATTACAAAATGCAGCAGCACTTTTTGTTGGGAGTGTTTTGAGTTGTTGGGACCTAAAAGCCTCTGGGTCTGGTTTTGTAACATCGGCGCTTAACGCAAGGCCAAATAGATAGATAGAAAGATAGATCTATATTATAGATCTCTATATCTTATAAATATATCTATATATAATATAGACATAGACTATCTGTCTGTCTTATATATAGATATATCCATGTCTATCTATATTATCTAGCTATATCTATATCTATTGATAAATAGATATATCTATATATAATATGGACATAGACATAAGTTCTGCTGCAGATTTAACCTTAGCTGTAACCAGCTGCAGCTCAGCAAAGAGATTTGACATGTGGGTCACTTTGACATGTGGGTCACCTGTTTTTTGGGGAAGAGGAGAAGGAAGGCTGGAAATGACCAAAGTCAAAACAAGAAGTAGGCCAACCAGAATAAGGAATTGGGCTTGGGAAAAAGGGAAACAGTCAGTAGCAAAACTATCTCCTACCTAGGAATGAGAAAAGGCACCCGCCGCTGGAAAATTCCAGTCACAAATAATCATGCGGCAAGCAGAAATAAGCTTATTAATATGTATTGTAAGGAAAAGCTTATGATAATTATATGATGGTAACATAGTAACGATAAGGTATGTACAAAAAAGAATGGAAACCCCTCCCTAGGAACACCCCTGGAAAAAGCCTGAAGAGATCTTGCCATCAATGCCAGATCCTGCAGTAACGTCAAACATGGGAGCCAGGAGTCCTGGACGAGACCTCAGGGCCTGATGCACCAGTGAAGTCGTGGTCACAATCTCTCTGAGTGGTGAGCATCTCTTCTGGCTAGCTACAAGTTCGAAATTGCAACTGCTGAGAATGCTTCGTTTTTAACGTAACATTGTATCCAATAAGGTTCAATAAACTTGCTGATAGTTAAGGATGACCGTGTCTTAGCCTCCATCCCTGGTAAAAGGCCCATTGCATCACTAGATGGAACAGAGTAGCACGCAGAGCCTGAATACCCTCTCCCCTCCACATTTCATGATCGAGGGTCTTTTGGTGCTTACCGAAGCTTACCGCTTCCAAAATTGCCTGTTCTGATGGGGCTCGTTGGAAGGTGGAAAGATCTCAAGAAGACCTGCCATGATCCCAACTCCAAACCTAAGATGCTCCACCTTCATCTGTGCAGCAAACCAGGGCTAGTCCAGCTCTGTTCTCTCTCCTCTTTGGAGAAGGAATGGTTCCTAGCGTGCCATGCAGGAAATACCTTTCAGAGTTTCCTGGGGTTGCTGGAAGAAGGCGGGGGTCCCCTTACTTCCTAAAAAAAACCCTTCCCAAATTCTGAATGCCAGCAATGGGCTTCATCTGCTCTTTCTAACCCTTCTTTCCTACAGCGTTGCGCCCTCACCATTCAAAGCACACACCCCCAAAGGAAATAAGAAAGGCAAAGTCCAAACTGGTAACGGGTATATTTTTCTCTCCCCAGGACAAATGAGCTTGTAGGATTCACAGAAAGAAGATGACAGCTGCAAAGAGCTATGCTGAATATTAAATAAGAAAAACGTTTACCATGTATGAAAAATAAGAACGTAAACTTCAATGATGCTAACTAGAATCAAAATGTGAATGGAAGCTCTCTCTTCCCAGGGCTCAGCACATATAAAGTTGTAATCAGTCGGCACTCATAGGGATGCTATTGCCCAGCTGTCCCAATATGGGTGTTTAACTCGGTGATGGGGGTTGATTACTGCCACAGACAGGACTGGTGGGATCCAGTTTTGAAATTATCATTTTCGGACAGCACCCATTTCATTCAGTTGTATGTGTCGTGTACTGTACTGAATGCAGTATGTGATGTTGCACCCCCTAACTACCATTTCTAGCGTGCATACACGTAAAACCTACCTTCATCCTGGACTGGAACAGCTAAGAGGTTTGTTTTTTTTCCTGGTGATCGATTATGTTATACTTTTATGTACTCTCTGACGGCTGTTTTTCTAGCTTGGAGCAATCTGTGTCTTTGCTAATAATTGTTAGGTATTAATTTACTTCTATTTATTAAAGCTCTTCTGGCAACAGCAGAGTTTGTTTTAGGGTTTAGATTTTTTTTTTTTTTTAATTCCCTCTTGACAGCAAGTTTCTACAACCTGAGATCAGCATGGTAAATCAACACTAAACCTCCAAGTGCTAGAGACGTATGGCTACAGCGGTCCAGACCAGAAAAAGCAGCAGAAATGAAGATGTGTGGCAGCGAGTGTCACCTGCTCTCTACAAGAATTTGGAAATGGTCTTTTAATGCCCCTTTCTTTAGAGGGGGAAGCAGTCAGCTGCTCAGCAGCTTTTCATCATAAACCTGAAGTACCTACAGAATACAAGTGTGCCAGCTTAGCCCTGCTAAATCATTCACCCCAGGCTGCAGTTGAAGGATTATGGAAGAGGTGCTAATGAACACGTCAGACCTGTTTACGTGCTGCACCTGCTCAGCGGATCTTGCCCTGCTGTGTTACTTGAAGGATGCAGCAAAACACAGGATTGCAGCTGGAGGGAAAAGGCGCACAGTAATGGCTAAAACCAAACAGGGGCACTAACATGCTCGGAGCTCAGTTGACTAAACATCTTGTACACGCCCTCTCCTCCACCACTGCAAAGGTGCACTTCTTGGCTCTGCACTTGCATGGTAGAATTAATTCAGAATTGGTACCTCTTATCAAAACGATGCAAACTGTCCAAGTTCTATATCAATCACACACACACACTTACATATTTGTGTATATGTGCATGCCTATACACAGTCTCACCCCATATCAATATCAAACCATGTATATAACTATACTATATCATATTAGCTTAGCCAAAAAATATTACCACCTTAATAGGATGCCATGGAAGTAACCTTCTAGCCCTCTCTCTCATCAAGACCTGACAATAGCTGGCATTTGGATTGCGATCGATCGCATCAATATGAAAATACTGCATGCTTCTGTGCACACGTACACTAAGACAGATGTAGCTCTGGTTAAATCAGACAGACTGCTGATCACAGCCTTCAATGCATTCAAATAATGTGACCTATTTGATCTACATGCCGCCTTGAGAAGTGCAGCTGAGGATACAGTGCTTGTCATAAAACCAGTGGCTTCTTGTGTTATAAAATTTACCAAATGAGAAGCGCAGCCATTTATATGCCACACACATTGGTGCAGGTGACACTATAAAGGGAAGTTTTGGGCGCCGAGACTGTCAAATCACTGTATATCTAGTGGAATTACCCCTGCAGGCAATGGTTGGATCAGAGTCATCAAGTAAAATTTGCTACAAAAATAGACCGGTAGTTGCATAAGGACACACTTGCTGAAAACCAGTAGGCTGCAAACTATACTGAATATCTTCCCTTTCTCTGCAGACACGCACATCATTAGTGCCCCAGACTCTGGCCAGCTGCTCTGCTCTCCCTGAGAACAACACTGAATCTACTTCAGACGATCAATATCCTACACAACTCCAACCATACTATTGAGTTACTTTATGTATGCGTCTCCAGTCATTCTTCATCTAGCCAGTTTTCCCTTCTTTATGCGGTTTACTATAAAACACATATTTTGAAGGCTGGGGAAGAACCATAGCAAAAGTACAACAAATTACAGAATTAGCAAACGTACATTATCACCGTACTCAAGACCCTCCGCTTGAAGTCAGCAAAGTGAAAAGGCCCATGGGTAACACGCAGCAATGTTGCATCTACACACCCAAGAGCACGTCTGTCTGGCCCCTGAGTGTGCAGTCGGTGGGTCACTCTGCTGGGAAGTTCACAGCCCTTTTGCTAGGCAAGTCAGGTAGACTTCTGGGGCTGGGAAGAGCTCCTTGAACCCGACTGGCTTTTAATGCTGATTGTTTGTACTGAAGAAGTAACCCGATGACCACAGGGCTGCACAGACATGTGCCAAAATGCTAATCAGGAGAATCAGCACAAGAGGAGAATTGGATCCGTGTTTCCCGAGTGGATTCACACATTCAACCTGTCACTCCTGGAAGCATCCAGGGATGCCTTACTGTCAAGGTAACTGGATTTGACAATATAAACACACTAACCATAAATTCAACAACCACTTCCAAATGGCTGAAGCTGTTAAAACTGAACCAGTTCACTGAACGAAGCTGAATAGATAAAATATCCAATCCATAATAGCCCTGCCTAAAATAATGGGTTCTTCTGTTTTACTGATTCTTTTCCATCTCGGCCAATATCCATCTTCAGTGACCAAAAAAGACCCCAAAAAACCCCAGGAAAATCCATCTGCATTTGCCTCTTGAATTTTGCCCAGAGCTAAGGGATCACTGTCTTTTCCCAAGTACAAATGAAGACACTGTTCCTGCCATGGAAAGGCATGCAACCTCATCTGTTTGCTTCAGGATATTCATAGGATCCAGCACGACAGCACTGAGGCACTGCTATTAGCTTAGAAGTACTTGTATTTTAATGTATTGTCCACGTGCATGGGCTTAAATCAAGGGTGGGCAAAATGCGGCCTGGGGCTGAACACAGCCATTCTACCCGGCCCGCGGGGCCCCTAAAAATTTAGAAAATTAATATTTATCTGCCCCAGCCTGCCTATCATGCAGCCCTCAATGACTTGTCAAAACTAAGTAAGTGGCCCTCTGCCCAAAATAATTGCTCACCCCTGGCTTAAATGTTTAACTGAGTCAGGGCCTAAAAAACTACATGGTCTTGACCCCACGATCTAAAACAGGGGAGTCCACCTAAATGAGCAGATGGGCCAGAGACAGAGCTGGGTCATCAGGCCTGAGAGAAGCCCCTGAGCCAGATCCATCCTGCCACCTCATCTGAATCGAATACCCCTCTTTTAGAACCTGCGGCTGAGACAGTTAAGATTTTTAGGCCCCAATTTGGCCAAAGATGCTGCGCTAGTGCAAGCAGCCAAGGATTTAATGCTGCTGCCACTCAACTTGCCACAGCTGCCAGAAACACTGTGTTGGTACAGCCAATCTCTGCAGGCCACAATTTAATCACATTCTGGGCCTATTTACAAGTGCAAATAAGCACAACTAAATTGAATGTGCATTAAGTGATTTTGAGTAGGAGTCTACATGTGCAGAGACTTGGCACTCAAGTTAGTGCCAAGTCTCTCCAGCCCTGCCATGTCCCCCTAGTGGAAGGGCAGACCTGGCACTAAACTTAGTGCCAGGTCACAACTACATGTGCATTAATGTGTTAACTAATCACACCTAAATCTGATACCTGCATTTGATTAGCCTAATTTCACAATTAGCCTAATTGTGTGTGATTAGCCTAATTTCACAATTTTTAATGCACATTAAGGGAATGTACATGTAGACGCGTGCCCATCATGCACACTAAATTAGGCTAATGCATATTAACGCATTTCATGTCGATGTACCCTCTGTAGCCATTTGGACAGCCCTATTCTAAAAACGGTGCAGTTTACATCAGTGTACTACTATATATACACACAACTCTCAGTTATAGCCATACTCATGAATCTCCTACTGGTAGCAAAGGCTTCTGGATGAGATCTACTTCTGAATAATCAATATCCTACACAACTCCAACCATATTATTAAAAAGAGTTACTTTACATACGTGTCACCAATCATTCTTCATCTAGCCTGTTTCCCCCTCTTTACACAGTTTACTCCAAATTCGTATTCTGTAGGGTGGGGGGAACCATAGCAAATGTACAGTGAATTACAGGATTGGCTAACGTATATGCAAGCTATGCTATTTTCTGAAAAATTTTAAATTTGCATGTTACATAATATAAATGCATGTATTCGTTATTACACAGTCAATCACTCTAATAACTTTTCCTCCATTCTTTGCCTCATTGACTTGTACTCTATAAAAGAAGGACTGGCTGAACTAGCAGTCAATCACCCAGGACTTTTAACTCACTATAATCATGACTGTAGCTCCATTAGATTGCCCTATGCAATTTTTATATTATAGATAAGGCAGACTTACCAAAAAGGTGCTCATCAATACCAATAGTTAAACAAACATAAAAATAGGCCTGAAAGAATAAATGAATTAATATTATAGATGTGCAAAACTAGCTGTATTTTGAAGGATTTGAGATTCCCGTTCGTGCTACCATTTCTGTTTCTGGTCAGATCCAAAATAAGAAAATGTCTCTGCTCCTTGCTGGATTCATGGCTACTTTTTTACAAGGTTTTGGCCCAGGCTGGTAAAAGAAAAAACAAAATTCTTGAGAACATCTGATTTTTTCCACAACCGAGCAGGATTTCAGCTACTGACAGACTTTAAAATCTTGTCACAAATCACCACAGCCAAACTCAAAGCCTAGCTCCGATTCTACATCAAATGTGAGCATGAAGTTAATCTAGATTTTAATGCTGCCTGCCTGACCCATCTCAGCACTGCAGATAAACTGGATTTAAATAGCTAACTTCCCAATAATCTAGTTAGCTCGTCAAACCACCACCCCACCTCACTCCCATAAAACCGATAGACTATCCAAGGAGCACAAAAGCTATCGTGCCGTTCCAGTAGCGAAGGGGTTACAATTAGTTTTCAGTGAAGTTTCCATTTTTCTTATGATTAAATCAATCTTGTATCCAGGCAGACATAGCTCCGACCCAAATCAATACAGGTTGCTGGCATAAGAGCTGTAAAATTAGGCCAAATGGAGCCTATAAAAGAGATGAGACAGTTACAAGTCGGAAATATCACAATGAGGCACTGCAGGGCACAACGGCAGAACCCCCACTCCCTGTCCATACCTTTTTGATGCACAGTAGCCACGTCTACACAAGTGGTAGACTACACAGTTACTGCACCATCATTTAGTACTTGCATAACCAAGTACTAAATAACTCCGCAGTGTGTCCCTATATCAGTTTTTTTTTTTGATGCAGTTACAGCTCATGTAAACACAGCCAGTGGGTGTTTGAACCACGAATCCTGAATTCATGGCACCAGTGGAACTCCTATGGACTTTCATGGCTGCTGTCTATGCAAGACTCTTTACGGTGATTATCCCACCTGCAAAGACGGGAGAATTTAACCTTATAACTAAAGCACCAGGATCCACTTTGCTGTTCAAAAACTAAACAGTAGCGACCAAGATGCATGTAACGACGTTAACTCTCGTATTCAATTTAAAACACCCACGAAGAAATTTATAAAACATTCAATAATGTAGTTTTACTGTATCAATTTATACCGCAGAATGTAGGTCTTCCCTAATAGAGCTACTACATCAAATTCAGTTGAGGCAAAAATGACTTATGGGGCAATTTCACCCCAATTCCTCTCTGATGCAGCAGAATGCAACTAGAAGTTGTTGCAAATAAAGATATGCAAAGACATGGACCTGGAAACGTTCCCAGCAGCAAAAATGGGAGGATGCTCTCTTTTGGATTGAGTGGGACCTGATCCTGTATTGCTGGGGCACAGGGCAGTTTTGCATTTAATAGTATGGATATTAGAGTCAACAGCACAGCAACTCTGTGAACCAGATCCTGATCTCACAGTAACTGGTTTTAGTGCTATCCTTCCCAACATACACCATTACATGCCATTACAAATCTACCCATGTCTCGCCGCACACTAAAAGATTTCTGGTACGTGCCTTAATGAAAGGAATATGGAAGCCTCAATTGCAGACCCAGCTGCTAAAAAACCAGGATCTGACAGCCAGATATGAAACATTCCTGCATTAAATCCTATTTTGAATCCTAAATCCTATTTTGCCATTGCTTCTTAATTCCCAACATGCTTGATCCACAAGCACAATGGTACAGTGGAACCAAAGCGTATCTGAATGCTATTTTTTATACCACATTCATTAAGCAGAATTATACTAATTGCAGCTGTGTGAGTTGTACAACTACAGCCATTGGAGGCTTTGTCAGCCCATTTTATTGCAAACTGTCTTCCCCCTTCCTCTCCTCAAAAGATCTCTAGAATCGGTCATAAATTATCCAAGCTAATCAACCTTCAAGCAATTTTAATCCACAAATTTGAAAGAAAAAAAGAACTATTTTTCAATAAGAAAGAAAAAAAATGAATGTATTTGGCTTGGGATTCATTTTTCACTTATACTGAAACATCATTCACAGCATATCAATCACCAAAATAAGGTTACTTAGTCTGATACAATATTTAGGTAACAGTGAAAAACAGCAGGGTTATTGCGTTTTAAAAGTGTAAAACTCTATTCTTCCCCAAAGATGGTCATAAAAAGATATGAATATATCTGAGGTACAAGGTACTTTAAAATGCATGGTTAAACTAAGTCTTTATAAAAAAAAATAATAAAGTACAGTTTTATGAGACAGTTTTAAAGGCAAAAGAAAAGTTCTGCTCCAAACTCAATGTAATACTGACTGTTTTTTTAGAGCTGTGGGTCTCAATGAATGTAGTCCAAACGTAATACACAAGGAGTTGTCTCGGTCTCATTATTAAATAAAATACAGATTTCATAATCATTAAGCAGGCAAGGGTCTTTGGGTGAATCTGATAGCTTTTATTAGGCCAACTAAAATAGTTGGAATTTTTAAATTTTTTTTATTTAGCAAGCTTTTGGGTTTAAAAACCCTTCATCAGAATCCCTCATAATCATCATACACCCTCATAATCATTAATGACTTTTTAAAAAGTCAGTTAAAAAATACTATGGTTAAATAAATAATAAGCTGTCAAGTCAATAAATTAGAGCTCCAGCTAACAAGTGTTAAAAGACAGCATCCAATCATATACCATTGGGGGGTTTTTTAGGCGTAGCACACTAAAACATTTTTGTTGTATTTCAATGTACATAAAGAATGATAGACTCGAGCAAATTGTTTCTACTAAGAATGCAGAACAGTCCTATAGACTATATTGTGAACTATGCCTAGTTTCTCTTCACGCTTTGCTGAGAAAGTGCTAAAAGGTAACGAAGACCCATTGCACAACCCCACTTGCTGCTGAAAAAGCCAATGCTGAAAAGGATTTATTTATAGAAAGCTAGCTATAGGTCAGCTAGCTCTGACATCCACATGTTCAGCTCCAAAATGGCTGCAAGCGAAGCATTCAGCGCACAGCAAATAGTAGATACGTTAGGTGCTTGGAGGTCCACCTGCAGCAAGCAGCCAAAAGCGCTCTCAGGAAAAATCTGGCAGAGGTACAATTCAAGCAGCACAGTTACAAATTCAAGCAGGAATAAGAAAACTGCTGCACAACATAATTAGGGCCCCTGCAATTGTGTAGCACTTCTGTTCTCATTTGTGGAGCCGGACTCAGAAAATGACGCAGTGTGTTTATAGCTAATGCTGCAGCATTGATAACAGGAGCCGGACCAGTGCTACAGAAGACTACAGAAACCAGCACGATTTTGGAAGTAACAAAAAATTTGGAAAATGTATCGCCTCCTGCACATGTGTACAGGTGTGTAATCCTCTATGGGCACATAGTACATGCCTCAGACTGAGTTCTGACAGGTGCCCAGAGGGAAAAACCATGCCCATATTATGCGTGGTACCCTGCAGAACCAACATGCTATTCTTCTAGCCATCAGCAACTGTACTAACTCCAAATAACAGAGAAGCAATTACCACGAGGGCTAGCTTGGAGGTTGTACAGATTTATGGGTGTACTAGGCTATTATAGGTGTAAATCGTAGAAAATGAGGGCTGGAAGGGACCTGAGGAGGTCACCTCTAGTCCAAACCCCTGCTCCAAGCAGGACCAGCCCCAACTCCATCATCCCAGCCAAGACTTTGTCTAGCCAGGTCTTTGAAACCTCCAAGGATGGAGATCCCACCGCCTCTCTAGGTAACCTGTGGCAGTGCTTTCCTAACCTCCTAGTTTTTCCTAATAGCCAACCTCAACTTCCCTTGCTGCAGCTTGAGCCCATTGCTCCTTGTCCTGTCATCTGCCCCACTGAGAAGAGTCCAGCTCCGTCCTCTTTGCAGCCCCCCTGCAGGGAGGTGAAGGCTGCTATTGGAGGCTGCACTCCATCCCATCTTCCAGGTCACTGATAAAAACATTGAACAAAACTGGCCCCAGGACTGACCCCTGGGGCACTCCACTTGATACCGGCTGCCAGCTAGACATCGAGCCTTTGATTACTGCCCTTCGAGCCCAATGCTCCAGCCACTTTTCTCTTCACTTTACAGTCCATTCATGCAGCCTGTACTTCCTTAGCTTGGCTGCAGGAACGCTGTGGAAAACGGTATCAAAAGCCTGGCTAAAATCAAGGTAGATTATACTGCTCACGTCCACAGAGCCAGCTAGAAGGCAATCAGGTTGGTCTGGCATGACTTGCCCTTGGTGAATCCATGATGACTGTCCTTAATTACCTTCTTCTCCTCCAAGCGCTTTGAAGTGGATTCCTTGAGGATCTGCTCCAGGCTTTTTCCAAGGACTGAGCTGAGGTGAGGTTGACCACTCTAGTTCTCTGGATCCTTCTTCTTCTTCTTTCTTAAAGATGAGCTCTATATCTGCCCTTCTCCAACCATCCGGGGCCTCCCCTGATTCCCACGAGTTTTCAAAAATAATGGCCAGCAGCTCTGCAAACACTGGCAACCCCCTCGGCGCCTTTGGGTGCATCACGCCTGGCCCCATGGACTTGTACACATCCAACTTTCCTAAACCAGCCCTAGCCTGTTCTTTTGCCACTGCTGTCTGCTCAACTGCTCCCCAAAATATGCTGCCCGGTGCAGCAGTCTGGGGGCTGACCTTGCCTGTGAGGACTGAGGAAAAGGCATTGAGCACTTCAGCCTTTTCTGCATCCTGTCACAAGGCTGCCTCCCCCATTCAGTCAGGGACCCACACTTTTCCTGATCCTCCTCTTGCTACCAACATACTTATAGGAACCCTTCTTGTTACCCTTCACATCCCTTGCTGGCTGCAACTCCAATTGTCCTTTGGCCTTCCTGACTTCATCCCTGCATGCCTGTTCAATGCTCTCATACTCCTCCCTAGTCATTTGTCCAAGTTTCCACTTCTTGTAGGCTTCCTATTTGTGTTTTGGGTCACTGAAAAGTTCCCTGCTAAGCCAAGCTGGTCTTCTGCCACACTTTAAAATATGACCAGCTCTCTCAGACTGGCCTCCCAGGGGTCCTGCCTATCAGCATCCATTCCCCAACGGAATCAAAGTCTGCTTTTCTGAAATCCAGGGTCCTTACTCTGTTGCTCTCCATCCTTCCTTTCCTCAGGATCCTCAACTCAGTCACACTGTGGCTGCAGCTGCCCAAGTCACCATCCACTTCTACACTCCCCACAAAGTCTTCCCTATTTGTGAGGAGCAGGTCAAGAAGAGCATGGCCCTACTTGGCCCCTCCAACATTTGCACCAGAAAGTTGCCCCCAACACTCTCCAAAAACTTCCTGGATTGCTTGTGCACTGCGGTATTACCCTCCAGCTGTCAAAGTGACTGAAGTCCTCCACGAGAACCAGAGCCTGTGATTGGGAAACTTCCACTATTTGAAGACAGCCTCATCCTCCTTTCTGGTGGCCCATGGCGCACATCCACCATGACATCGCTCTCGTTGCTCTCCTCTTTGAGCCTAACCCAGAGGCGTTCGACAGGCCTAGCTCCAGTTTCATACTGGAGCTCTGAGCAATAATACAGATTGTTTTACATACAGTGCAACTCCTCCTCCTCTACTTGTCCTTCCTGAACCTCTCCATGACAATGTGAGCTATCCCACCAAGTGTCTGTTACTCCAATCACATCACAGCGCTGTGACTACGTGAGGACTTCCAATTTACCCTGTTTATTTTCTAGGCTCAGTGCATTTGTGTACAGACACCCGAGGTAACTACCTGATTGCCCTGCTTTCTCAGGAAGAATAAGGCGGCCTCCCCTATTGCCCGCTTCTGCTTGTGCTTCCTCCAGGTCACCCGCTTCCCCACTTACCTCTCGCCTTTGATCTCCACCCCCGAGCAAGCTTAGTTTTCCCCCAGCGAACCTAAACCACACGCCTAATAAATACATCCTCTCGGACAGCCCTCCATCCTCCATCCCTCTGGTTTTCAGGGTTGATAGCACCCATTCACCACCACTAATACAGGTGTGCATGCTGTGCTGCTGATGGGTACAGAGGCATATTGCCACACCAAATTGACATAAATCTGAACGTAACAGGTGCATATATTTAGAGATGCATACAGATGAAGCCAGAAGGGACAATTACGTTACTGAGTTGGACGCCGGGGACATCACAGGCCTTTACAGATAGAACAGCACAAAAAGACAAGAAGGAGCCCAAGAGGTTCAGTTTAGGCCATGCCAGTTTAAAATGGATGGGGAGACATCTGGGAGGAGATGGCTGAGAGACAGGCTGAACTACGGGACTGGAGGGATGGAGATGGCTTTGAAGAGGAGGACAGTCAAAAGCCCTTTGTGTAGCGGCAGTAGCTGGAGCCACAGTAAGTGAATAAGCTCATGGAGAGCCAACAAGTATCAAGGGAAAAGAGGAGGAGGAGGAGGCCAAAGGTAAGGAGATCTGGGATACATGGGTGAAGTGGGAGAGAGACAAAGAGGGCTTGAGAGATAGGAGAAGAAAGAAGGGATACTTCTGTCCTTGTTGCCCTCTCCAGTTCCCTTACAACTCTGTTTTAAGTACAAGGTGCTGCAGGACAGCTGAAGAAAACACTAATTAAGAACCAGACAGGGAATTATGCACGTCAAACACTTCACTACAATGCATCTCGATGCCTGGGTCACGACCAGCCTTTGGGTGCGCTCCCACCAACAAATTCACAGGGGAAAGCACACCAGAAGAGAGCAACAGCATCGCTCTAAAGCTGGGGCAGAGACTGGTCTGCGTGCAATCGGAGAAGAGGGAAACCAGCCAACCTCAACGCTGCTGCTCGCCAACACCCAAAAAAGGATTCCTGGCCTGGGACTGAACAGGTGAGGGCAACGTAAGTGCAAGTGGAGGGTTTCACCTCCATAGGACATCACCTGTTTGACCTTGCTGGTTCAGCTGGCAACTGCAGAACAACATCACCGTTAACCATCAACGCGACTTCCCTTTTTGGGAGACTTGGTATTGCTTGGAAGAGTAGCACTTCAGAGCCAGACCCCGCAAGTCAACCAGTGTGCTTTCCACTCCTTTACAAAGGACAAGCCAAACTTAGCCTAGTTTCTATATATTTGGGTGACTACAAAACCAACATCTTACTGCCCCTTGGAAGTCTTTGAGAGTTGGGGGGAAGAGGAATCATGGTTCTCCCTGTCATGTCCCATTACTAACTATTAGAGACAATAAAGTAGATGAGTTCCCCAACAGATTTAACATACGTTGTTTTAAAACTTAACACCTACAGTTATGATCCATCTAGAGAAAGGTTGAGTGAGACTGGTAGATGAGCGGAAAGGATAATGACAATGCACAGTGAAGCCATTAATAATGGCATATGCTGGCTGTAGGACTAGGTAGGTTTAGCAGGACATGGATTTGCAGGCAGCTCATGCATCTGCATTACCACTAACATGCCTTGCTACAAGGTTTGCTCTCTTAAATGGACATGGCAGAGAATCAGCTTAAGGGATGTTGCCACATCTGCTCAGTGCTGGCTAGCAGCCAGGAGTTTAGGTCAAGCAATAGGGCAGACAGGACCAGTTACTAGCTGCATCTGTCCTCTCCTAATTTTCCATGACTTAATGTTGGTGGACGGGCCAGGACTTTTGGCCCCATCACTCAGAACGGGCTGGCAACTCTTTTATAATGTGGGGTGAGGCTTTATAAGTGCTGTGCAGCAGTTTACCCCAGAGTTCAGATCACCGGCATAAAAGTGCTCGGCATCACCAGCATGATTTACTAGTCTTTCGCATCTCTCATACAGATGCTGGCCTTCTTGCCTCCACGTTTATGACAGGTAACAAATGAAGTAATGAAGTTGAAATGCAGTAATAAAAGGCAGACAAAATCATTCATCCTGGGGAGGTCTGCATAAGACCAATTAAAATAATTTCCTAGACTCGCTGCATATAACATACTGTTCCTGAGGGACGAAGCTACTGAGACAAGAAAGCCTCATGATCTCTATTACCCACATTTATAAATCTGCAGAAGTTTCCATCTCTAAAGCCGAAAATAGGGGGAAAAAAATACAAAATTAGCAATTATATTTTTTCCAATAAGCTGCTAAAGGAGACAGTAATAAGAAGCAGGTTCAGGGGACCTTACCTTACCTGCGAACTGCTCTTTGTGCAAAAAGTCCAACTCAAATCAATAGCAATGCCAGCCTGAGTTAGAATTACCCAGGGGAATGAGGTTTTGCAGGTCTAGATGCTGAGAAAAATTCAACACGTGGCATATCACAAGTAAATGCAGCATAACTACAGCACAGTATTACTGCATAGTGCCGTATTCTACATCACTGAAGCGAGGGGTTTAGCTCTGCACATATGTATCGGCAGCATGTTCACAGCTCCATTATAAAGGATGAAATACAATCCACTGGAAAGAATACAAATCCCCAAAGCTTCCAGTATCCAGCAACCTCTGGCCAATAAGATTCATGGGCAGACTAATCCTATGGAGCAATTAATACATAATTGCCTACAGCAGGATTTGTTGCATTTTCGTTTGAACTTACCGGTCCTACCCACAGTCAGATGAGATGGACTGACCCCCTTGGCCTTATCTGGCACGGCTCTCTCTATACCTCCGTAAAGCCAATTCCATCAATGGTTTTAACTCTGTTACCACAAAATAGCATCCATTTGCTTTGCATCTGTTGAGTTTTAAAGCAATGCAGACACAAGTCTCTAATTATAAGGCATCATGATTCATTACAATTATAAGGCTGTTTATTGTTCAGATGGCCTCTGTAATCCACTTTTTTTTTTCCCCATATGAAATTCTCCACCAATTGCTATCCGTGGCTCTGCCCCACAGGCCAACATTAAGATGGAGGGAGCGTTTCCCCCCCCCCCCGGGTTTTTTTATCTGCATCATTTCTGACCACCTCAAAGGTTTACAACAAACTCTGTGCCAAGAACAACGAACAAGAGTTGAACGCTGCGGCTGGTGCAAACATACAATGCGCCATGACAGAGTGAACTGAAACATGCTTGCACACACTATCAGACAAATCTGAATCACTTGACTAGACTGGCACAGCTTAAAGGGGGCTTTTGTTCATTTATAATTAGCCACTTGGCTATCACCTCAGTTTCCAGGCTCTGTGGTTGCGAATATTTACACGGCCATCTCTGTCAAGAAACCATGAGCTGGAGAAGGTAAAAAAGGAAACTTAAATATATGCATCATGGAAATGTTAAGTAAATATTTAGAGCTTGCAGAAGCAGCCGGAAGGACAGGACCGAAGTTACTGTCGAGTTAGTGGTAGGACAAGCTTCTCTGCTCTTTCCCACAACTGCAGTGGAAATGCATCTAGGGACAAAAGGCCAATCCGGTCTCTATGCATATTCATTTCAGCTGCTTCTGAGATGACCTCCAATGCTGGAGACAACTTTCTCCATCTGGATAGGAGGTGGCTATCTTACCAACCATATTCAGGTGTCCGCTGGTCATGGATGTCGGTCTAGAACCGAGCTGGATTCAAATGGCATCCGTCACAAAGGCGAAAGGTCCCAAATGCTGTCACCGACCTCCAGAATGGAAACCTCACTAAGCAATACCGCGGTGAAGTGTGCAAGTTCTGCTTAAGTAGCGAGCGCCAGACTAAAATGGATCAAACCAAACACACTCGATCCTTCTTTAAACACCGCCGCTTCATTCGGCAAACATACTCTCCAACTGGCTTTAAATACCTCCTGCTTGTCAGCTATTTCTAGTTGAGAAAGCCAATTCCGCATGGAACCGCTGTGAACTTGGGGAAAAGCCAAATGTATTTATTTTGCATCCTCAAAATGAAAAGCCTCCCATCAAGCCCACAATATGCTACGCTGATGCATTAAACAATGGAGCTTTTAGAAATGTAATGAGGGTGTTCCTCTCCCAGATATTCCAGTAAAAGGGCATTAATATAAATCCAGCTGTAGTAAATCAGCCTAGATAGATACTTGTAAGGGCTCATTTATTTATTCCTGTATATTGGTTTATAATAGACTTTACTTCGCCTCCTTCCCCCACCCTATCCTGGGATGTACGTGCTCCTCTAAGAATATTGCAGCATGACTGTGGTTTTGGGGAAGGGCAGAGTTGAAAATACCGGCACTGAAGTTTGTAATATAAAACAGGCCAAGAATACAGCAGACAGAGGAAGCAGGCTTTAGAGAGCCGGAAACCGGCTTCATCCGCAGCCTGACAAAGTCAAAAAGAGCTGGGTGTCATAAATGCATTTAAGGAGGAACATCCTGAGAGTCGGGGCTTTGCTGCATGATGCCGCCGCCAGATGCAGGATCTGGTCACCGCTCACTGCTCCGGAAAGCCGCAGCTCCCGCGCTGCTCCCTAGCAGCAGGTGATGAGACAGAAGGATGCTTGTGTCTCCTCATTTGGCTGCATGGAGGTGTAAATAGAGGAGCGTCTGCGATGCTTGACAGGGGTTTGGCAGCCGCCGGGCTGTGAATGCTGCAACCCCCAGGGACTGACGGTGTTGAATTGGCCACGTCCGGGCTGCCTGCCAACCACAGGACAATTGCCAGGAAGCAAGTCTCACCCACACTACACCCATTCCTACATAGAGGAGGAAGCCAAGGGAGAGGGTCCAGTGCTGCTCTCAGGATCCTTGTTACAAGCGAGGCCTACAGCGGCCCTGATGGGGAGATGAGACCCTGGGCTATGTCTGTGATGGGGTCTGGTCCTGGTGTTACAACAGACTAAAGGAATCAGAACTCATGCTAGAAGAGATCTCTTTTATTAGACCAACTGGATTTTTGCAAAAAGAAAAAAGGTTTAATTTTTAAAAAGTTTTTAATTGCAAGCTCTCTGGCACAAACACCCTTCTTCAGGCATAGGAGAAAAGACTGCAAAAGTTCTCCTGGGTAGAAATGAAAGTGCGTATTTCATAGGAGAGTTGCCACTCGGGTACTCGCCCAGCTGCAGGGCAGGTTTCGCAGCCCACGGCGCGGTCTGTGATGCCATCGCTGCCTTGCTTGCAGCGTGCAAGGCAACGAGGGGCAGCTAGCTCCCGTCACACCTGCGATGGCCCCAGAGGAGAGAGGTTCCTGCTCCAGAGGTAATGGCAAAACCACGGCGAGACCGTTAGCCCAGTGCCAGGGGGAAAATATGCAACTCCTGAACACAGTGGCAATCTGTGGCAAGCAAGCAAGACAAACAAGATCCCATGTTATTTAGACTCTCTGGCCTTTCTCTCTACCATAGCAGGAGGGAGGCAGGACCGAAGGATCCCTTGCCCCCGCTCCACCCGAGCGCAGGGGACAGACAGGCTCTGGGATTTGTGGCAGGAGATGCAAACGAGGCTATTACTAAATTATTCAGCATCTGCAGACCAGCAGGCCCCCTATTAACCAGCTAAGTAAATTATCTGGGAGATCGTAATGCAGATTTTCCGTCAGCCTCTAGCCGAGCATAACTTCTGCAGCTAAGACAGCCTCATGCTCAGGGGTCAAGCAAGTGATGCTGCGGGGAGCCTCGAGCCCCACTCACCCCAAGTCGGTGGGCATTGGACATACCCAGCCCCACGCAGAAGCTTGCTCACTGAAAACTACTCTGGAGGATCAAAGGTAAGGCAGGCAGGACCTTCGCAGCCCCCTACCACCCCCAGCCCCTCCACACACCCCTTCTCATTCAATAATCGTCCCTCTTGGAACGGGTTACACTTGAAAAACAACCTGCATAAAAACACCAGCAACAACTTCAACGCCGCATCCGTAATTCTCTCACTCGACATTCATCTTTATTCTGCTCTTATTAAATATGCCAAAAGCGAGCTCCCACATCAGGCTGACAGGAGGCTGTGCCTCGCCGAGAGAGCGGGGTCTAATAAACATGGTTCAACAACACAGCGAGACGCAAGCCGAGTCCGGGACAAGGAAAAAAGTGAGACTGAGTTAAACCTCAACTCCTATCCACGGCTCCCCACTACAGTAATTTCGGCTAGATGCTAAATAACTAATTAAAGGTTCATATTTAATTCACAGGTTTCTAAAGTCCAATTAAGAAGGTTGTGAATGTCTGGGTGATGGTTGCTAAGGCAGCTGTGACGCTGCGGTGGGCCGCAGCAATAAGTTAGTCTTTGGCTCTCGAGCATCAAGAGGACTTCAGCGTTTTGGCGCACATGAATTATTTAACGAAGACAGAAAATGAGGGGCATAATCAAATCTGTCTTTCTCATTTCAAGCAACAGTGAGGAGGAGGGTCCTGTTTCATCCAGAAATTAATATCCGCTGGAAGACTTGATGAAGTTAAAAAGAAAAAGCATTTCTCAAGGGCCATTTCCTATGGGAGAAAGCTGTGTGATCTATGCAGAAAAAGGATCTAACTATTTGCCTTCCAATGAAAGGGCACCTTTCTAGTGTTATATAATATATGGTCTGGATATGTTCAGGCAATGGGAAGAGAATGAAGGCCTGCATAATAATCAAGCAATTTCAGAGAGCTCTACCTTCAAAACAGTCTCTTGGGTCAAAGCGAGTGAAATATTGACCTAGCTTCTGATGTCAGGGGCATAAGATCCCATCATGGAACAGAAAATGTTCCCTTGTCCCACAAAAATCCTCAAGATTTCAAAAATTCTTCTATGGAAAAAAAAAAAAAGGTCACAAATTAAACCTCTACAGAAATTCATTTCAGATTGATCAGAAGGTCATATATCATATATAAAATATATATCAGCTTAAAAGTCTACACAAAAAGTCATTTTTCATCCACAACAGTGGAACTTTCTCTCGAAAATGTCCAAACCAAATCACGAGAAATTGATCAAAAGACAATTTCTACTTGATTACAAAAAATCAAGTCGAAATTGTTGGAACTGGTCCACAAAATATCTGAGTGTTGATGATAAGAGACTTAGTTGCCATACATTTTGCCAACTCTGTGAAAAAACCAGGCAAACCAGGCAGGCTTGGCTATCAAAAGTTGGTCTGAAAACTCAGAAGCAGTGAATGGCCAGGGGCTCAATTTATCTACTGTGGAAGAAGGAAGGAGCAAGTCAACCTCGAAGAGATTGTAACGGATAGGTCCATGGAGTTGAGATGTCCCAGAGCCAAGGCTTAACCCGTATAGGCAATCCCCATAAACTTGGCGCTATAGTTTTACAAACTCCTAATAAAAACACCTGTGGGATTTCCTCCACCGCTCACCACCCCCAAATCACACCAGTGCCAGGATACTTTTTTCTATTAAAAATGCAGCATTATCAGACAAATGTCCATGGGCGTTCTCCGTAAGGACTATATGATTTCTTTGGCTTTGTACAGATGACAACTAGCACCTTATCTGGGAGACTTTTTCCAGACACGCTGTATATGGTGCATCCATCTATCAGAGGTTGCACACCCATGGCTGGACTGACAACAGTTGGGGGAGGAAAGGGGAAATGACCAAGGTGTTTTCTTCTAAACAAATGAACTCATCCATCTCCCAAATGGAGCCTGGACGCCTAATCTGCACCAGACTCTGCACTCTTGCTCTCTGGCCCCATGCAACCAGTCGCTTGAAAAATCCCTTCCGTATTATGAATGCAGACCAGGCACTCAGCGATCTATGCTGTGCATCTGTGATTAGCTTCAGGACCACTGGATGATGCTGAACACTTGACCTGCAATTTTTCAGGTACTTGCCATGTCAGGCTACTGCATTACCGATGGGTACCGAGGTGGCCTGACCTTTTCCGAGGCTTGTCAGTCACTTGTGAGACAACTCAGTGAGCTCTTTAGGCTGCTAAAGCAAACCGTGTTCTCAGAATGAGTATTGATCACATACCAAAGTCAATTTGAAACAGACAACATGATCTAGCTTCAGCCAGGTAAAATTTTGTTCTTCCAGCTTTACCAAAGGATTTTATTTTAGACTTTTTAGCACATACTTTCCCCCCACCCCATCTCCCCTGCCCCCACAATAAGGTATAGAGCAATGGTTTTCAACCTTGTTTCATTTGCAGACCCCTAACAAATTTCAAATGGAATAAAATAGATATTAAATATTGAATCTGATTTATACAGTAGTCCAGTGGGTTTTTAAACTGTACTGGAGGTGCAGTTTTTAAACTGGAGGTGCAAACTCCTATAGAAATTTTGAGCGGAGGTGCAGACCCCTGTGAATTTTAAGTGTGGGTGTTCATATACTTTTGATCAATCCCAGTCATCTTTTGCGGACCCCACAGACCACAGGTTGAAAACCACTGGTGTAAAGAAACAGAAATGCAACCTAGCTAGGCACTCAAGGTCCAACGTACAGGGCAGTACCGTGCCATCACCGTGGCTAATCGCCCGGACACATTTTACCAGGAATTTGGATGTCGCCGCTTCTTCCTTTGCAAACTCTTGAAGTACTCACTGCTGCATTTGGGCTTTGCCACGTGCCGAAAAGGGCTGCAGCGTGAAAATGGCCCCTTGCATCCAAACAAGTGCGTTTGCTAGCAAACTCCTTTTGGCACCCGTTACTTTTATTCATCGAGGAGCTCCTTGCCAGCTCCAACTCGGAAAGCGAGACAAGACCTCCCAACTCCGAACAACACGCTGCAAAGGAAGGAAAGCTTGCCACGACCCCAGACGCTAAGTAGCAGGTAAAGCAGCCACTGCCAGCTTCGTTGCAGCTGTTGATAAGTCAGACTTCTCGACAGTGACAAAGTGCACTCTAACACCGGGACTGAGAACGGCGTGGTAATAGGCTTTGCTATCTGATGGCCTCGAGCCAGGAAGACTGCATATTATTGCTATGTCAGGGATGATTTCTGCAGTTTACCAGACTGTCCGAGTGGATTAGAGGTGAAAATATTCTGCAGAACACAAATGGAAAAGCCCTGCGAGAGGGCCAAATTAATATATCTGCATTTAAATGGTGTTCAGAGCAATAGCGTGTTGCGACAACAGGCTGCTCGCAGTCACTCTACCACGGCTAACTTAACAATCGTGTGCTCTCAGGGGCTGAAATTAATAAGCTACCGTAAGAAACTGCAGGCCGATATTTGCTCCATCGCCACACTTGGGCATTTTCAGACGGTCGCGAATGTTCACATTTCTAATCCTGTGTCCTCCTATATTCGGTACAAGGGCCTTCACAACATGTTAACATCACTGCAGCTCCCCTCGTGTGATTTCCACGGGTTACAAGCCAATTCATTCAACTAAAAGCATGCAGCATTTCATGGCTCCGCTAGAGAGTGAGCTGTACCGATGGCAGAGAGGCTATTTGCTAAATAATAAAGAGAAAATACATTTCTGAATTATACACACACCTACCAGTACCAAAGGGTGTCCACGCACTTTATGTCAAATATACACATTTTATCTCAAATATAATTAGCGAGGAGTTTATCGAGTACCCAAGGGAGAGAAAGGAGACATCACTGCATACAACGGACGCACAAACCCTGATCCGTCTCCAACTGGGGCACAAGAACCCCCCAGGACATCGAAATTCAAGGCAGGGTGACAGTGGAAGAATAGTCATTGATGCCCTATTAAAAAATGCATGCCCCCTTCTTCCCTCCCGTCCACCCCTGAGGTTACTGTGCTGCTCGCAACTCTCAGCCTAGCTGCTGATTTCTATTTACTGTCAATGAGGGACAAAAACCAAATTTCTATTACAGTTTCTTCCCTCTCCCCACCCAATGCCAAGATTAAATCGCAAGTAGGCCAAGAAAGAAGCAGCCCCGAATGCAGCTGCTGCTAATGCAGCGTTAAATGTTTGGACTGTAATCGACTCCCTTGGCATTTTGCTTTACTCCTCGAATTCTTTGACTCGCCGTCCGTGCCAGCTGCCTCCAAAAGAGAAAACAAGCAAATGCAGCAGCGCCAGAGACGGGAAAATTGCCAAGATTGATACGTATGAGCCATCGCTTCTCGATTAACCATTTCACTACTGCATTCCCTACTATTGCAAGCCAAAAGGCGCATACAGGTTTCCCTCGCTGTGTGCTGTACATGTGTTCCTGGAAAACGGCGCATAACCCAAATTCGTATAAAGGGAGCCCGCTTTACAACGTAACAAATAGGGATACATTCCAAGACCTCAACTGTCTTGAACCCCAAACCCATTTCTACCACTTTTACAAGACAATTTTGGTACTTACTAACAGCAGACAGTACACACACGCACACGGTGGTGGTGAATGTTACCATAACGGGGACGGCAACTCCAGAAACACGTGTCGCAGACAACGAGCGAGGAGCACAGATTCACGTGGGAGACTATTTTGGGGCGCGTCACTCTCACCATGCACCACACAAAGCAGCTGACTGCGGGCTTCTACCACACCGATCGCCTAAGAGTGAATTTACCTTGCATATAAACAATTTGAGGTATGAAAAGGGTCATCAAAAAAGAGCGAATCTGCACATACAGAACCCGCATAAAGCAAGCAAAACCTGTACCGTTTTTATTGTTGTAGAACTCACTCAAAGATTTCCAAGACCTCACGATGTGGATCATGTCTTTCCAAGAATACTACACCTAGTAAATAGTATGTAGGCCACATGTTTGAGAACTGGATGATGCCACAAAGATGAACAGCTTGCTCTCTGCAGACCACTGGCAACTCCTCTACCCAGCTTGGACCCTGGTCAGAGAAGCGCTAGGCTCAACAACAGTGTTTCAGTGCATCTCAGGGAACAACGAATGTAATAAAAGCTAGCATTGCCATATCTGTTTATCAAAAAACAGACACATTTCAGAGGCTCTGACTTTGCTCTGACAGCTGATATCTATAGATCATCATAGGGTAATCAGTGGCATTTGTTTTCATCCATATTTCCTTAGAAAGGCCAGCAAGGGACAGCATCCTCATTTTATAGATGGGGAAAATGAGGCACAATGAAGAAAGATGACTTTCCCAAGGTCATGGAGTAGTTGGCCGGCAGAATGAGGAAGGAAACTCATGTCTCCGATTCCCATCTCACGTAGGGTTTCCAACTAGGCTTGATAACTACCCAGCTGGGGTCATTTAAGCTTAAACTTGTCGAGGTCATCTGAGCCCTGCATTCATCCCTGCCCAGGGCAGGGGGTCGGATGAGATGATCTGCTCAGGTCCCCTCCGACTCTACATCTATGAATCTATTCCAGGAGGTTTCCAGGACACCAGCAGGCCTGCGAGACACAACGCCAACGTGCCCATGTACCGCCGTATATCAGTTACAGATTATGGCGCGTAGACTTCGCATCAGGAAGGCACATGCACATTACTCTTACAGTTTAAAAACCCACTGCTGTTTAAATTGGATTCAACATTTAATATTTATTTGAATGAATGCCCTATCATTCATCTCCCAGGTGACTCTCAGCAGCCCCCTGGAGATTTATATTTAATTCCTGCAGACTCCAGGGCAATCCTGGAGGGTTGGCAACCCAAATCTCAGCGTCCTGTCGAGGGCCACACCTTATTACAACATAAGATCGTGCTGCAATGGTGACACAAACCCAAGTATCCAGGTCACTGGAACCCTGCTGCTTCTTCCTTGCTTTCTTTTACAAGAATATTTCAAATGTTTCTTTAAAGACCAACATTTTTTTAAAACAATTTCCAGAGGGACGGATAATGCTGACAAATGTGAAGAAACCAGTGCATCTTTGTCTTCTCGGGGTGCATAATCTTCCAGAATAGGCCTAGGCAGTATGAAGCGGAGCTCTCCCAAGCTGTAACGTACACCGAAACACCACCTCCTGATTTTGAATGAATTCATTATTGAGCTTATAAAATGGCTTGTGGGCTCTCTTCTGTACTTTCTAAATCTAACCCCAGGAAATTCCCATACCAGCTTAACAATAAATGGAGTTATTTGTCATTTTCAATCAATCAAAGAACAGCAACTGAGTTAATTCCTGTGTTTGGCTCCTGGCCAATACAAAGTAAATGCTGATGCCTCCAGACCTCTGAGCTGGGCTGCATGTAGGAGATGGTTACTGCTGCTGTGTCCTTAGGCAGTGCAAGCTCAGGGGGTTATTAAAAAGGGATCACCTTGACTGGCTACAGTGCCTTTTAAGACTTCTGGAAACCTCTGCAAGTCCAAGGCACTGGTAACACAAGTCCGTGCATCACTTGCTGCTTCAGACTAAAACAAACAAGAGGCAACCTTCGGGCAACCTCAAGCAAGGCCCTGTTTGACTTGCTCCTTCACCAGCAGCTAAGCAGTGAGGTCTCGCTGGGGCCAGAACAGGCATGTTAAAAAAGCATCCTATTCATCTCAATACAAAAACTCTCCATTAGCCCAGAGGATACTGGATTTCTCCAGCAGCAGGCAAAGCTTTTGGGTACCCCTCCCTACTCCCTGGCTTTGTTTAAAGCATCTATTACCTTGTCATCTCCTTCACCGCGGACAGAATCCAACAGGGTGCCTGTCAGTGAGGGAGCTATAGGCCCATTTGTGCAAATCGGCCTAATGATCCAGCACCCAGGACTTTTTGGGGCACACTGATGTTGCAGACTGAGCTCTCTTGCTTTGGTTAAGTGCCTGGGAATAGGGATGAAAGCAGTTTAGGTGGTGCTATGCCTAATCTGTATCCCTGGAGGACCCCTCTATACAGATCTGCCCTTCATACAGGCTATAAAAACAGTACTACACAGCTGCTGAATAAAGTCAGGCACAATATATAGGCCAAAACTAGATTTTTTGGCCCCAAATGTATCAAGTCAGGAGTGGCACTGTATAATAAAGGCTATAATTAAAATGTTAAAAAGAGGGCAATGGTAATCTGAATCAACACGGGTTCATCGCTCTGGCCTCAATAGTATGCAACACCTTAGTACTTTAAGGCTGCCATGTGACTATATACATATACATTCAACCACGAGATTTAGGCAAGTAAAACAGCACAAGAGATTTGGAAACATGCAGTAGAGAATAGGGTTTTAAACAAGGCAGGGTGTTTTTGATGTCCTCTAAGCTACTCACCTATTTGAAACATTACAGACTACAGGAGTTTGAGGAAAAAAAACTTGAGTTCAGGAGTTTACCCTCCTCTAAAGACCCCCAGATAAAATGAGTTCGGTTTATCCCTACAAATCACCAGTGAGAGAGGATTGGACTATGGCAATATAAGAATGAAAAAAGAAACCCACCTGGCTTTATCTTTCAGTGAAAAAAACACTTTAAACTGCTTTGTTGCTGTATATAAAAATCCAGCTTTATTAATGAAAGAATTAACTAACTAGAAGGAAAAGTGTTAGATAAATGTTAGGATAATGTATGCTTTCTCTTTTGAAAACTCATCACAAGTTACCCAACTCAGAGAAGGAACACCCAGGATTACAAGCATAAAGAAAGCCAGGCAAATACCCTTAAGTTTTAGTTTGAACAATGCTGCAAAAGGGTAACATGGATTATTAGGGCTGTCTGTAAGGCTTTCCTACAAAATCCACCTTCTTCGAAGTCTCCTGTTCAGTCCAAACATTACCCAGCTCTTTGCTCTCACCTCCTTCATTCTCACAGGCAGGAATCACACAGCTATTCTAGATACCAGTTTGAAGCAAAACAGTCTCTGTTTCACAAATCCGTCCCATCAAGCTGGTTTTTCCATATTCCCTTTCACGCGCTCAAAAGAGTAAGAAATTATAGAAAATGAGGGCTGGAAGGGACCTTTGGACATCTAGTGCAAACCCCTGCTCCAAGCAGGACCAGCCCCAACTAGATCACCCCAGGCAAAGCTTTGTCTAGTCAGGTCTTGACAAAGCTTTGGCTGAGATGATCTAGTTGGGGATGGTAGATGTGCTAACACGCATTAAGGAGCATTAAATTTAGATGTGACCAGCTAAGTCATATTAGTGTATGTGTAGATGCGCAAATGTGCATTAATGTGGTGCGTGTCAATGGATAGACACCATGTTAATATGCATTAGCGCATCTGCACCTGTACTAATGCAAGTTAACTATTCATGCTGAAATGTAATGCTGCTTAATGCGCATTAGCACATCCACGTGTAGACATGTGCCCAAATCGCCTTAATGCAAGGTGCATTAAGTTTAAGTGCGTATAAATACACATGTAGACACCCCCACGTCTTCCATATTAACACGTGACCACTGTCACCTCCAGACCTCCTTCAGCACTGCCACCCTCCAAAAGTCCCTTCCCACCAAACATCCCATGTCTCAGAAAAGCTACACAATACTTCCAATCATACACAGTGCTGCGTAAGGGAAGACAATAAAAAGTTAAGTTCCAGAAGGTCAGCTATAAAACCTATGAAGCAGATATTTTTATGCATTTGCTCTCTTGGCAAGAGCTTCATCGTGACAGCCTTGCTTCAGCTTAATATGCTGGGTAAAGAGCACCTTCGCTGTGCCTGAATGCACCACGTAATGAAGCAGAGCTGGACAATACTTTTCAGTCAAACAAGCTATTCTTGGAAACAGGGACAGTCCACCAGGTTTAGTCAACTTGAAGGTATTCACCAGCCTGACCATTTTCACTATGCAATTTCTGCAGAAGAAAAAAAAAAAGGAGGTGGGGATGTATTCACAACACAGTCCTGGTGCTGATGGTTTCCCCTTTCCCTATAACCTGGTAGTGAGCATGCTACTGCTAGGATATGGGAGAGTACAGTGTAATTCTCTTCTCTATCTAAAGGGGTTTGCATATGTTTTACATACTCGGGAGAGTACCCAATTTATGACAGAATAAGCTGTTTTGGGGTGGGGTGCTTTCAGTCTGTCCTGTTGATGCTGTTTCACCTTGTACTTAACCTTTCACCGGGGAAGGGACTGGAATCCAAACGTCCAGCTTCCCCAAGATGATTCCTAACCAGGATTATATAGCCACTCTCTCTCTCTCTGAATATTTAACGTTAGTGGAACCACTCCAGCAGAAAAGCTCAGCTCAGCCTTGGGTCTGGGTACTCACCCAACAAGAAGAAAACCTATGTGCAAATCAACATTTGCCCTGAATCAGAGTAGGCATCTGAACCACGAGCTGCCACCTCCCAGTCCCAGACTATTTCAAGGGTGGGGCCTCTCCAGACGGTCCCCCAGTATACAGCGTATAAACTAATGCTTCTTAAGCCATGGAGAACAACTCTGTAGGCTACTTGAGAGGCTGACAATGAGAGTTCAAATCCCACCAGGCAGAGATGGGAATGGAAACTTTATCCCTAACCACCAAGTTATTCCTTAAATGGAGAACTCCCACCCTTCTTCTGGCTTATGGGTAAGTCCTGTTTAGCCTTTCTTCTCTGTTCATTCAAGATGTTCAACATAATATCAAGACACGTTGTGGGACCAGAGCTCAATTTCTCTCTAAGAAATATTGACAAATTTGCATTTTGGTTCAAACACAATTTTTTTCCATGCACACCCACCCACCCATACATTCTTCCTGCAGCTCCACCATGAATGTCTATTTTGGCCTTGATGGTGTCCCAGTAAGAAGTACTAAGGCAGATGCTAATGCAGAAATGTCCACATAAAATTGGTGGTAGAAGCTGGTCCCTGGGACGACAGAAAAGTAAGGTGACCAAAGACCACATTTTAGTAGATCACTAATTGCACCGCTGCAACTACTCAACGCCCTCCACCACCCCCAAAAACGACCCTACTAGATGAAACTAGATTCTCCTTCTTCACATCTCTCTAAGAAATAAAAAATGTAAATATAGATGTATGTAGTTAAATACGCTATTACTACATTGATTAAAGAAACTTGGAATAGCAAACAGGAGTTTGGGGCTTTGGGGTTGATTTATCTTACATTTAACCCTATTTCTATCTACAGTTTGGCAGCTGATGTCAACATCATAGTAGTTGATGCAATTCCCATACAGAGTTACCATTGGGTAAGAGTTCAAACCCTCCTCTCCTCGCACATTTGGGCCCTTCTGATGCTAGGGGGACTGACTGTGCGAGTCAGACAAGTAGGATCTGTGGCCCACAATGTGCTAAGTCTGAACCAAAATGACACTGCTCCTGATATAGGCAGTTCAAAGCCAGCATTATTTTGTTAACAAAAATAAAACTCCTGGCTCCTAAAATAAAAGCGCCCAGCTATCAGTGCTCACATCATGAAGCACCGAAACCAAAATACATCTGTGCCAAGTTGAGAAATTATTTTTTAAGGCATGTTAATTTAGGTCAGTTAATCGCTAGTAAATTATAAAAAGCTGATTTTAGAGTTTCCACATACTTGGCAATTAAACTTCTACACTACACCTGTAATACTGTACCTTGCCTTGGTAAAACATTCATTTTTATAGAAGCGCAGCATGTGGTAGGTAATTACTTCCAAGAAGTCAAGGAAAGCAGTCGGTCTTTTTTTACAGTCCAATAACTTCCAATGCTAAAATCACAATAAAGAAACAATTTAAATGAAATTAAGGGAACAGTTTGAGATGCTATGACTCTTTTTTGGGGGTAAATTGTTGTTCTTCTAAAGCAACACGTGCCTCTCCTTGTAGCACGTCAAAGCCAACAGCTGTCAAGCTCTGACACACAGCATTTTATTGCTATTATACCCTCAAGCTTAGTTGATATCACTTTAAAACCCTTTTTCCTCTTTCTCTGCAAAGCCAATGGAAAGATGCCCGCTGGCTTTACTGAGGAAGTAGAAGCCATTTCTCTGTGTCGGGAGACTACTGGTCTGCAATGAGGTCTGAAAAGTGTGTCTGGCGTGGGAAGCACGGTACTCTCCTCTATTTGATTTGTGCTTTCAATAAGACGGCAAAGATGAAGCCACTTAGATTCACGGGCATGAGTTGTACTTACAAAAGGGAGGCTGCCCTTGTGAAAACATATCCCCTCATACGAGTCGAGGGAGGGCTGCTCTATGAAGAACATGGAGGACTGAAACTTTAGCAGGCTGCACAAGAAAAAAGCTAAGCCGCCCACGCCAAACGCTGATAGACGACCATGCAGGAGAGCATGCGTCTTCTGCAGCTGCAGCCAGCACGATGGAGGCAACCCCCGCAGCAGCCGCTGGTTCCTACACCTGAGCCCTCCATCACATTAACGTCAACAGGAGTTGAGGACTTGCACAGCTCAAAAGAAGAGGGATACTGCCTACAGAACGCCTGACCATCCCTCTAGGCTCTTGACAACACTGGAAGGATTCCCAGGCTTTATTATTAGAGATCAAAGAAGAACATTAAACTACAGTTCAATCCCTTGATTTTTTTTCCCCTTATTTTTGAGCTTCTAATCTCCCCACCTCCACAAACCCTGGTAGCTTCTCCAGATGTCTGGCTTCTCTCGTTATCTCTCCTGATGTTCTCTGAAGCACTCATCTGAACTGATCTCCACTGTTTCCCCACAGCTGGTTACCCAATTGACAAGAACAGATAGCTAAATAAATCACTGATGGGGGGGAAAAAAAAAAGAAGGTAATCCTCCAAGTGCATGAATAACTGCAGGAAAGAGAGCGAATAGAGCAAATGTACAACAAACCTGCTGGCACAAGGCAGGAAGGACTACAGACGTAGGAATCGATAACGAGCAGCACACTAGCAATGCCATGTTCTCTCTCTAGTCTTTGCTTCCTTTCCTCCTTCCTGTTCTCCGTTTACACCTCCTTGCTACGTGCTGGCTCACCATAACCATGGGCCGTCTTTTTAATTTTAATAAGGAAAAACTTCTTCATGGTTTTGTGTGACCAGACTCTGGGACAGACTCCCAACAGGAGTGGTACAGCTACCTATCCTGGAGATCTTCAAAAGGAGACTAGATGCACCCCTTGCTGGGGTTATTTGATCCCAGCTGTCTTTCCTGCCCAGAGCTGATGATCCTGGACCTGATGATCTCCCAAAGTCCCTTCCAGTCCTAAACTTCTGTGATTCTGTAACTACGTGTTTCTACAGCATACAATGCAATGCAATGGGGCCCAGACCTCGGCTAGGCTTTTTTTGGTGCTCTCATAATACAAAGGACAAATTCACCACCCGGGCTCTGTTAAATTGGAAAAACCAAATGTGTACTCCGTAAATAGATAACAATACAGTGATGCAAGTAGCGTAGTGGTACAATAGACACAATGACCAACATCTTAGGCTCTAACTTTGTCACCCAACAGCTGTATCGGTGGGGGCACCCACTAAAGTGAACAGGACAAAAGTCCTGGTCTGCCTCCATACAAGATCCGGACCACAGATGTTCATGTGAGCATCCATGGGGCTAGACCCTTAGCTGGAAACTACAATGGAAGTGCACCAAATTTCCTCAAATGCAGACATTTGGTCTATCATGATTCTCTGTGAACTGTGTTGGCTTCCTCTACAACTAAGGTTATTTCTACAATAGTCTCATCCGCAAACAGAGAACCTGGAATGCAGGAAATAAGAAACACCCCTCTCCCCCTGGCCTAAAATTAAATTTTCCTTGCCAGTACAGCAAGACGTTAAGCTCAAGATGAAATAGGCCCAGGGCTGACATAAGCAATGTCCACATCGACCTCGCTGTATACATCGATATCATGAACTATGTTCACTGTGCTTTTCCCCCCTTCTCTTACACAAGTTGGAAGTTATGAAGACTTCAAACCATGTTAATTATATTATTACATTAAACTGTTACAGCTCACACTGGGCTTTCCTGACACGCTACGAAACCTTTCAACTTATTCTACAAACGATCTCACATCTCGCAGGAGAGAGGTATCCATGCTCACAGGCAGGCAGATTTGTCTTCTTATGAAACCACGGTGAGAAAATGGCTCGGGCGTCTCTGCCTTCGCCTTCTGTTTTAATTTGTATGCAAATGGCTTATATTATAGGTTATTATGTCTGGTTGTTTGTTTATTCATTTTACAGAAGCTCTGGCTTGGTGCATTGCTGGCTTAATTAAGACACCATCCAGAGAAATCAGAACGTATCAGGAAAAGAAATCATTAGAGTATCCCTCAACTCTGACAAAATGAAATTGTTTTAAAAAAAATCATGCCCCTATCTGAGATTCTCTCTGCCGTGAAGAAGAGAAAGCATGCCTAAAACCCTTAGGACTTCTGAAAAGAGATGGTTTGCACTGATATCTGTTAGCTGCTATAAATGACCCACCTAATACACTATTTTTATCTAGATATGAAATGGGCTGATATATGTATCGGCCCATCAGCTGGCTTCCAACCTGTTCTCTCCAAGACCCGATTTTTAAGATTTTCTGATTTGACTTTGTCAATGCCTTTTGCATGCATTTATTCATTGCTCCCACCCCGCAACAAATGAGTCTGGCAGCTACTAAGATTACCGGAGAGTTTTCCAAAAGCAAATTTTGGGTGCATGGCCGAAGGCTTGCTGAAGAGGCATGACTTTTCAAACACTGGTGCTTGGGTCTTTGTGAAGTCCACAGCATTTTAAGATTTTCCAACTTGAGCACTTTGAAATGGAGGCCTTTGATATCCTGCTGAAAACTGTGAACATTACTGCCAATGTCTTTTCCTTGGTACTCAGTTTCAGTCCTCGGCATATCATTAACTTAATTAAAAAAAGAAATCGAGTCAACTCAATATCACAGATCAAGGGAAATAATCCTGCCACACTGAAAAGCCACAAAGGCTCCAGGAGTTTGATAAGCATGAGAAATCAATTGTATATCAAGTTGATTGTCATGGCTTATTTTAAGTCCTGCTCTTCTGATTTATTACTGTTATTGCTCCCAATTTACATAGATAATAGAACTAGACACCCTCTTAAAACTCTAATCAAGAATTAAGAAGTAATACACTCTCACATCTCGCTCTGCTTATCGGCAAAAACCAACGCATTATTGTTCCATGTCAGCTTTACGACAGGGGTTGGAAAAGAAGCGGTTTAAATTGCCGCAGTGCAATTGCCGCCAATTTATTATTGTAGGGAGCTGCAAACCAAAAGTAGCCCACAAAACCTTTCAAGTCACAACAGTCAGCTCATAAAATGCTGTTGGTGTGGGGGTGACCCATAGCATCACTCTTGGTGCAACGTGCAAATAAAATATACATTTTAAGTACAGCAAGAGGGATAGTACAATTTCTCCCTATCACTTGACTCACCCTAACTGGGATTTGAACTCAGAACTCCCACAGGGTAGACAGAAACTCTACCACACAGCCACCAGTTACACTACAGCTGTGCAATGGTCTTCGAAACAGCTTGCAGGCAAGTCAGTATTCAGCCTACATGGAGTTTGGCTGGAATTTGACTGGTCAAAATATTTTTCATGCAGTCAGCATTTAAAAAAAACAAAAACAAAACAAAACAGAGTATCCCGCTACTCAGGAAGGCAAGCTGCTGACCAGCACCCGTGCCATTCTCAAGACTGCCACAGATATACACAACTGTTAAGAAATGACAGAGAAGACAAAGAGCCTGACCTCAAAGTGCCTAACAACAATACAGGACAGAGAACAACGTGGCAGCTCACACGGGGAGAAGATACAGGAGGGGCAAAGGAAAGGATGGAGAAGCTTGCACAGGAAGAGCAGTGGAGTTTTGACAAGTGCTTGCAGGAGGCAAGGAGGAAAAAACCTCCACAAGAGGAATTCAGGGCTCAGACTGAGCTCAGCAAGAGACATGCAGAACCAGATCCTCTGTAACATGGATGCTGATCCCAAATGTAACATCCAGCCATTAAGTTGGTCTCATCTCCCTCTGTTGACTAGGCCAACAGGGTCCATCTCTTATCTTACCAAGCCGGAGTTCCTCCTCCTGTTCTTCCTGTCCCCTGACCTACATCTCCTCTTACTGCCTCTCTTTCTACCATGTCCGTACCATCCTCCTTTTCCTCCAGATTCACTTGTTTTTTCTACTGGCCTGATCACTCCTTTTCACTGGGCACCAAACAATCCAAATCTTTGGCTGTCCGTCCCTCCCAGCTGTCCCTTCAGCTCCAGGAGATACTTGGGACTCAGCTCATCTAGGACCCTATAAATCCTGGCATCCCTAGGCACCACCAGGCCTGCTGGCAGAAATCAGGAAGGGGTCTGAACAAAGCCTGGTGGCCGTTCACTGAAAGTGTGCCAAGCCAGGTATGAATCTGCAGGTTTCATAGTTTCACAGTTCCTAGAGTTGGAAGGGACCTGAGCAGATCATCAAGTCTGACCCCCTGTCATGGGGTACAGACAGACAACCTCGAATGTTATCAAAGCATACCGATACAGGCTGTGTCAATGCATCCATTGCATCTCCATGATTCTGTAGCAATGCAAGCGTAGCAATACCATCCAGGTCAAAGCCTGGGCAAATCAGCTCACCTGCAATGCTACCAGCTCATGCAGACAAAGCAATTACATCGTACCAGCTGCTGCACGCTCCTGAGCAGCGGACTCCCCTCCCCTTTTAAAGCAGATAAAATGTCTGTGCGTCTATACCCTAGTGTAACACTTGAAGTTTCCTAAAACTTTGTCACTGGAAAATATCCATCCAGCTCCCAGAATGAGTCAGCTCCTTTAGCAAGAACAAACTCATAAGCCTCTGCATAGAGACCAGCCACTAGAAGGGAACAAGGGGTCACCCCACATTAGTCTGGATCAGTAGTTCTCACCCTTGTTAGACCCAAGGCACCCCTAGGAAAATACCAGCTGTTGGTTTTCATTCCTTTTTTTAACTACAGAAAAAATAATAGAGCAATTCTTCTGTTGCAAAGGACTCAGGAAGAACATGGCAAGTCAGAAGGTTTTTGACACTACAGATTCTTCTTTGAAATCCCTGGGTTCATTTTATTAATCATGTTTGCACATCTAACAGTGCTAACATTGCGTAGCACACCATGGTACCCATGAAAGGGCTTGTGGCACCCTGCTTAAAAATAACGGGTCTGGATAATACAGAAATAAGATCTGGTTTGGAAAATGTACGTTGTGTTCTTTCTGAATATTAGCCCAGGAAAAATGACTGCAAATGATTTAAAAAGTACCAAGGAAAGCCGTTATTCACTATAACCTACCACTGCAGATCTGACATTTGCACTTCCCAAGTCCTTCAACCCCGTCTCACAAATTCATAATCATAAAATTGATCCTTACATAAGCAATTAGCTCCATTAGCGCTGGTGCGATTAAGTCACAGGAACAAGGGCTTGTAGGACAGGTTCTTTTATGTGGTAGATAAATGGGGCATCATGGGGTTGCCTCTTTCAAAAGGATCACAGGTGTCCCTGCCTTTAACTTTGCATAGTTAATGAACAATTAAAGTTTGCTAAAAAGCAGCATGACACCAAAGGCAGGCACTGGGGATGAAAGATGGGATCTAGAGCATGTCTCCATGTTAAAAATAACTATGCTATTAATAATTGAAAAGTTCCCACAGAGGACTGTCATTTTTAACAGCTCTAATGCCAAATTTAAAATAATACTCAATCAGCACAGAATAATGTTTAGAGACATACTTAAAAATGAATGAGAGAAAGAAAAATCAGCCTTTTATAAGTTATAGCATCTCCTGTACAAAATTAAAATTATCTAGCCAGAAAAGTTGCTTGCAATTCCTGACAGTTGTTTACGTCTTGCAGTTAAAATAAGAAAAAAAAGTGACATGAGTTTTTAAAATTAAATGAGCTACAAGCAAACTCCAGAGACAAGCCTCTTTTCTATAGGTGGGAGATGCAGGTGGGGGTGCATTATTCTACCTTTCTTTAAGAGGGATATTATTAAAACAGAATCCGAAATGTATTTTCACAACTGCCAGATATCTTCTGGTTTAATGATTACTCCTCTGCATGAAAGTGAGAGCGTCTGTGTTTGCAAAAATGTTCCTAGATCTGTTACTGAAATGATCAAGAGCTGACTGGCAATGTGCTCTGAATCCTTTTACTAACAAGACTCAAGACCCTTAGTGTGATGTCACTGGACGTACACACTATGCACACGCCTGCCTGCCAAACACTTCACTTTTGCTGAAAGGCTCTTGTTCCACCTCCCCCCAACCCTTCCTGACTTTAAAAAAAAAAAAAAAAAATAAGTGACAGGATAAATGTAATTGCAGGGGTGGGAGTGATTTGAAAGGAAGGAGGATTTGTGAGGCATTATCCTAAGTTGTTGCCTTTTGAGCTCCTCATAACCTCCAAGAGCATTTTAATGGACACCTATGTTAGCAGGTCTATCAACTGAAAAAATACATGGATGTGCATGCAAGAATCTATTATTTCTAAGTCTTCTGGTCCTCCTTTTCTTCCATCCTTCATTCTCAAACAGCACTGAGCAGAGGCCAAGAAATGTAATACAAAAAGTGCTTTGGATGGATTCTCACCATTGATCTCGCACCCCACAGTCTTTACCTTCAGCCCTCTTTGCAAGCACTTCAAGCTGCCTCCTCTTTACAAGCAGTTAAACCAGCAGAAGTCTGCTCCCAATTGCTCACTGCATTCCACTCCTAACGTTTCACTAGAGATAATTTTTTCAGCAAAAAGAAAACACTTGTCAAATTTGACATGCTGGAGTCTAAATCGGGCTCCATTTCAAATGAAATATGTTCAAAACAGTGTAATACAAGCATGGGGGGGGAAAGAAGAACCAACGAGCTTAATGATTAATAAAAAAATCAGGACTTTTTTCCTGTACAGACAGCACACTGAAAGCTAGAAATGGAAAACTTAATGATCCATACAACAAGCCTTGGATTTTGGGTGCTTGTTCGCAACAATATATTGCCAATGGAGGTTGAAAGGGCGCTTGTACACATGACGAAATTGGTCTTTAAAGTGGCTTAATTCTCTTTATTATAAATGCTCCTGTGCTTTACGTACTGAAACGCACATTTACAAAAATTATTATTTCTGGTTAGTATTTCATCATCAGCCATTTTTACTGCAATACAGACCAAGCCTCATATAGTGAGTAAGAGCTGAAAATGAATAGGAGGAGGTCAAATCTTGAGCTAGTCTACACTGGCATAACTCCACTGAAGTGCAAGGAAATTACACCAATGTAGACTAGCTGAGGTTGTTGCCCACAAGAGAAGATCTTACTCTTATCTCTTCAAATCTCAGCATCTCTAAAAGAATCAATAACTAAGACAGAGAAATAACTGGCTTTTAGGTTGAGATCCTGTTCTTGAGCTCTCTCAGTATTACTTAACTTGTAGAATATTTCAACTTAAATATAAATCAATGTTGGACTTGTTCCAGGGAGGTTTTTTTTGGTAGGAGTATGACAAAGTGGTTGGTGGGTTCACAGGTTTGTTCTCGGCTATTCCATTTTAAAAAAAAAAAAAAAAAAAACACAGAACACAGAACTGCCTTCTTTTAGGAAAAAAAATGGATCCCATTACCAAATTCTCTGCTATATATCTGCTTCCTGAGTATCAACATCATGATCTCATATTTTAGACTTTACATTGTATTACGTGAAGAATATCTAAATCACATCTCCTTGGTTACATGCCAAATAAAAGATGCCTTGTATTTCATTGTGGGTACAAACCCTGCCAGAATAACCTCAAAAACAGCAACAGTAAATTAAGGTGTAGGAAAAAAAAAATCTCTTTTCTTTGATGTGATTTAGAACTGGGTCCTGAATTTTGGCTTTTGAAACAAGGGGTGAATGGAGCTATTCCAATAACTCAGCTCAGAAAAAGGAATCAATGTGTGTCCAAAGACCAAATGTCTAGGAATAAATCCCAGGATTATTGATTTGTATAGCACCAACTTGAGGTTTCTTCCCCACATTCAGCTACACAACCTGGGCACTGGGTTTATCAATGTTCCAGCATCATTTTTAGGACAAGGCAGGAGTGGCTACACATGTGCTTTAATGTGCCGTAGACTATTTTACTGCGCATCACAGTGTCATGTAAAAAACCATGACATGATGCTAATGAACACCAAAATAGCCTATTGTGAATTAAGCATCACTTAAAAAGCATAAAATGCACTACTGTGCATTAACCCAATGTCATGCGCATTCATTTTAGTACTTCACATTGGAGTAGGGTAGCCATTGGTCTGGTTTTAGAGAGGACAGCCTGGTTTTCTGCTACTCTATCCTCTGTCTTACTGAAACAAAACTGGACACCTTTATGTCAGACTGGTGGAAGTCTGTGGAGGAAAACAGAGGACATAAAGGCATCCAGCTTTGTATCAATAGGACAGAGGATAGAGTAGCAGAAAACCAGGCTCTCCTCTATAAATCTGGACGAATGGCCACCCTACATTGGAGGTACTAAAAGTAATGCGCATTAGAAAAGGTGCATTAATGCATGTATAGATGTGCCCTAGATAAACATTTCCAGGAAATCCACTTAGCCCTACTTCAAAAACAACTGAGGGAAAGCTCCTTTCATATTGAGGGCTTTTGCCAGGTTCTCAGTACAACAGAAATGTGTTGGCCCATGGGTGTCTCCTCTATCCTTGCTTACTGTTTTAAGAAATGATTTCTATTTGCCCAAGAAACCAAAGCACTACACTCCTCTGTGTAGGATCACATGAATCTCTGGGACCAAAACCCCCTGTCTCCTGTGGGGAGCATCTTTTTGGAGCCCATTCTTGAAATGTTTGCAAGGCATGGGAAGGCTGATACAACTAGAGCTGCAATGCAGCCACGTCACAGGGCCTAAACCAGCTACTTGCTCTTAACTGTGGATTAACGTCTTATCCAAATGTAACAGCGAGAACAGGTCTGAACACAGGTAGGGACACCGCTTCACTATTAATGGGAGGAAAAAACCCAATCATCTCCAGAATGGCTAGCACCATTGCAGGTAGCCAGTAAGTGCTTCTCAGACTAGGCCTTGCACATAATAATACTGGCCTAGCTCATGGTTGCTTTTGCTGCCAAGATCTGACAGGATGGTAGCAAGAGGTGGGGCTTCTGGGCCCAGGCATTTTTCAAGAAGTTAATGGATTTTACAAGGATAATTATTTTTAATCTCTATGTCAGGGCCTCTCTTCTGTTTCGCGAAACCCTGGTGCTGTGACATTACTAAAGGAACATGGGAGCTCCTGGCTCCCATTATGATATCATTAGATAATTTGGTAATGTCAGTCTTAAATTAAACCTACTTAAAAGGGGTGCTAAGCTGCAATTAAAAAAAGGATAGCGAGGAGCGAGCTGCCTTCGCCCTCACATGGCAAATAGGGGCTGGATTTGAAACGGGGCCGCTTTGATTTGCGCTTTCTACCTGTCAGCGGCAGGACTAGGAGCAGACCGAGTTATTTTAACGATGGCTCGGCTGGTCGCGTGGGAATCCATTTCAGTCGCTTGCACTATTTGCCGTGGGCTCCAGAAGCGGTAGGTCAAAATCACGCCAGGGACGCTGGAGGGTCCCTACGCAGGGAAATAATACAGCTAGCAACATCGACTGCCTGCAAAATCTTTGGCACCCCAAGCACAGCAATGAACCCCGATCCTTCCATATCCCAGCTCCACTGAGACCCTCCTTCAAACATCTTGCCCCTGGCACATTTCTGTGCAAAGTTAGGCAGAAACGAGCTTTGCTGTGGGCTTCCCCAGAGGCAGGGGCAGGCCCCTCGCTTGGCTCTGAAGTGCAGGATTGCCATGCTCCCAATCTACTCCAACCTCGAGAGTGGCTCATGCCAGCTGAAGTCGTGTGTCAGTACATTCCCACAACGGGTGCAGAGACTGCACCAGGATCCACTGCTCACTGCCGGCTCCTTTCCACGTGGCTCACCTAAGACGACAGTAAATGTACTGTGGATACAGAAAAATCATGCAGCTAACCTCTTTTTTTTTTTTTTTTGCCACAATATAGTGGACACATCCGCACACTCACACTCACCTTAGTGGGACAACTCATCTGAGGGCAGGTGCCAGGACCAGACTTGTATTTGGTGGGGGCCAAAAGTGCTTTAGGTCACTTCAAATTCCACATTGATTTGCAGCCCCTGCAATGCTACCGGTTCCCAGAGGCATAAGGTAGTTCAGACCCAAAATGCTTAGCTCTTCAGGAGGGGAAAGAGAGATGTAGTAGGCACCATGAACTTTTCCCCAGGAATCCACTGCACCAATGCAGGAAAAGTCTTAAGATACATCTGCACATGCGCAGACAGATGTACTTGGGCTTATTTAGAGAGAAGAAAGCCAATCCTCTGGTTTGTCAGTTTAAGCTGAGAGGCAAGGGGGGAATAGCGAAGAATCACAGACCAGAAGTGGAGCAGAGAAACTACAAGCCTTGAAAGGGGTTGAGCATGACAACAGCTACCAGTTAAACTATGCATTGAAGTGTAAGGCTAGGAGAACCTGCTTTCTGTGCTTTCACCTTGCTTTCACCTCCAAGCTGTGATGCCCTTCAAAGGTAGGCTTCAATCTCCAGGTTATATCAGAAAGTCATGCTTAAGGCCCACCTGAGCCTAGACTGTCTTTAGGGTAAGCGTGGTTAAGGCATGCCAGCTTCTGTAACCACTGCTGGTTAGCATATCTAGCATTGTGCCGATCCCCCAAGTCCAACAACCAGGTTCCCGAGGATAGGTGTGCTGAATGGGGGCAACCTTTTAGGGGACATGCAAAAATGAAAATCCAATAGAAAGGCAAAGTTTTTCACCTTAAAGGCTTTGAAAGGGTTTATTTTCAGCCACCATTACAGCCTCTTCCCTGGGACTTCATTCTGTAACACCTTTAATACACAAAGCAATGATTTGGCCCATTACGCCCAGGACAGTACAAACACCGAGTTCCTCTCCCTAACAAACTTGCAATTTAAATAAATTATTTTGCAAGAAAAGCTATTATTTCTAGTAGAGGGAGTTGCTAGATTAAATTAGAGTACAGAAGTCAGGGACACATAAAATGTGTTTCCATTAATCTTTTCTGCTTCTGAAGTTGCCTTTGATACTTTGCACTACAGGTTTAATTTTTATAGCATCTGCACTGGGTAAAGGGCCTCTACAATCTCCTACCCAAAATACCACACCTGATATGAAAAACATGTTTAAAAAGCACTGGGCTGCACTTCTACCAAAAAAGCAGGACCAGGGAGAAGTAGAGAGGAACTGGGTGGTATGTGTATAAATAGTTTCATAGTTTCTAGGGTCAGAAGGGACCTGAGCAGATCATCTAGCCTGACCCCCTGCCACGGCAGGAAAGAGTGCTGGGGTCAAATAACCCCAGCAAGGTGTTCGTCCAGCCTCCCCTTAAACACCCCCAGGGTAGGAGCCAGCACCACTTCTCTTGGAAGTTGGTTCCAGACCCTAGCCGCCCTGACCGTGAAGTCACCTCCTGATACTAGCCTAAACCTACCCTCTGCCAGCTTGTGACCGTTATTCAACACAGACAAGTGCAAGGTGATGCACCTGGGGAGAAACAACCGGCACCATACCTACAGGCTGGGGAACTCCCCTCTTGTCAGCACAGAGGCGGAAAGGGATCTGGGGGTCATCATTGACTCCAAGATGAACATGGGCCCATGGTTTTTAAGTGGCACTTAATACTCATTAGCTTTTTTAATGCACATTAACTAAATAGCACAGGTTTTTTTAGTGACACTTTAATGCGCATGAAAATAGGCTAATAATGCACATTAAAACGCACCCGTAGGTGCCCCCACTGTAGTATTCTGCCATTTAAGGCGTTTATAGACATGCTTTGGGAGGTGGCAGGGGAGGACTTTAATTAGTGCAACACCAAAAGCTGTGCTAATTAAAAGTGCCCAGAGTATCACATATATCAGTGTCTCTGCCCTGAAAAATAGTGGCAGGGAGCTCTGAACTAAAGCTTATCATATGAGCTTCAGTTTAAAGCGCCCTGCTACCATACCTACAAACACGTGATGCTGGAGTCTGCTGGAGGGGGGTAATTACCATACTCCAGCAAACTTGATTAATCGAGTCTGCTCCAACGCGCCATAATTACCTGTGTAGGAGCCCTTAGTGATACGCTCGCCGGTTTGTGATATTCTGCTTACAGACTGGGGTAGAAAAGCAGTGTTGGACTTTACACGTGTATGCTAAACAACATTTTAAATATTGTTTTGAGTTTCTGGAGGGAGGGGGCTGGTTTGTTATTAGGAAAACAACCTAGTCCTAATCTTTTCTGCGGTTACAGACATGGTATGATCTCCATCTTGGCAAACAAGGTCACAGTCTGGCATAAGTTAAGGAAACTAGCCCCACTGTGGACCATCTAGTGGCTCAACAATATAACTGACAAAAAGCAGTTTTACAGGCTGTAATTCTCAAAAGAACTCAGAAGTTAAGAGGAATTTTAGTGGGTTTTATGTGCCTTGCTTTGAAAAAAACTGACCCCTCATCTTCAAGGAAGCACGCCTAAACTATGGAGCCTATGACAAGCTGCCAGTGCCAGCAGCTACCCATAGGAAAGACTGCAGCATATGCCCAGAGGAAGGGTTTCCCTTGCTGGTGTAGCTATACCACCTCCCTAAATGACAGAAACCAAGATGAAACGTGTCTTCTTGTCACCGTAGCTGTATTCACACGTGGGGCTTTGCCAACAGCAGTGCCAGCTTGCGATGAGTCCCATACTCCTGCTACCTGGCACAACTATGCCAGCAGTACTCGGTAGTGTACACCTTGCTTTGGAATACCATATAGCTGATGCACAAAAGGTTAAACCACCCCAACCTCTATTCCTTTATTTAAAAGTCAATTTTCATCATACTGGCCAAACTGTACTGTCCACGTGCATTTTTACACAAGTGAAAAGCAAGTTCCAACTCTCCTTTAAAATATATTTATGTCCAGGGTTTTGCAGAGGCAAGGGACTTTAGCTACTGAAAATCCTGCTAGTTTTGAAGCACTGCATATTTCTTTATTAAAACCCAAAGCAAATCTGCAAAAGGACCAGTCTGCTCTTGTTTTCAGATTAACGTCTAAGCACTTCGCTGCAGGCAAGCGATATTCAGTCTCAGCTTAGGACAGGAGTAACATGAAATGAAAAGGTAACTGTCAGCATATCACTGCATGAGAGTCACCTGCCTCACTCCCTTCCTGCATTGTCAGGTGTGAGAAATGAAGCTGGCTGCCTTATCAGAGTCGGGAGAAAAAGACTTGGGCTTAGGATCCTTGAACAAACATTAGTGATGGTCAACGGATAGCAGCAAGCTCTCTCAAGCGCTGTTGACAGACAGCGCTGTCAGCCAGCAAGCACAGCTAGCAAGCCTTGAAAGAGTTGTCCAAATGAGCAGAGATATTAATTTGCCCAATCTGCAAAAGAAGCTGCCGACAAATAGCAGCAATTTCTAAAAATCATAGGCGGCAGATGCTGCGTTTATAACATTTTCCACACAAATGAGCATCTGTAGAGCTAAAAGGAAAAACAACAGCCAGGCTTTTGTGAAGGGAGGCCCTTACAATACATCTTTATGTTCCAAGACTTTTGCAACAGTGCTTTGGATTACAGTTCAGAATCAAATGTAGACATCTGGGGCTGGATTTATCCTACTGACAGATAAGCTGGAAACAACTGTTCCCCATCCCAGCCATGGAAGGCGAGAGGCCCGTGCATTTGTTTTGCATAATAATATGCTAGAAGTAGGCTCAAAATGGCATTAGCACTCAACAAGATGTGTGTGTGTGTGTGTGTATAGATATAGATATACAGATACACACACACACACACAAATATAGATATATATACGTACAGATAGAGAGATATAGATATATATGTGTATATAGATAGGTGCGTGTGCGCGCGCGCGTCCCTGCCTCCCCTTCCCCCACCACAATCCTTCTCTGCTGGAGCAGACAGCACAGCCCAGGGCTGCAAAGCATGCTGGGATACTGGAGGCCTCTGATTTAACCCGAACCAGGAAGAGATCTGGGACAGAAGTTTCATAAACTAGTTTCATCCAAATTAGTTAAATCTGATACTACATTCAACCAGGTTCATCTTAAACCTGTTTCAGCCATTTTGAAACTGTTTATGTGCACTGGGCTTCTGTTCTGTTACAGGTTTAAACCAGTTTCTGATCGCTTAAACCAGTTTTTGTGTAACTTCTGTCCCTAGCCTCAAAGGGCGCTTGCAGGAGTTAATGAGCTTTCCTGTACAGGCATTTGCAAGGCTTTACTATAGTATAGTTAGTGAAAGCCATGAAACTAAAAGTAATGCGAGCATCTCCTCAATAAGTTTTTCAGGATTTCATCCATTACGAGTCATCTTTGTAATTACTAAATCAACTGAAATGCCTCTGTATACTACGATTTTACAGGAATATTCTTAACTTTCCCCAGGAAATTAAATGTCCAGATCCAACCATTCTTTCCTCCGACTTGTTTCCCCACCCTCCAACATATCTGCATGAAGTAAGGGGGTGGGCAGCAAAGCAATGATGGGTTCTGGGACCTGTGTGCTGCAACTTTCATAGGCCCGAACAGAAAACATTCATCTACCTTCAGTGTCTGACTTCTTGGCTAGCCCCTCTGACAGCAACTTAGACGAGGCTTTTGAAGTTGCCTCTGGATCTACCACATGATTACCCAGCTGATGAATGATATTTTTTTTTTGTCCTAACCTTTGTGATACAGTTAATATTCAACTTCTCTGAATGAAAGGCAAAGGGATGCATTCTCCTCCATCTGCTGCATAAAGAATGGCATAAGCCTTTCAATAAAACCTCCCAATGGACCCTTTAATAGATGGGTAAAATAAAGTGTTTCCACATCCCTACTTTCTGTCCCTTCCCGAGGATCTTAGCATTCTTTATAGCAAACCACATCCGATACGTGTGATCTGTAACCAGCCAGCGCATCTTCCAGATACCTGGAGGCCAAGTTTGAGCTAGACGGGGTATGAATCAGCAAGGAAGTCTGTTCACAACTTGCAGCACTTGCCTCCAAAATATTAAGCACCTTTCTGTGTGTGCATGCAAGAGAAAGGGAGAGGGAATTATGCACATCGGTGGCTCTGGTGGTCACTGGCCTGGCGGGAGGTTGTACAAGGAATAAGGCTGCTGAAGAGAAGCTGAGGCTCTGTTTTAGGTTTGCAAGTCCAGTCCTGCCGCAGGGCTTTGTTACGGAAGAACAAACGCTAATCCTGCAAAGGCAAGGGGTGGGACAGAGCTCACAACCCTCAACACCCTCTAGGTACAGGATCATAGCCCCTCAGCTGGCCTGAGCTACTAAATATGCAGCTGCAAGGATTTTAAGATGAGGAGAAACCACTTGGATTCATTTGGATGGATCTTCTGCATAACAAGCCAGGGCATTTTATTAAGGCACGCCTGCCTCAAACCCAGAACAAGAGCATCCAATGGGGAGTCGCCCACCTTCCCTAAGAAAGTTATACCAATTATCATGAATTACCCACAACATTAAAAACCTCCACTATATTCCTCAAGGGGGCTGGCCTGGTATCACTCTGTCTCCCAAAACCTCCCCAACTAAGCCAGCTGTTTTTTTTCTCTTCCTCCCTTCTCCTGCCATCTTACCCTCCAGCCCATCTCCGTACAGCCTGGCTCTGTTTCTCTCGTGAAATACGTATTGGAGAATTCACTTGCTTCCCCTCAGCTTGCTGGTGGCTTCATAGATTAGATTTTAGGGTCAGAAGGGACCTATTAGATCATTGAGTCTGACCCCCTGCCCTGGGTAGGAAAGAGTGCTGGGGGTCAGATGACCCCAGCCAGGGCACCCAACTGCCCCGAGCAAGAATCAGGAGAGGGCCAGTTTGGCTTTAAGCCCACAAAACTACTCCCAATTCATATTTTGAAATAAAACAGCTATACCTAAAATGCCAGATGCTGACCTGGCTCCACGTGAACACATGCCAGAGAAACCCCACTCCCGCAAACGCGAGTTAGAGTATCCCAGGGGCAAAATATCTATTCCACAACAGCTCTGTGGAACCGAGAGGGGAAAGGAGCGCTTCATGCCTGGTAAGATGCCTCCACAAAGTCTAAAGTGGTAGAAATGGGATCTGGGATCCTAGAGATAGCTGACCCGTGTGGGTGTGGAGAGGGCTTTCCACACTTGCTCTCTTATGTACATCATTTGGACCCAACAGAAGATTTGGCACAGAGATGGAATCCAATGCAGACAGTCATATCATAGGTCTGGATAGTATTTAATGCAGTAGCATTATTAACAGGGATTTAATGACCAGAATGAATATTTATAATGGCCAGAAGCTTGTTTTTGTCAGGCTAGAGAGTAGCCATCCAAGCGGATCATTCTGCCATTCACGTAAAGGGGCAGTACTATTTACGATGACTTGTTAAGACTTCACCCGAGGGAAGAAGGATTACACTTCAGAGCAACACAAGTGGCAGCAAACTGGCAGGACTTCAGGGAAAGCGAGAGTGCATGTCGGGGGGAGGTGGAGGGATGGGAACGAGCAGAAGCGCTGGGAACTTGCTTCCACGTATACCTCGAAACAGCACAAAAAGGCCTCTCTGTGCAGCCATGGCAGGAAAGGGCACAGGACTTAAGGTCATTTTTCATGCCATTGTTTCCCATGTTATCAAGCCTCTAGGCCTATTCTGACTCATGACAAAAAATACTAACACGGGGGGTAGGTCTGACGGGACTAGATCCTGCCAAGCTGCGCGGGTGAATGAGGAGAACAGGATTCGTTTCCAGATGCCCAAGTGCTAGGAGTATTTTGTGGACCAGATCTACTTTCACAGACTCGAGCGTGAGATAATTTGGAGAGGGTTCTCAAAAGCACCTGCACTTCTGACAGCTGTTCGAGTCAACTCCTCCTCTGAACTTTGTGATAAATGAGCAAGTCCTTACTGCAAACAGAGCTCTTTACATCTTGCAAAATGCAGGACAAACATTAAAAAATTCTAGATTATGTCCAAAACTCCCAGTTCACATGGTCCTCTTCCAAGGTGCATGGAGAACTGGAGACACAGGAGGCGAGTAACGTGCTCAGGGAAACTCAGTAAACTTTTGCTGCTGGATGTTGACAACTGCTTGGGAATGTATGCTAGCCTCAGGCTCAGACCTGCAATAAGACAACTCTGCCAGCTGCATCTTTGATGTTGTTAAACTTTATGAACTTTATGAACTAGCCCCACAATCCAAGTGGACAAAAAATAGAATCAGGGAACAATTCTCCGTTATCTCGCTTGCCATGCACTTTTTACTCCTTTCCTCGTCATTCATTATGTCCTAGATTCCTGGGAAGTTTGTGTTAAATACATTGATGTGACTTGATGCTTCTACCTAAATAGCAAGGTATTTTAAAAGGTAGAAAGTAAATATTTAAAAATAGGAATACCAGATTAGTAAACCCATTTGATACCTTAACGGCTGTCTCTATAAAATCACCACCTACTCTACTTTCTCCTGTATCGGGTTCACTTTTAACTTAATTTTTTCTGTCTCATGTCAGAGTCTGTCTTGTGATCACAGCAGTTCATCATATTTAATTTTGAACTGCTCTCTTCAATACTGAGAGCATTACTCACCACCTTTTTTCCCCCCGGGGAAAACAAAACCAAAAAAAGACCAAGCAACCCCAGTCCTGTCAACTGTTTTCATAAATCCTTCCGTTCCACTTCAAAGACTCTGGGACGCTCTGTACTGCCACTGATTTCAGTGTTTCTCTGGAAGAGATGCTTTGACTCAATCAGTCAAAAATTATAAAGGAATCACCAGTGAATTTTCATGGCCTGGGTTAGAGAATCATAGACAATGAGGGTGGAAGGGACCTCAGGTGGTCAGATCGAGTCCAGCCCCCTGCTCGAAGCAGGACCAGCCCCAACTACATCATCCCAGCCAAGGCTTTGTCTACCCTGGTCTTCAAAACCTCCAAGGATGGAGAGTCCACAACTTTTCTGGGTAGTCTGCTCCAGTGCTTTACCTGGTGAAAAGGTTTTTCCTAATATCTAACCTAAACTTCTCTTGCTTCAACTTAAGACCATTTCTCTTTGTCTTGTCATCTGCCACCACTGAAAACAGCTCAGCTCCATCAAGTTTGCATCCACCCTTCAGGGAGTTGAAGGCTACTATTAAATCCCCCCTCAGTCTCCTCTTCTCCAGACTAAATCAACCCAGTTCCCCCACCCTCTCCTCACCAGTCATCTCCTCCAGCCTCCAAACCATTTTCAGAGACCTCCAATTTGTCCACATCCTTTCTGTAGTAGGGGGCCAAAATTGGACCCAGGACTGCACATGTGGCCTCCCCAGTGCAGAAGAGAGGGAAGAATCACTGCCCTTCATCTGCTGGCAACGCTCCTACCAATTCAGCACAGGATGCCAGTAGTCTTCTTGGCAACATGGGCACACTGCTAGCTCCTGTTCAGCTTACTGGCCACTGTCACCCCCAGGTCCTTTTCTGCAGAGCTGCTGCCCACCCAGTCACCCCCCGCCTACAGTGGTGCATGGGATTGTTCCCTCTTAAGTGCAGGACTTTGCACTTCTCTTTATTGAACCTCATGACATTTCTTTTGGTTCAGTCCTCCAATTTGCCAAAGTCTCTCCAAATCCTAGCCCTACCCTCCAGTGTATCTACTACTCCCCGCAGGTTGGTGTCATCCACAAACTTGCTGAGCATGTACTCCATCCCACCTTCCAAATCACTGATGAAGATATGCCAAAATTCATACTGACCGACTTCCTTCACTCTTCAAACTTGACAGGTCTCAGAACAACACAGCTACCAAGTACACCCGTGTACCAGTTGAAGTATTCATTGTTCAAATAATGTAACTGATGGCCTTTAATAGTCAATTTAACTACAAAAGCTCCTTTTTTAAAATTAATTAATTAATTACCAAACCTGGATTAAAAAGACATTCTGCTCCTCAGGTTTTGTATAGATGCCAATATTGACTCTCTTTAGGGGCAGACTCTTAGATGCTTTTTATAAGAGCCCGTCAGAAATTGTCAAGGAGTCTGACATCTTAGTGAATAACAAGGACATATTTCACATGAATTTACAAGAAAAGGTTCCTATTCTCCAGCCCATGCCTTAGTTTGTCTGATGTGCAAAATACTCTCTGAAAGGTGACTTTTGAAGTGTGCAAGAGCCTGACTCCACGTCCAGACTGTTCAGGTTGTTGGATGAGTTAATGGCATCTTACAAGTTACCCCAATTCCACGTTCAGTTCACTGGAACACAGACTCAGAAGAGCAACCTTCAAAAGCCAGGCATACAAAAAAAAAATCAAACCTACCCTAGAATTAACTTCCTTCCTTCCAGCCATCTCTCACTGCTCTGAGCCCTCACCCAAAGAAACAGCAGTGCACATAGCATGTTCTGAAGGTCATCAAATCACAGTCCCCCGGCAATAACCTGCCACCAGTTTGCAATAAGAGAAAGCTGTTAGCTTAGCTCAAGCGGCTTGGGAGATCACAGCTGCTGCAGTATCCCAGGGAGGAGAGGCAATCTCTTTGGAAGTCAGGATCCAAACTATCTCGGTTTACACTAACCAAAGTCAGAACATTAAACTCCATGCAGAAATCAATGGGCAGTGCGTGCCGACCCCAGAGCTCCAACCTGATGTGCTCTTGCCAAGGAGGATGGTGTTTCATCAACAGATCCCAGCATTCAACATTAACTGCAATCTCCAAATGATTTGGAGGGGTAGAGCCAAATAGAGCACAATGCAATAAAGGGCTGACAATGGAGAGCAGAGCCACAGCAAAGCCAGCATCCAAAAGCAACAGAAGTTTCAATCACCAGCTAGTAAAATACAGCTAGTACAGAGCTCAGTAAGTACCTCTGTTAGCACAGGAATAAAATGTGTTTGTTTCTCCTGCTTCTAAGGACACTTGTACATGCCACAGCATGTGATTCTTGTGAATGAACTGTGCCTTATAAATTTTAACCCAGGTTATTTTGGTGTTTCGAGCTTGTGTTTGCACACCAAATAAGTTCTTATTGCCGGGGTCCAGAGCGTGCTCCAGCATGGATGTGCAAGAGGGAGAGAAAGGGGGGAGGAGAGGGAGTGGTTGCCAGGAGCAGCTCCTGCACCTCAAGCCCACTATGCCACAGTTCCTCAGGGTGTATGAAGAGGGAAAAAAGAAGGGAGCAGCCAGATCTTAGAAATAGGTAAGAAAGCTGGCTGGATACAGAAGGGAGTCAGTGCTGCAGCTGCCCCAGGCACCATCGTCACCGCCCAGGGCACTACGGCTTGGCACTGCTCCCCTGTAGAAAAAAAAATTAACAAAGACCCAACTCTCTGCTTGAAAACCACCAGCTGCATGGGGCTTCCTGCAGCAGTCCAAGCCATTGCTTTGAAGACAAATCTAATGCACAAGCCTGCAAGAACCGTCCTCTCCATTTTTCTAGCCATCAAATCTGATTACCAAACCTACCTTCAGTCCTGCCGAACCAGAGCTCACTTGGTACAAAATTTTACAACCTCCTGGCTGCCCTGCTCCCACCATTGTTCATACTTAAATGGGGAGTCTGATGATATTAGGTAAATATTTGTCCTTATGTAACAGCTTCCTCCAACTTCCTAAAAATTTGCTGTCTCCTAAAATTTAACCGAAGAGGGTGGTTTTATATAATGTGTCACCACTCTGCCCAAATTCAAGTGCAATGGAAGGCACTTTATCCTAATATTCAGCTGTGGGTAACATTATTATAGGCAGTAATAGTTATCTAACCAATTATGCAGTTGCAATTTTTCTATTACACTGAGAAGCTTTAAGCAAGTTCAAAAGCAGTAAGGAATGCAACGCCCCAGCTTTGATGAGCCCAATAGCCTTTAGTTATTCACAGATTGTTAAGTTCCTGCGGACTTGAGATTTCTAGAAATAGGGCAAAAATTTGCTTTTGTGGCTAAATACTGGCTCATTCCTTGTGTTGATATAATTATGAAGTTTCAGCCATTGCGAAGCTGTTCACACTATTCTCCCATGCACCGCAAAATATAAGCTAACTGCAGTTTTTCCATGATAAAACCAGCGAGTGAAATCATTGTTCTATTTCCAGCTCTGCTCTGGCATAGCGCTGATGCTCACTGCTTACTAAATACAGATTTAAAACAAAAAACAAAAAAAAACAACATACTGAATAAGAAGCTGGAGGCTTCTGATACCCTTTCTTCCATGTCATTTTAAACAAGATAATGAAAGAAGTGAATACCAAGAAACGGAGGGAGGCTTGTGAAATGACTCAACAAGCAAGGAGTCAGGAGGAAAATGCTGAATTCATGACTGCATACTCCACTGTAAAACAGAGCATCACACATTCAAAAATGCCCTAACCTTTTAAGAGCAGTATTTATTACTCAACATTAATCAACCTATTAAGCAGGCTACTCAACATTAATCAACTATTCGCAGCAGTTATGTTCCTCCCAGCGCCTACGTTAGAAGTATTGTTAGATTACACTCGCCAGTGGGGAAATTGAGGCACAGAGGCTGAGTTGTCATGGGGTTCACTGGCAGAGCCGGATGCTTACTATACTATACGAGTCCCCACCTCCAAGTCCTATGATTGCTGCCAACAATGCAGAACACACTGGTGCAATACAAAGCTTGACAAACGTTTCAGAACGTTTTCCACAAATATTCACTCAAATCCTTTAAAATCTGCGTTGACTGCACTTGTGCTTCCTTTGTGTTCAAACCCTGTACATTTTCTAGGTAAGCATTTGTTGACTAAACGTTTGCCGAAACAGAGCATCAAAATGACCTCCAGGGCTGAGCTATTAGCCACCCTCAATAACCTGCTCAGTAACCTCAATTCTACAGTCTTTCCCATGAAGCACAATTTTGGGCACAAAAGCTTAGCTCAAGTGGGGCCGAATTGTCCTCCTCCTACTTGCAGGGTCTATACAAAGCTATTAAGGGTTGACCTTGAGGGTGCAAGGCATGTGAGCTGGCCCTCTCCATTTATGGCCCAGCACACTAAACTTTCTATTTTTAAGCAGAGTCCTTCTAGAAACCCGTCTGACCAATATGTGCGTCTTTCTGTCTGTGCTTGGCTCTTATAACAGGCAGCAGAGACTGGAAGTAGGATACAGAAGGGGTGAAAGTCAGAAATAGCAAGATGTGGGGATTGCTGAAGGTGGATTCGCTGAAGGCATGGCAGATGACAGAACAAAGAGCAATAGTCTCAAGTTGCAGCAAGGGAAGTTGAGGTTAGATATCGGGAACAACTCTCACAAGGAGGATAGGGAAGCACTGGAACAGGTCACAGAGAGGTAGTGGAATCTCCATCCTTTGAGGTGTTAAGACCCAGCTAGATAAAGCCTTGGCTGGGATGATGTAGTTGAGAAGCTGGTCCTGCTTGGAGCAGGGGGTTGGACTAGATGTGACCTCCTGAGGGTCCTTCCAGCCCTCGTTGTCTATGATTTCCCATGTCAGCAGTTTGTACCACTTGAACACACCCAGGGAGAGGTGGGCCAGGAGGTAGCTTGACCTCAGGCTCTGAGGCTCAGAAGAGTTTCCCAAGGAGGGCTGGACTGCAGCCCAGGGTTGAGCTCAATGGCTTTCACTGTGGCTGGCCAGCATGCATGGGCTTCAGGGGCATCCCTCCGCAGCAGGACACCTGCACCCTCAACTGGAACGCAGCTCTCCCAGCACATATGGCTTTCCTGTATACCATGGTAGACCAACCTAGTCAAATCCAAGTATGTCCTCTTCCTAACCGCTACATTCAACTTGCTAGCAGGCTCCCGAGTACACCTGGTGAAGCCTCCAGCCTAGCTGCATAAGTTGCCAACTGCATCATCATCATCACCGTTTATTAACTTGAACACTATGAAATGTATTTTTTAGTTATGAAAGAGCCACGCGCTTTCACCATTTAAGAAAGCACATGTATTTTACAGATACAGTCAATATTTTTTTCTTAAAGCTCTGTAGCTCAAGCCTAACGTTTGTTTAAGTGTTGGTGTAATATGCTAAGCCAAATTGCATGACAGACCTTGCTTTGTCAAAACACAACTGTCTCATAAAATATGTCGTCTAGTTCCAGAAGTAGAGCTGGGAGAAAAATATTCTCAGAAAAATATTCTTTCTGACTGAAATATGCCTATTCATAACTATTCAAGAAGCGTTGCTCAAGTCATTTATTTTGGGGGGACCAAAGATAACCTGAAAGCGTTTAAAAAGAAGTAACATTTTGGAGAGGCATTTTAAATTCATTTTTCATTTCAAATAATGATGTTTCATCCTGAAATTTAGCTAAATTTCTTCCAAAATGAATTACCTCATTTCTGCTCAGGTAAAATGATTTTTTTAAAATTCAGCTTTGTGTTGTTGTTGTAGTTGTTGGTCTTTTTAATTATTATTATTTTTTATTTTATGGAAAAAGCAGAACATTCGCTTTTGGGCTGATGCTTCCCCCCATTTTTTTCCCTTCAATTTACCCAGTGAACAGAAATATCATAATTCGCATACCGCTAATCAGAAGAGTCCAACTGTAAAAGTCTATCTATAAGCTTTATTCATAATTTTCTTGAATTGGAGGTCACTCCACTTATCTCCATCTAGTTTTTAATCTAGGAAGTTACATTTCTTGGAAAAATATCATATCTCTATCACTCTCACATGGTGGCTGGAACATGCATCACTTGTATAGCATTCTGGGTATGTAGGCAGTACCCCTGCATTACAGATGGAGAAAGCCGAGACAGAGAGGCTAAGTGACAACCAATGTCTCAGGTCAACCTAGCTAGTAGACGGCCAAAAAAAAAGAGAAAGGGAGAGGGGATAATTACAAAAGTAACTCTACAACAGTTTTGCTCTGGTCTTTGGAGAACAAGCTATCCCACTGCTCCCACCAGCAAGATCATTTACCATGGGGCTTAAGCACAGAATCTGTAGCCAAAGACAACTGGGAACTAGAATCAAGAGCAGTAACAGCATTTTTTTTTTAATAAAGAGCTCTCAAAAACCAGCAAGTTGGGCTAAAATTACTCCTTCCCATTCATGCTCCTGTATTTCCCTGTCCTTTCCTTGGCTGAGGTTCTTCCGTTCATGGCTACCACCTTACAGTTCTTACAAGGAAGTATTCATGCTTCCGAGAACCAAGGGAAGCCACCATAAATATGTGGATGGCTCTTCCAAATCAAAACAAATTACATGCATCATGTCATGGCTGATTTTACCACTGTAAGGAATTACAGGAATCTTCTGTGACCCGCTGAAGACAAATCTGAGGTCCAAAAGGGTACAAGTCTTCAAAATGCATTGTGCTGCAAAATGTTCAAGACTGGACAGAAATCTACAGACCTGTTTCAGTAGCTAGCTCAGGCTGACAACTTCAAGGCCCCTCTTTTCTTATTTGACTTGGCCAAAGGGCCATTAGAGAAAGCCCTACACAGTTCAGGGCTGTGAGCGTGTATTACAAATGTGCAAACTGATGTGCATAATCCAGCAAAAGTGAATTATTACAATGCCAAAACAAAATAAGTAAAAGTTAGAGCACAGTATTTCTTGCTGGCCTTACTGGCTGTGCTCCGTCTTACTTTCTACAAGCTCATCAAATATTTAAACTGACCATGTCTACGCAATTACACGTCGTTCAGCAGAAAGGAATATAGTGATACATGAAATAAATCATCGACTCTGATTTATCTGCAGAACTAATATTAAAATATATTTAAAATAAAATATTAACCGGTCTGTTTCACTGAAAGAAATGACTAGGCTGTCAACAGGATCCCAGACTGCAATTCTCTTCCCAGCAGCACAGCTTATGGGAGCTAGTCATATTGTGAAAGTGTTAAGGACAGAAAGCAGCTTCAAGAAAGACCTGCAGCATTCAAGCACAACTCTTTTGACTTTCACACCCAGATGGGCTACTTGGCTTCATTTCTTTCTTTAAAACGTTTCTGTTAATGCTGCTTGGCTCTGTTTAAGCAGCTGCCCCCTTTTGCCCCAAGTGTGATTGCATTTCTGCAGTGGATCTCACAGTCCCTGAATATAGTTTTGCAAAGAACGACGCATGAGATCCCAACAGAAAACAACCTAATTCCAAGAGCAATCCTCAGAAATCCCCTCCTAACTACAGCAGGGCCTAAGAGCCCATGGGTAGCTAAGATTTTGGCAAAAAAACCCAAAAATGTTTAGACTGGCACTTCATATTTCTGCTACTGCGAAGCATCTCCCACCCATGGCCACTTTTTTTGAGGTTCCCAATTGGTGCTTCTGAGCTGCTCAGTTCAGTGGGTGCACTCAGATGAGTTCAAGACAAAGTGAAACCCAGGGGACCTGCCTGTTACATGCCGAGTGCTCTGTGCAGTATTAAGGAGACTCCATTTGAACTGTCCCCTTAATACAGTGTCAGCCTGGATCTTTGAACTGCATCACAGATTTGAACTGTGTCAGCTTGGATCTTTATTTTATTCAGTGCTGCTGCTGGCAGCTGTGTATGGCTAGGGACAGACATTTAAAAAGCCTGAGCATGAATTAATTCAATCTTTGCAGGGTAGTCTGACCTGACTAGGCTAAATCAGTTTTGTAAGTGGACAGACACCCCAGGAATGCAGGCTCATGCCTGCAGTGGCTCAGGCTAGAAGCCAGGGGGCACTAGAGCAGCCCTCCCTTCCCCTCGAAGTGCTGAGCTGAGGCAGGGCATGGCCAGGCCCCAGCAGAATGCTCTGATTATTCCCCCCGCTTCTTGAGCTGCCCAGCGGGGAATGTTTATCACCCCTAACTCTGTGTTTATCGACTCATTAAGAAAGCAAAGCCTCTCTCCATTAACTAATGGAGCTCCCCTTAAAAAGGTCTTCCAAGGAAGGACATTAAGCTAACTGTTGATTAGCTCCAAAAGGCCTACCTTTCTGTTGTCTCCCACAGTACAGACCGTATCCAGCACTTGGTTTGCTAGCTAATGCTGAGGTGTCATAAGGCAGAGGGGGAGGCGGGAACAATCCCTGCTTAGCAGGGAGAAGCCAGGCAGACGCTCTGGGCCTTCAAGTCTTTGCCAGAGGTCTGGTCAGGGAGCAGAGGGGACGGTCCAGCCCTGCTGTGGAGCAGAGAGCCCTGCCCAGCCCAGAGAAGATGCTGGGGGTGTCTGGTTTAGCTTAAGCCAGCAAAGAGGCTGAGACAGACATTGCATAAACCGGTGATGAGGCAAATTAGTTAAGTATGATATACTACATTCAACCAGGTTTATCTCAAACCAGTTTCAGCTATTCTCAAACTGGTTTATGTGCACTGAACATCTGTTCTGTTACAGGTTTAAACCAGTTTCTGATCACTTAAAATGGTTTGTGTGTAATGTCTGTCCCTAGCCATAGTGCACCGTGTGCTCAGAGCTCTTGTACAACTCTTCAAGTGGATGAAGCTTCCTGGTGTCACCCCACAAATCATGCCCCCTACAATTTTTGGTCCAACCTGCAGGTTGCTATGCTGCCTGCCTTTTACCCTTACCCAGGCATGGGACTTCTAAGCTCCAATCTCTCTTTAGTCTGATGGGGTTCAATACCTACATGTCCCACTAGCTAGAAGAATACCATAAATACCAAATGCAAGGCTAGAGCCTCAAATCACAATGCTCTGCCCATCTCTTCATTTGGTCCTTCAGCTTTTCAAATTAAAACTGGGGAGAACAAGTGAACTATGCATTGTATCCTACAGAATACGAAATCTCAGTTCCAAGACAGGAAGTAAATTCACCGAGGAACTCTGGCTGTCTATCTCCTTCTGATGAAGCCGAGAGACCCTGAGTCCCAGTGACTCAAAAAAATCAGGAGCAGGCACCGCCTTGCATGGAAACAGCCACAATCTCTCAGATAAGCCTGACAAACCATTTGGGCCTCTGCAGTGAAAATCAGCACTTCAGACTGGCACCTGGAAAGCATCCTTGTGCAGAGCACGATTCTCAGGTGTTGCTTGCTTTCTGGGCACAATGCTGCTCAACAGAAATGTCCATGTGGTTTGCTGGTGCTACGTTCATCTCAGCAACAAAACTTCAGCTAAAGCCTATGAAGAAGGGAGGTAGGGAAAGTGTCCTTTCTGTTCAGCTACCTCCCCCTGTTCATATGCCCTCTTTCCCAGGTCAGGTTTCTGTTTGCACTTCCTTTGCCTAATGAGGAATTGACTTTTCAGTTATGTGGGGGTCCTCTTCACTCTCAGAAATTGTTACAGAACTCTTTCCACTCTGGTCTGTGCTAAAAGTAGGTATGCTCTTCCCATGATGTGCTTTTTCCCACCATTTGTCGCATTTGGGGTATTACTGTTGACCGCAATGGATATTCTTAGTGCTTTCCACTATGCTGGCACAGTAAAGAATGGGAGGCTTGTTCTATCCCCTCCTTACCATTACATATAACATTTTTCTAATGTCTTTTTTTCCTCTGGTGCAGGACGTGACTGGGAAGGGCTGGTGATGTTCCTGTTCACCACCAGAAGCTGGTAAACTCCAGATGTAGTTCTCCGTTTCTCAAAATGACACTTCTTGCACACAGTGCAGGCAGGAGGAGGTGGTACGTGCAACATCCCAGGAGACATGCAGGACATAACTATGTTCCAAGGGAAAGTTCGATTTTAGGTCTAACTGTGCAAGCACTCAGACAGTTTTGATACTTTGCCGACTATCGTTATAGTTATTCATACTTCAAGCACCCATTATTTGTCCTCTCGTGAGTTTGTCGTTACCATTTGTCATTAGGTTTTGATCAGAACCTCATTATTAAATGGTGCTCACCACATACCCTCCCAACAACTCTTACAGAAAAAAAATTAAGAAAACCTAGACTCTGGAGTGAATGCTTCGGATTTCCAAGTAAGAAGTCAGTCAGCAAAAGGACCAAGTGCCCCCAAAATGTTCTGGGCTTAAAGATATCTATCTACCTATCTATCTAGAGATAGATAGATAGATAGATAGATAGATAGATAGATAGATAGATAGATAATTAGCAGAAGAATTCTGGTGAGAAGAGTCTACTACTAAACCCCAATTCAGGCTCTGAAGCTGCAAAAGGAAACAACTACAGCATATCGCTACTAGAGTGTGTGTGACGGGGGAAGTGAGGAAACACACAAGGCAAGTGTGACCCAGGCTACGCAGGGCTTTAAGATAGGAACCCAAGTGAAAAAGGAACAAACAAGTGCAAAGGCCACATGAAAATGGACGAGCGGTGGACAGCAGAACAAGAGAGCACTTTGTGGGGGAAAGAAGAGGACGAGCTTCTAGGGTTCAAGCACTGAACAGGGCAGCAACAGAAAGGAAGAGCTGCACTGGGAATGACAAACTGGACCCTGCACGAAACAAGTCCAAAAGGGCAGAGCTGAATTTTTTGCCACCCTTTCAACTGTGCAAAACAAGTGCGTTCTCCCAAATCAGAATTGAACCAATTCTTCCAAAACATGATACCCTTTAGTACGGATCTGGGGAAGTCCCAAAAAAATCAAAAACACAAGGCCTCAAAAAAATCCTGCAGCATCCCCAGAGGGTCAGCTCTGTGGTTTGGCTGTAATAAGTTCTCAGGACACTTTTTAGAAGCTTGGAAGATACAACTTTGTGGTTCCCCTTTGTTTATGCAAGATCAGGGCACTTTCTGAAGAGGTTTCACATTTATGGGAAGAAACGCATTGACAAGTGAACCAATTTCACAGCCTCTTGCCCTTGTGAGCATCACTACCCTTCAAAAAAGGCCCAGCTACGGCCATCTCAGCACTGGTTGGTGGGATCCAATCCTAACTGGATCTCAGACAGAGAATAGGAAATAATGTACACGTACACACACCAGCAAACCCTACCCATCACCAAACCGAAATGAGATTTTTAAACAATTCAAATGTCGGAACAATTCCACCTCATCTCCTGAAACCGCCGTTATGTATATTTTGCTGAAGCAGGATGTCTCAGCAGTGCGCGGTGACTTTTGCAGAATAATTGCCTGTAGAGAACTTGCCCTTCACTTTATTAAAACAGGAAAGGTATTTATAGAATAAAGTTTTACTTCAAGCCATGTCACATGCTGTGTAACTCGCTGAGTGTCAAAAGTACGGGAGTGAATTTGAAATGAATTGGATTTATCTTTTGGAGCCACTTGATGCCTAGCAGACTAGAAAAGGGTGGCAGAGGCAAAGAGACTTTGCAGAATGGAAACAAGAAAGGGATTTTAATCCACCCACTCAGATTGCATCTCCTATCTCATGCACTTTAGGCAGAAGTTACGACGCGTCTCAAAATAAAGCAAGACATATCTGAGATAATACAGGAATAAGAATATTACCCAGCAAGAGATCCACTTTAGTTACCTTTGAGTTACATCATCAACTAATTTGGCTCTTTGTCTTTAAATACACCGCTCGCATCATATTTCCAAAAGCCATTTTTAAAAGACTAGAATTCACATATCTCATCCCGAGGAAAAAAAGATTTCACCGTTGGATTAATCAGGGGTGGGCAATTATTTCCGGCAGAGGGTTACTTACTGAGTTTTGGCAAGCCATCGAAGGCTCCACGACAGGCAGCCAGGGGCAGATAAATATTAATTTTCTAAATTTTTTTAGGGGCCCCACGGGCCAGATAGCACGGCCTGGCAGGTTGCATTTGACCCACGGGCCGCATTTAGCCCACCCCTGGATTAACTACAGGGATCACGAGCCCTGGTGATTTTAAGTCAAGAGTTTCTAAGAGTTTTGACACATGATAGCTTTTACTTTGGTATATGTATACGAGTGCCAGAGAGGGATTGGGTTATTTATTTATTCTTTTACTGTATTTTGTTTTAACTCACAACAACACATACAGTCTACTCAAACAAATGGCAGAAGTGACATAGTACCTTGTTTAAAGTGCAGCATGCTTAAATGGAGATTTTGATCATGACTGCCAGGCCCAGTAGACCTAATACATACCCAGGATCCAAAGAGCTGGAAGGATTTAGGTACATATGCTGTCTTTCAGGTGGGGGAACAGGGGTAAAACTAACTCCCAGCACAATTTAGAAATGCCTCCTGGATGCTCAAAACTACATCAACTCTCCCCAGAGGAGCTGTTTAGCTAATCCAGAATCAATACAGAGTTGGCTGCTTGGAGGTCCTTTCACTTTGCAGTCACTCTCAAACCTGTCATTAGAGGTAATTTCCATCCCTTTGAACCATCAGCGTTGGCCCCAAATCTGGACCAGCACACCTACGCCATTTTCTAGCCCTCCACATTTTCTTTCCCCTGTCCTGTTCCTCTCATTTGGGCACAAAATAAGACACATTTAAAGAAACACAACACCATGCCATGAGATGTGCCATCACACAGATCATGCTCAGGCTACCTCTAGGAAATATTCCTACTTATGGTGCTTTTAGCAACCTCGGGGCACTTCTGTCGCTTAGCGCCTCCAGAAAGACCGTCATTTGATTTTCCGAAGTATGAAAATGCAGACTGGGGACCAAGGACTTGGGTCAATATTTTACACCCAGGTTCTGGAAGGCTCTGAGATGTGCTTCGTTAAGCAGAGCACATGATGTTCACCTCAGGTTACTTGCATTTTATTTCGAAGCTGGGATACCATTTTTCCACTGGAACACTTTGGAAGGAAAACAAACTGACACTTTTTGCCGAATCAAGACTTTCCATAAAAAAGCCTGGTTCTGCAATTTCCAGAAATCTCTAATTGTCCATAGGGAAAACGAAACATTTCATTTCAGAGCCCCATAAACCTAATCAGAACAATTAGCTCTCTGAGCAGCCCTAAAATTTCAAATTCTCCTGAACCCTAGCATTTCCCTTTGCTTCTTATCCTGCTGTTCCTGGCTCAGTAAGGAACTATACAGACAACCAGTTTCTTCAATGCATGGTAAAAAGTGATTTTGTAAAGAGACGTGGCATGGCCTTTCTAAGCTTTTGATCTTGCAGCACTTATGGCTTGTCCAACTACCAGGAAAGAGCAAACCTCTTTCATTCAACTGGACTAACCGATGCATAAGGAATTACTCCCATAGAAGTGGAGATAGTGGGCACTGCACAACTTCAGCTCTGAGCCTTATAATGGGAAATGTAAAGAAAATCAAGAGTCTGATCCACACGCACATGCAGAGCTACCAAGGCGTACGAGACCTCCTACAAATAAGGGTTCAGAGCCGTGGTCCTCAATGGTCTGGGCTCACTACAAGTGTTTTAACTATTCTCTAAACTTTTTTTTTTTTTTTTTTTTACAGTTTTCATAGAAACTCCTTGAATTTGTTTTTATTCCCTATAGAGTTGGCAGCCAAGAGAAAAAGAAAAGTTCTCCTCAAGCATCTTTCATTCAAAACAAGCGGAAGTACAATAAATTCATAAATATGAAACTCCCTTAGCCTTATTTCTTTATCTGTTATATGGAGTTCAAAAAAGGAATACAATTAAAAATTTACACTTTAGAACAGAGTTTTCAGCTTTCTTTCCCACAAATCCAGAAAGAAGGGGAAAAAAAGGTTCCCTGTCACATAAATAATGAAAATGATGTTCAAAGCCTGAACATTTCTTTTGAAGCTTTTTTTCCCCTCATACCCCCCCCCACTTACTTATTTTCTGACTGCAAGCTATACCTGCCAACTTCTTTCCTGGATGGCTTGACAATCAACAAAAAGTAGGAGAAGATCTTAAAAAAGAAAAAATAAACAAATAAATAAAATTCACAGAAAGTTAAGGTTGGAAGAGACCTCAGGAGGTCATGTAGCCCAACCCTCTGTTCAAAGCAGGACCAGCCCCAAACAGATCATCCCAGCCAAGGCTCTGTTTAGCTGAGTCTTAAATACCTCCAAGGATGGAGACTCCACCACCTCTCCAGGTAACCTGTTCCAGTGCTTTAAACTACCCAACTCATGAGAAAGTTTTTCCTAATATCTAACCTAAACTTCCCTTGCTGCTACTTGAGCCGATTGCCAACATATTAAAGGAAGTGATTCTTCTCCTCTATTCTGCACTGGGAAGGCCATATTTGCAGTCCTGTGTCCAGTTTTGGGCCCACCACTACAGAAAGGATGTGGACACATTGGAGAGAGTCCAGCAACAAAAATGTTGGGGCTGGGTGACAGGACTTGTGAAGACAGGCTGAAGGAAATGGGCTTATTGGTCTAAAAAAGAGAAGACTGAGAAGGGATTTGATAGCAGCCTTCAACTCCTTGAAGGGTGGGTCCAAAGAGGCTGCAGCTGGACTGGTCTCAGTGGGGGCAGATGACATGACAAGGAGCAATGGGCTCAAGTTGCAGCAAGGGAAGTTTAGGTTATACATTAGGAAAAGCTCTCACAAGACGGGTAGGAAAGCCCTGGAACAAGTTACCCCGAGAGGTGGTAGAGTCTCCATCCTTGGAGGTTTCAAAGACCCGGGTAGACAAAGCCCTGGCTGGGACGATGTAGTTGGGGCTGGTCCTGCTTGGAGCAGGGGACTGGACTAGAGGTGACCTCCTGAGATCCCTTCAATCCTCATTTTCTATTAATCCAGGTATTTTGTGGCCAGGTTTTTTTTGGTTTTGGGAGGGGGGGTGGTATACACAGACTTTACAGACAGGCATTTTTAGAGATGTTTTTAATGGCCTGTCCATAAACTTACGGAAGGACGGCAACCCTGGTTACAAGACAATACAAAAGACTGCACTGCACGTCACTGGACAGTGCTACTCAGACCTTCCCTGCCTCACACCTCATCAAGCAAGGAGAAGACTCATTTTAGCCAGATTTCCCTTCATTTTAAGTTGTACCCCAATATATCATGTGACAAGTCAGGAGTTTGTTAACCTTTTACAAACTGCACAGTCCTACACTAGCCCCATCATGCCTAGAAATTTTAAAGAGATGGACCCAAATCAAGATGCAAAGGTATTAAAATGTGATCTTTCCAATGTTATCGGTCAGACATTTGGAAGTTAACCATAAGTCTCTGCTTTAAGAGGGGACCAAAGGCATCCAACAGTTCAGGATCCGTCAGATTTGGCATGGTCTGTGTAAGACATGGCCGCGGCAAAATGTGGAAAGCCAGTAAACACAAGAGACTTTGCAGAATGACCCCAGCATATTCTTTTAAAATTCATACTGGAGAAGATGAAAAGCACCGCTCAGCAAAATGTTACTGCTATGAGCATTCAAGTCTGCATCTGTTTAGTTTCAGCTCCGCTTCAAACAGAGTTAGCAACTTGGATCGGTTGAGTAGAACAGCAAATTCCTGTATATTTCATTGAAAAGAAATAGATGTGGCAATCATGTTAGAAAACCAAGTAAACCTTTCCTACACATCACTTAGCAGGTTGTGTTGCACATTGTACCCACCGTGCATGTACACCCACAGTGCCTGCATCGGAAAACCGGTTTGAACGTGCAATATAATGAGCACACATTCAAGCAAACGTAGTGGTGCAGCAGCTACAAGGTACCATTGGAGACTCCAATACCTTTCTTTTCCCATTATTGTTTCTTCAGTGCCAATGACTACAAAGGTAATTCATGGGCGGACTCCATGTCGCTGCATTAGCATTCTGCATGGGTGGTATCACGCTATAGTGAACGCTGTAATTAAAGGCTTGGAAACCGTATCTTTTATACGCAAAACGGTTTCCTTTCATGTCACTAATAGCTTTGCAAAAAAATTCCCCTGTGAAGGATGAGGGGTGATATGTAATAATTTAGGAATACAGCTCTGTACTAATTTATGAATATTGTATGTGACCGGGTTGTGGCAATGTTTTATGTATGATTATCTGAGACTATTGGAGGCATATGCTGATTCACTTTAATAGGACGGTCCTTAGGAAACGACCAGGAAGGGCATTGCAGTGGGTCACGATGAGGAATTGCCTGATAAACACATGGAGGGAATTAAAAAAAAAAAAAGTATGTGGGCTACTAACTGTGACCACCACATTTTCTTGAGTACAGCCCAAAGATGCATTGCTTGTTGGTCATGCTAGAAATCAGCAGATCAAAAAAAGGCTGATAATAAATTTGAAAAGGTGGTTCCCTCTCGAGGGAGGCTGCATTTCTAAGGAACTGCATTTAAGGACCAGGCTAACAGAAACACAGGTCTTCCTAAGCTTAGGCAAGCTAGACATACAAATTGAGTGTTTTATGGTTTCAAAATCCCCTGCTCCCGTCCCGCCACCCCTCAAACTTCAATGTTCCTGCAGGTAAGCTTAACCAACATTTAGTTTTAAAACAAAGTTGTTCCTGCATTAATTATGAGTCAGAGCTCCTGAAGGGAAAAAGCTTGCAGATGGTTGAACAAGAAATCATAGTTCAGCAGGCTGTACCACAGGAGCCCATTTTAGGAGAAGGAGAGGCACTGGACTCTACCCTGGGAGACAGGAGAGCAAAAGACACACACTGTAGGAAGGGAGAAGCCTGAGAGGAGCCAAGGGTGTAACCAGAATATCTCCATTTTGGTCCAAATTATTTCATGACAATCCTTCCTGCTGGCATCCAGTTCTGTGTAGCAGAGATTCGCGTCTCACCGTTAAGCATAGTACAGGCCTGTTGCATTGTACTAATGCAACACGGGTGTAGGTTGTAGCCGTGATGGTCTAAGGACAGAGGCAGACACGGTTCTTTGGGTAAACCTGATATCTTTTATTAGACCAACTCAAATTTGGTATCTAAATTTAAGTTGGTCTAATAAAAGATATCAGATTTACCCAAAGAACCTTGTCTGGCTGATGCAACAAGATATTTAAAGGCACAGAAGCCAGAAAAGTCAAAGTTGCAACTCAGCAACCTTGTGCCTTCATTTATTATCTGTCTTATAATGGGACCAGACCCCTTGACCCAGCTGGTCCCCATCAGGAGAACAGGGCAAGTCATCCCGCGAACAGGCCCCAACTGCAGCAAACCCAGAGCCCTGCCGTGGTCCCAACTATATATTAGTTACTGTTAATTGCCTGTGTAGAGAAGGGTCCCAAAGTCACCTCCATATAAAGAGGTGATTTTGGGACCCTTCTGTATGCAGGCAACTAACAGTATCTATCTATCTATCTATCTGTATTAGTTACTGTTCATTTGTATTGCAACAGCAGTTGGACTGGAGCTTTATTGTGCATTTTATATATAAAACTTTATATGGAGGTGACTTCTGTATGCAGGCAATGTGATCAAGTTATATTTGCTGGGAGACCTAGGGGGCATCCCAAAACTTTGACATATTTGAGTTCTCAGCTATAACAATTACACTTGGTTTTATGAAGAAAAGGAAAATCTGAATCAAGCATGGGAACTGGCCAATAACCAGCACATGAATTATTTTTCGTGGTCAATGTCTGAGGAATGTAAAGGCTACAGAAAGTGCTTAGGATTTTGCACCTGGTATCCCCACATACTCCTTCCAATAGCAACACTGAAACCTTAAAAACAATTCCTATTATCTGACACCGATTTATTTTCTGAAAAAGCTCAGAATACATTAGATGACAAAAATAAATCCTGGAAACACTCAGACCCAGATCCAACACCCATTCACTGCAGTCATTGGAGAGAGACCCATATCCACTGGCCTCTGTCCTGAGACACTAAGCATGTGAAAATCCCATTAACTCCAATGGACCTCTACCCATGGACAGCTTATCCAAGTATCTTGCACACACATGCAGAACACCCCCCTAAACTATACATATATGTACACGTCACATCGTTAAACTTCAGTAACAAAGTAAAACAATTAAGACATGCTGTTGTGTTAGTTAAAGGCCAGCAGGCAGAGTAACATACCTTCAAGTCTTAAAGTTTGTTAAAGGTCCAAAAGATGGAAAATGACGGTCTTAATCATTTTCTGATTATCTGCTTCTCCGGACAGAATTGCATCTTACCCTTGGAAACCTTCCAGTAGGTAGTGAGTTCTACCATATTTGAAGCATATAAAGGTTATTATTTATTAATGCCTCGGAAGAGTAACTCTAGCAATGGAAACGCAGAGTGGCAAAGAGCCCTGTGTTCCTAGCTATACTTTGGTACCCACCAGTGACTTTTTGGATTGCAGAGGCAACGCTGCTGTCATAACTAGTTCTTCCATCAAGCACTTGAGGCTTACGGGTTTTTAGTCAGGGAATAAATGTCACGTAATACCATTTATTAGCAACCACTGTGAGTGCGAGTACAGAAAGTTTTCTGCTTCTAGGCTGACATGGTTCGGCTTCACTTTACAATACTGGCTGCACTTTCTGGGCCTAGAAGGGAGCAATTAGGCACCATAACCCAGTAACATAGTCAGTGATTGTACAAGCATAAACAGTACCAGACCTGTATTACAGAACAAATCATGACCAAAACAACAAATCACAGGAGAAGGGAAGACCTAGGGCATTGAGATTTGGAGCACACTTCATATCTAAACATTTCCATAACGTTGTCATAATTGGGATGCATTCGATGATTGTCGGACACTCAAGTCAGCGCTATCTGTTCACCACATTACACTATTTCAAAGCCAACACATATAACAAACATTAATAGAAAGAACCCCAAACTATTGCTTCTGGCATTCCCATTGTTTGTTTCCTTTCTATGCCATAACCATTAAACAGGCTTTGATATCTGTACACAAGTTCCATGGATTCTGCATCACCAACTCATTACAAATCCTGAAAACAGAAGAGACTTGCATGTATTTCTTTCCATCAGATTCCTAAATATGGCTTAGAAAACCCCTTCAGTTTTCACTTATTCCCATAGAGAGCAACTCAAGTCTATTAGGGCAAACTTGCCATCAGAAAGCTAAAGATGAACCACTATTGTGAAAGCTTGATTACACATTCATACATATCCTAATGCTTTGATGAGAACAATTCATCAGGATTTGCTGAAGCTTTCAGATACACAATCGCACGCAGACTTGCACACTAGTCAATATGTTACTGAATCCTTTTCAGCATTCCCATTTGTTCTTTGCCATGACTATTTTGGTCTAAAAGAATACCCCTGGGCCAGGGGGTTGGGACCAATCATCTCTTCCAGCCCTGACGTCTATGAAATCTATGAAATACCAGGCATTGGGACTTCCCCCCAACTTTGGTCTTCAAGGTTGCCCCATCTCAAGCTGCCAGAGAGAACATATATATTAACACAGAGGAGACCATGCCTATGCTATTTCTTCTCAAGCCTATGAGGGGGCTGTGTGAGGCAATAGCGTGGCCCGCAAGTCTTACAGACTGAACAGATCCCTACATCAACTCTCTCCCTCAAGGGCTATGTATTTCTGAACTCCTGTGTGCTGATTTCATAGCGAGGTCTGAAGCCGTGTGTGGAGGACTCCCATGCTTGGCTGGTTCGAATATCATAGACATGTTCCTGGTCTAATTGCAAGCAGTGGTCTGGGATGCCCACCGGCTATGCCCATACGGAAGCACTGGAAATCACCACGGGGAAACAAATGACATCCAGCCCTTGCAAGAGCGTGTCAATGGGGCCTACGTATTAGCAACATATCCACATCCCAGCCCAAGGAGTGGGGAAAAGAAAATTCATCCCTTTCTCTGTCCAGAGAAAAGGGAATGGAGAAGACGGTCATATTTTTAGTAACCTGATTATAACCAGGTGCTTCAGGGTTAAACCTGACCCAAATACTCTGAATTTCATCAAAGACTTAGCATTTGTTTAATCAACGTTCACATTGCATAGAGGCACTGGACCCAATTCTCCTTTCACTTACACAGGCTGTAGATCACTGTCAAGTCAGGAGTTTCGGGAGAGGTATCAAGTGGCGATGACTATGCTGAAAAAAATAGTGAAAACAAGTAAGCGAGGCACAAATTCTTTCGGTTTCCACTGAACGATCACACTAAATGCACTATTGGGAAATAACGTGCTTTCAAAATAAACTCCATTTTAACCGAAGATTAGTAGCACAACCAATTCAAACTCCCCGATTTCAGCACCTTAAGGTGCTGAATTAGTGCCGTCTATTAATTAGTGCTGTAGTGGGTGCCACTCGGAGCTCAGCTTTTACACTGCCAGGAGGGCGATCCAGTTGCAGGAGTCACATTTGGTTGACTGGCTCCATCCTTCCTGCTGCAAGCCTCCAGCTCCCCTTCCCACCTTGCTCACCAGTCACCTGCACCAAAATGTCTATGCTGACAGCATGATGAAATGGGCATGCTTATGACCACGTAGCAATAATGGCAGGCAGATGGACAGTGCTTATAGCAGACCAGCCTGCTCAGCAGGAGGGACAGGGCCTGCCAGCTGATGTACCGCAGGCGGGGTAGAGAGAGATCATTCAATCCAGCACGGCAATGGCAGAGTCCCAGAAACCGAGTCAGGCTGCACTGCGATCCCCGCAAGCCGCCGCAGTTTACCTGACATCACCGTGTCCCACACCTGCTTCCTTGAGCTCCAGCACAAAAAAGGAAGAAAAAGCATAACCGTCCGGCTCTGGAAGCGGGGGGGGCAGACCTACCTTCCTCCCACATGCACAAAACGGCCACGCTAGAAATGAAGTAATTTGGCTAAAAAGCTCAAAACCCGATACTTATTATTCACGGTTTTACAATTTTCATCCTGCAACGGCAATTGGACTCGTACTATTTATCATCTGGCAGGCTCCTGGTCAGATACTTTGTTTCCATAGCAGGAAATGAAGCAGGCCAGTGAGGTTCAGCCAATTTGTCTTTTAATGCCTTTTATTGGCTCATTAGTGATGAATTCTTTTCAGCACTCTGCCCCAGAACCTGATTCAGAGCGTAGATCAGAGCTTCCCTCCCCACCACTGCCTCCCGCTTCCCCAGCCTCCACAGAAATCACAGGCTGCCGAGCACGGACGTCTCCCCTTATAACGGTATTGCATTGGGAAGACAACATTTTAGCTCCCAAAGAGGAAGGGATGAAGGAGATGAAGCAATCCACGATCACGGTGCAAACCAGTCCTGGGCTGTCACAAGCATTAATGAACTATTAATTCATTATAATGGCTACCACTGCTTCTGCGCTTACTCAATAGCTTTTATTAAGCTCAGTTCAAATAGTGCACTACAGCAGTAATGCAGAAGGGTTTGGGTTTTATTTTAAACAGGAGTCCTGCATTTTATCCTTGCAAAGAGATGTGGATGGATTGTTTCAAGACTTAATTTAAAAGGGTGAAAAAAACACGGCAGGGCTTTGCCATCAGAAGTCAATACAAAAGATGAGAAGGAGAGACACCCTTTTATATTCATACACTTGCGCAAGAAACAAAGCCACAGCAGCACTCGCTTGTGGTTTTTGTAACTCCCACGGCACCGAATAGCAACAATTATTCACACTGCTGTTCTGGCAATATATCCATGTGCATAAATTATATTCTACCGAGGTAAAGCCCCTCCCAGAGGTCGGATGGAAATCTATGTTCTTCTCCACAATTGTTCCTGGGTTGTTGTGCAGTGGCTGGTGCCATCTAGTAAATCAGGCAGAAGATTGGGCTTTACTTCCCTCAGCCTGCCACGGACACACTCACAGACAGGTCACTTCACAGCTTTATTTCTTCATCCCCTCACCTGTCAATGGCAGTGATGTGCTTTGAGGTCACGGGATGAGAGGTGCTGCTTCTGCTAACTAAATCCACAAGTGGGCTCATGCAGTGGTAAATAGCTGCCGCTTTTCCAACCCAAAGGCAACTGCATTTCAGTTATCTTGGGTAAAGAGCACAATATACATTTCAGCCTGATTATCAACTATTATTAAATTAACCTAAGTGGGCCTACAGCAATCAAGTTAGAAGACTTAATTGCATTAACGATCAGCAATGTAAGATGATATCATTATTGTCTCACGTGCGGTGCAGTGCTCTCCATGATGATTGGAAGTGCCAGGGGGTTGAGTAATCCCTATGGGGCGGCGCACATGGTGCACTTCTCACGAGTGCAACGTTAGTCATCAGCGTGAAGGGGAGTGTAAGTACAACCCTACCATTTCTAAGTGAGTGGTATATATAAAACCCCTGCACTTAACCAGGCAACAATGAGAGTACTTTAAAACCACCTTAAATAGAAGGGGATCATTAAAATAATCTTTAAGTATAATTAATGCTAAACACATGAAATAATACATCATCATGGTGGACTGGGTGGAGGGTGCAGAGTGATCCACTGGCAGGTCACCACTTCCAGGCTCACCTGTGTCTACAATGCTGTCGTCCCTGGACACAAGATGCTGAATGGTCTAAATAAACTGAGACAATATTCTCATTTTAGCTTTCCTCAGAGATAGCTGTCTCCCCAAAACACCATCAGGATTGACATCCTTGCCTGCCATCTCACTGGAGAGGTCAAAAGCCCTATTAGAGGAGGGACCAAATTATTCTTCTTCCCATATATGATTATGAAGGATGTAGTAAGGGCAGCGGATGTTGGCCCTATGAATGCTGCAGCTGTTTAAGAGAGACCTCAGTCACTGGCACTGTCAATCCAGCCTCTTTTGAGAGCTCCAAGTGCATTTGAGCAAGACATGCATTTGAATTTTCCATTGAAGTCGAGCAATGCGACATAACTTCAGAGCGCCTACAGTCAAGTAACTGTTCTATTAAAACGTGTTTTGTAATTATGCTGGGAATTTCATGATTAACTCTGTATTTTAAAACATTTACAAACCTGTTTGCTGACAAGATTTCATTAAACAACCAACCATTTTAATCAAAGGTCATTGCTTTCATTGCCTGCAATTACCCAATTTAAAACTTAATTCTTTTTCAGTGGATGCATTACTGAAAAAATTCAAACAAACAACCAGACTGGCAACACGTTCTTTCTATGCACAAGTGTCACCTGGTTTTTAGCTTCCTCAGGGCTGAGGAAGCCGCTCTATTTATGGGCAGTGGAGACAAAGCATCCTCAAAAATCGGCAGCTTAGACTCAGTTTACACATCTGTAAATAATTACACAACATGCAAAAAAAAAGCGCAGAATTAGGGCAGTAACTTGGGGCATGTCATGCATGCACGAGACTGCCTGAACATGGATAACTGCATCATAAAAGATAGGATGGACTTCCATCCTCTCAAGTGATCCCCAATGTTACAAACCATAGGCCGAGGTCAAATCTTGGTTCTTGCTGATGATCCACTTGACTTGTTCACCTGGGCCACAACAGCATTTAATTTCTTGGACCCAAGATTAGAAGGATGTTTTTGGCCTAAATCTTGGAGCTATTGGTTACGTGGCACAACCATCAAGGTTACATTATCAGCTTCAAAGTTAATCCAGCTCTCAACTGGATTTACCACCTGAGAAACCATCTGGTCACCAGACAGATGTCGAAATGTCAGTAATTGGGATGTGCCTAATTTTGCTAAAAATAAATCTCAAATTACTGATGAGCAGCCTACAGCTTGTCACACTGGGTCTGAAGCTTGGAGACATCCCCTACAAGCAAATTAACTGGTCAGGAGAAAAAGGCAACACACAACTGGCCCATAGTTTTGCCCACTTCTAGTACCTGAAAAGTTTCATAACCCCAGTGGTTTTTTTCCCCCTTAAAACTCTGCTCAGCATCCTTAGAGAGGGCAAATAATACCAGTCCCAACTCCTCGAGTTTCCTTTACACATAAGAACTATGTCTGGGCCTTGGAAACTCTCCCCAGCTAGATGAATGACACATTTCATAAGGAACTGGGCTAGCGTGGCCTTAAATTCAATGTATATCTTATATCCCTCAATCTATCCTGATGGTTATTTGAACACAGTTTATTGCATTTTCCTGGTTGCTCCTGAAAAGTATTTAGAGCTGACGAAAAAGGCACGGCTTCATCCCATTCCCCAGAGAGCTGCTGATCTCCAAACCCTGAAGGCTAATAGGAAAGGAAAGGGCTGGTAGGATACAATTGTTACGCCAACTGTTTCCAAGACACTTCCATTGTGTTTTAATAGACTTCTGTTTAAACAGCACTGGCTATTTCTTTAGTATCAAAAGGATTTTCACAAACATCAAAGAGTTTCTGATTTACAAAGTGATCTATAGGGCACGGGAGGGGTTTTATTCTGCAAGTCAATTTACTGGGCCTTTTTAACTTGCCTGGTTTATACACCCTGCCAGAGCTCTAGCACGGCTTAAAGGCTCTGCAGGAGGCCTTCAAGAGCTATTTACTTGGCAGGTCACCCTGGGAGGTTTGCTGCTGGGGTTAGGGGCTCTCAAAATGTCCCTGGGGCTTTGTAATCATTTATATGGGCTTCAGATCCCACCTCCCACATCCAGACACACAGACTTGTAATGTCTTCAGAGTCCTTTCCTTTCTCCTCCCCTGCCTTTTGGTATTAGTTCCCGAATTTAACCAGACAACTTGTCTGCCTAGGTCTTTAAACCAACATGGCTACAACCAACACCCCTGATGCATGGGAATGCTGCACTTGATTTCTGAAGGCATCTGCTAGATTTCATAGATTTCATAGACATTAGGGCTGGAAGGGACCTCTGGAGATCATCGAGTCCAGCCCCCTGCCCAAAGGGCAGGAAGTCAGCTGGGGTCATAGGATCCAGCAAGATAAGCATCCAATTTACTCTGGAAGGTGTTCAATGTAGGTGCTGGAACCACCTCCGCTGGCAGACTGTTCCAGACCTCGGGGACTCGGACAGTAAAGAAATTCTTCCTTATGTCCAGCCTGAAATGGTCTTGCAGAAGTTTGTGACCGTTCGACCTCGTCATCCCTTGGGGCGCTCCGGTGAACAGATGTCGTGTTGTTGGTTGTAGCCGTACTGGCCCAAGGACACAGGCAAGCAAGGTTCTTTGGGCAGATGTGATCTCTTGTATTAGACCAATTAAATAGTAGGAAAAAAGTTCTTTGCAAACTTCTGGGCACAAATAGGGATTGGGAGGGTGTTTGTGGCCGAAAGGTTGCAAAGAACCTTTTCCCAGCTATTTAGATGGTCTAATAAAAACAGATCACATCTCTCCAAAGAACCTTGTTTGCTAGATGTCAGAGTTCAGCAAAAAATTCAAGCACATGCTCCATTTTTGACTGGACAGTAGAACAACTGGTGGCTCACGTGCTTCCAGCTAGGGCAGGTATCACGTCCTCACTTTGGGCCAGATACTGCTTGCCCACTTTAGGCAGACATCCGTTACAAAATGCTTCACCCTCTTTCCAGCCCCACAATGTGCATCCCTCTCTCGGACTTTGCTCTGAGGTTAAAAAAGTCCTGGACTTTGCTCTGAGGTCTAACAATGTGAATGATACACTGTTCACTCGGGCAACACCTGGAAACACCACGCCAGCCATCAAAAAGGTGATGGAGCCCAATATGCCGCAGAGACTTTCAGGTTCCACCACGGTATCTCCTTCTAGACAGACAAAGCACCAGCAACATCCGCAGCAAACAAAACCCAAACCCGTGTCTGTAAGCGCAAACTCCTTTTCCACGTTGGCTTTTCTCTGGCCATAGAAAAACTAAACTTTCTCCCAACCCAGTGATACCTAAAAGTGTTAACTAATTCCTATGGACTAGCATCACCAATCAGACCCTTTTGTCACACCAGAATAACTGGGGAATAAATGGTACTGAGCTCAGTGATGGGGTTCAGTGATGTACTGGCAACTGTCAACCGTGGTCCTGGAGAAGTGCCAAGTGCATGAAGAAAAATAGATATATATTGGAAAAAACCAAAACCTTCTAACAAAGTCATCATGAAGCTGGTATGGGGGCCTCGAAAATACAAAACGGCAACATGCCTCTGCTTTTGTTGGTTTGGATTGATTACCCTCTCTGTCCTTATAAATTGCCAAGAAGTCATCCAAGAGAAGCAACTTGTAATCATCTGATACCTCCATGCAACTCTTTGATGCAGTTTGCACGAGCTTCAAGTTTCAAAATGAAAGGGTCTGATGAAATAGCACCAAGCTGGATTTTGGCTTTCTTCTCGAGATAACTTGCTGATATTAGAGCCAAGCTATAATATTTGACAGTGAAAAGGGTCTGTTTTTTTTTCTTCCTCCAACTAGAATAAAAATGTTTGGAGCCTTCTCAGGACTGAAATATGATGTGTAAAAAAATGTAATAACTCCAAGCACATGGGTGCAGGGAGTTCAGCGAGGAGAGGAGGAATAAAAAGCCATAGTTCTTCCCAGTTCAAATCAGGAAATGCTGCGTTCACTTGCAAAGCAGCATGCAGTGTGCAAATAGCTAAAGGACATTGTCTCCTTTAAATGAGATGTTAAGCTTGTCGAAAGACATTGCAAACAGATTTTTAACAGGCTGATTAAAAAAAAAAAAA
>NW_017728916.1:10838452-10849300 GCF_001723895.1 Crocodylus porosus
GATCCTGCTCTTCCTTGTTGCTGAACTAGGCCACGGATATTCTCATCGCAGTGCCCAGACACAGCCCCCAAACCCAATGGAATCACCCTCCAAATAAGAAAGTGTGCGAGCGGATATCATGCGCCACGTATGTGCAGAACGGGAAGGACAAACACTTGTCTTGGATGGGATGATGCTGCTGCCTTCAGCAGGAGCCTAGACTAGACAACCTCCCGAGGGCCCTTCCAACCCGAGTTTTCTATGATTCTGCATTCAGCTCGGTGGACCAAATCTTGAAATCCTCATTCAGATTTTTAATATCAACAACACTTCATTGGCCTCAGTGGAAGCTCTGCTTAGTAAGGTGCAGGAAAACCCTAAGTAAGAGCCCTTTGACAGTGTGTCTTTTGAGGTCTTCATGATTGGAGATAAGGATTTTTAGTGCACTGGAAGGAAATCCTATGGGAGAAACTCTTGGGAGAGGCATCGTTGCAGTGCATCAGTCATGCACATGCTGCTTTAGCACTGCAGTGAAAGGAGAGGAGCGAGAAGGGCAGCATGTCAAGCTTATGGAGACATTACATGGATCAGAGGGAAAGGACATTGGTGAGAGCACATCAGAACAGCTCTTGAAAGAAAGGTATAAAAAGCCAGACTCTGGAGCTGCCATAGCATTGAGACAAGGGCGTTTGAAATGTGTCAAAGCTGTACCCACCACTCAACGGGAGGAGAGATCCAAAAGTCAACAGCAGGGAAAATGAACATACCTATCCTTGCTGTTATGCCAGCTTGATTTTAACTTTGCTCTAGAGTGCCTAGGCTTCCCATCTCTTCCACAGAGATCATTAGTAACCTTTTTGCTCTTAATAGGCAGATAGGTAGTACTTAAAAAAATGCCACTAAATGACTAACACCCATGCACTATCAGCTACCGTGTTACATTATAAAAGTATCCCACCTTAAATGAACACAGCGAGCAAAGCGAATGCACAGCAATAATGGCTTGTTTGCCGAATAATAGTCTCTCTCATTACAACCATGGGGTGCAAATGCTCTGGGAGCTACATTGGTGGTTACTGCTTTGTATGCGGACTGGCAAGCATTCACCGTTTTTGATTTAGAAAGCTCTACCCGTCTTCTGCTATTGACCTATTGTGAAAGCAACCCCCAGGGTCGGACCTGACACAGGCCTCAAGCAAAAACTAAGCCTTGAAGAATCAGTGATACTATGCCGCTATCTTCAGTAGGGCAAGATTTCACCCCTAGCATTGAGTTTTTACTTGCATTGGATCTCCTTGCATAAACCAAAGGGATTTCTTTCAGAGCAGCTTTTTTTCCCCTCCATAGAGTCATAGACATTAGAGGCTGGAAGGAACCTCGCAAGATCATCGAGTCCAGCCCCCTTGTCCAAAGTTTTGTTCCTTCCTTGGGGTGCCCCAAGCCCAATACCTCTTTTCCCCCCTGTTCCTTAGGGCACTGAAGTGGCTCCTCCAAATGCAGAGAAGTAGAGATCCCAGCAGAGCCCCTTGAATCTGCCAGACAGTCTCCCTACACAACACTAGAGGCGTTGCAAGCTGAACGTACCGCTTGCATAACTGTGTCACTTATACCCTTACAGCGCCAAACAGTTTTCTCCCACTATATTGCTATGGTCCACAGATGGGTTTATAGCTCAGTTTTCTCTTTCTGCCCACTGCAAAACACAGGTTTTTCCCATAAAACCACTCCATTTCTTTGCCCAGGGAAAGCAACATGAAAGCATCACACTACCAGTATTTCTATAGCTGGAATATACTCTTTGCAGACAACGTGCTCTATCATTTTTGTCACTGCATAAAGATGCATGTGCTACAGACGGCACAAAGAAGAAGTAGAAACACAAGTAAAAGCAATGCCACTCAAACTGCCTGCAGAGCACGTCACCCTCCAGTTTCTCTTTTCATAGGCTGTGGAATGGGGTGGGCTACCCGGGCCATGGTCCGACCAACTTTTAGCACGTTAATGCAGCTAGCTATGCAGTTAAAAAGATAAGTTATACAGTTTTAACCAGAATGACAATTGCCTATTTGTGGGTTATATAAATTAATGTGCTACAAGCTGGTCGGGCCACCGCCCAGGTGGCCCACCCCGTTCCACAGTCTCTTTCCACCTCCTGGTCTGCCAGCCCAGCGACTCCGAAACGCCGACCACCTTCAAAGCCAAATGCTTGAAGGACTCCATGATCCCTTGAGTTGGCAAACTAAGGACCTGATCTAGAAAAGACCCACTGACCTTAGTTGAAAGCCACATATTTCAACAGAAAAGTAGGCATATACTATTATGAATGGAGCTGCTTAATAGCAATGTATTTTTTAAAGGAACTTTCGGTATTAAATAAAGTAATTTAGGAATTAAAGTTAAATCCAGACAGCAGAAGGAAGTGTTTAGGAAATGCATTATGCATTAGTTTGTCTTTCATGTGAACTAAAGGATTTGTTATATTTATGGGCTGAAAAAAGTAAAGCAGCATCTGAATACGTATAATCTTCTATCTGAATACAAAGCACTTCTGAAAGGGTAAAGAAATGGGGGGGGTGAGCTGTAATCTTTCCTTGTGTACCTACAGTAAACAAAATTAAATGCAAATGTAAAATGAAGTTTAGAGTTAGGAAGAGAGGCCTAAGTGCTACATCAAAGCACTTTTATACCGTTACAGTGGATTAAAAAAATATATGAAACAGATGCACTACAGAAGTACTTATCTACAGGATTTACTACAAAGGGCTTTGCGGAACAAAGCCAAGACTCCCCAGAGGCATTTTAAGAAATGAAATATTTTATTTACTGATCCACTGAACAATAAAATACCTGTACATCCATGGTAGATGGTGGCTTTAATGCCGTAGTTAAATAAATAAATAAACAAACATAAGTAAGGACTAAAAACTGATCTAATATTCCTCCTTGCTTTCATGACTTATATTCAGTAAAGGACACGTACGAGAGGCAAAAAGCAGACCAACTAGGGTGACGGAGACCGTAGCTGCATTCACCAGCTCTCCCACAGATGGAAAAGAAGCTTGGCAAGCTATTATATCTCAAAACCATGAATTAAATCAGCAAAATAGCATGAGCTATTAAGCGTTTTCAGCACCGGGGACTGAAAACGGAGCGCAATTAACTCCGGCTAGTTTTTGGTAGCGAGGGACAGGGTATGATTTTGCACAGCTTGGTGTCATTCTGCCCAATTGTTGCACAGTTTCTCCCCAAGGAAAAAATGAACAAGCAATCTAGTCCCATGATATTTAACTTCCTTCTGAAGTATTTCATGCTTCCTATTGCTTGTCCTGCACGAAAGAACTAGAGAGAACCTGATAGACTTCTAAATTATACTTACTATACACTCACCCCCAGCAAAAGCTATTGGACCTTGGCTTAAATTGAGCAATTTACTGGTGAAATCTACTGTTCTGTACACCCATAATAATGCTATCCTATTTAGAGTCAAGCCTGAGCTAATCAGTTATCAACCTTCAAAATAAAATAATAGGTAGTTAAATTCTCTCTCAAAAGTACAGTTGTCAAGCCTGGATTTTCAATGAAATGGCATCAAATTAAAACTTTTGCAGGTGGATACAATCTCCTTTTCTCAAAACAAAACAAAACCTCTCTTTGCTTTTTTAAATCAAAACCTGAAAACTCCAAACCCCAGCATTTTTCATTGAAAAACATGAATTGTTTGGTTTGGGGGAGTTTTCAGCTGAAGGGTTTTTTTGCACATTTTTAGTAATGTAAAATGTTTAGTAAAATGTAGAATTTTTCACCTCAGAACTAAATAAATACTTCATGTAAAAGAGATGACATAAATCCAAACAACACTATAGATGCAACATGTTTCTCCTAAAATCCTTTAACATGCCTGCAAAAACTAGGCAAGTCATAACAACTTCTATAAATGTGTACAGATAATAGCCATGTTTATGAAATTAAATAGAAATAGAAATATTTTTCTTGTTTTCATTGAATCCACATGGATTATGCAGTTTATTTTGGTAATAACAACTCCTTTGATATGCATTTTCTAGTACAAAATATTCATGGCAGCAGTACATTTTAACAAGTACTGGAGAGCTGTCAGAAGGAAACTTTCCAAGTTTCCCTGAAAACCTGGTTCTAAGAACTAAACCAATTCAATCACGAAATATGACGGATCAAAACTGTCTAAGATAAGCAAGGCAACCCAGCCCAAATTATTCCATGCTGATATCCACAGATTCCTCACAAGCAGAGTAACAGTTAGTTGTATAGATCTGGTGAATAATTTTGAATTATTTTCTAAGAAAAGAACCCCCTTCTGGGTAACCTGTAAATGGAAAGAAAAGCCAAGTTTGTCAAAGTCTGCTGCAATTCATTTGCTCAACTTCTAATTGAAAAACTGAGACAGACAAACCTCAGTGGGTTATTCACTATTCAACTCATCTGTTACACCTGCATCCAAGGTAATGATGGTGCATCCTCCTATTTATCAGGAAAAAGAATTGGGCTTACTCTGTGTCACAAGTATCTCAACAATTCAGCTTCCATTTCTTATAATAGCACTCCAATCTGATCATTATCCATAAACACCCAAGTGCACAACGTAATATTTTAGGTGCATCTTTTATTCAAGAATCCCACAGAAGTTCACAGATCAGGGTCACTAAAATGTGGCCGACAAACAGTTTTGTCGGCCACGTTTAATTGCAGTAATTATCAGTTTTAGTTTAGTACACATTTAAGTAATTATCAGTTTTAGTTAGGCTTCTCACCCAACTTTTTCTTCGTATGTATTTTCCTAATGAGCGTGCTCTTAGATGATTAAAAATGAAATACATCTGTATTTATTAATGGGTAATTAAATTAAGCCTAAAACTACCACCTGTAGTCAGGAATGCTCTGTTAAAACATATGCATATAAAATCATAGAAAATGAGGGCAGGAAGGGACCTCAAGAGGTCACATCAAGTCCACTCTCCTGCTCAAAGCAGGACCAGCCCCAAGTAGGCCATCCTAGGCAGCACTTTGTCTAGTTGGGTCTTCAAAACCTCCAAGGATGGAGAGTCTACAATCACTCTGGGCAGTTAGGCTATCACCACAACTGACCCTATGCTAATTCCAGTCAATCTGATTTCTAACCTTTCAGTAACTCACTTTTGTGGGCTGAATTCTTAAAAGGTTCTCCAGGTGCAATCTAAGTTGCAGAGCACTCCCGGCGCAGGACCACTCCACACCACACTGAACCTCTCCAGCTGAAATCCCAATCTAAAATTCCCGCTCTCAGCCATGATCAAGTTCTTAAAGCAAAAAAATTGAATTTGGCAATGTATAGGATGTACTCCAGTTAGGGGCAGAACCCCGGATATTAATTCATACCTGTGGAAGGCTACTGAATGTTGATGTCAATAAGGATTTTGCAGTTGAAGCAAGTGAGAAATATGCTATAGCGACATACACTACAGAAGAGTGCACATCAAGCGGCGAGGGCAATTTTTCTACTTGAGGATATTTAATTTCTAACCATGGGTAACATATCATTGATGGATTGACAATACACAACTATAAAACTTTTGCTCATGGAGGTTTTAAACTCACCCTATCTTTCCTCATGGGCAAAGGCTGTTATTAGCAGGTGAAGGTACCAAAGCAACCTTATTCTCATTTGCAGAAGCTTAGATGTGTTGGTTTTGGAAACAGCTTGGAGTTATGAGACACTTTCTTTGTGTCATCACAATGCGGCCCAATTCTGAGTCCAGTGATGTCCCTGGAATGACTCCCTTTGACTTCATGGCCTTTGGATCAGGCCCCTCTTGCAGGTACTTGCTAGGTGACTGCAGGAGACATGGTCAATAGGCCACCGCAGAATGAAAGCATGTCTTTGCCTGTTGCTCAGCTGGAGAAGGCTGCTTATCACATGAGGAGCAATCAAAAGCATCATGGATCTCTCTGACCAGAAGACCAGCTCCCTGTGGGCAGAGCATCCTGCTTGTTCAGACCGCAGCAGCTTGTTGTTCATCCAGATCAGCAACTGCAATGAGGTCTCCCCCAACCTTAGGCATGAGAATACGTGAAACACTTAGTGCAGCTTGTTGGTGTTGAGATTTACTACGGTATTTGGGGCAGGTATCAGTCTTCACCTTCTCACTAAGGGGCATTTGAAAACCACACCCCTGGACCTGTTAGGGCACCTATACCATGCAGGGAGGCTGCTCCAACGTGCTGTAATTACAGTGATTAACTGAGTCTGTTAGAGCATGGTAACTACCACGCTCCAGCAGACTCCTGCATCACATGTATCAGTGTCCCTGCACTGAAGAAGGGTGTCGGGGGCACTTTAACTAAAGCTCATCAAACAAGCTTTAGTTAAAGTGCCCCTGCCACTATTTTTCAGCACTGATACACATGACACTTGGGGCACTTTAATCAATAGCTCAAAGAACCGCGAGTCAACGAGAGGGGACACAGCAATTGCGGAGCAATGCGTAAAACACAGTGAAAACCCGCACCTCTCAGAACAAGGTACGTGCCACTCTCCATCATAACCCTGCTCTGAAGTGCCCTGTTACGTGGCGTCGTTTGAACAGCTCTGGGGCTTCCAGTAATTCTCCCAGAAGTGGGAGACAGAACTTGCCCCATCGTCCCTAGGACAACTTCTCCCCAAAAAGGCCTGCTGCAGTTTCTAGACTTCCCGAAGCAAAAAAAGCGTGGCCCATTTTAATCCAGCTTTGAATGCCAAATACCTCACGGCAGTCAACCGCGGCTCCCGGAGCAATCCGTGCTCTCGCTGGTCCTCTGTTTTTACAGACGTGTTACTTTGCAGCACTTTGCAGCTGCAGTAGACAGTGCTGCAAACATACCCTGTAACCAAATAGCTTTCCTCTGCTTGTAAACAGAGCCTCTCGGTGAACCGGCAGATGTCCATTAAATTAGCCTTCTCCTAAAAAACATCTCAATAAGTAGCAGCCTCGATATAATGTAACCCTCGCAGGCAGCAAATAGCAATAAAGAGTTGATGGGAAATGACTACCCTCAAATATTTATATCTCAGCAATGAAAAGAAGTATCAGGTTCTGAACACCGGCGTGCCACCGGGAAACCTCAGGCCCTAAAAAGGACACTGTGGTTGTCTGCTAAATGCTTCGCAAAGGGGACATGCCATTCAGTGGCAATCAGTATCTTTGTGCCAGGCTGCCAGCACATGTGCATTCTGCATCTGTGTTTGCACGTGCCCTGATCAAACCCACAAACACAGCCCGTGCAATTGCTGACATTAATGTTGAGCTCAACAGGGGTGAGCTGCGTGCAAAAGCCGCGGTGTTCTTCCTAACAGGAACCAAACACCAGCCACTTCCAGACCCAAAAGCAGGCACCACACACAGCTGATTTTTCAGTTGTTCAAAATACAGATCACACGGGCCGCATTCTTCAGCCTGGTCCTCTTTGGAGACAGGGGGTCCTAAATACCCTGCTGCACTGCTAGGGTTAGCCTCCTTACAGCAGGGCTGGGGTAACCCCTTGGGCATTGCTGGCTTCACTCCCGGTCTCAGGCCGGGGCAAACCTTGGGCGAGCCTTCACTGCCTCGCTGGTCTGTGGTGGAGCGTGGACACGGCTCCCCTCCACAGGGCACTAGCAACAGGCTGGGTTTCCATGTTTCTGTCTCCCCTTTGAGCCGGCCAGTGCTACTCACAGGCTCGTAAACATGATATATGATAGCCCACCTTCCCATCCTTGTGTGCACACTTGGATCATAAATACAAACAGGTGTTGCACGAAGCTGGTTGAGTGCCCTCCATAGACATCGGTGTTAACTCCCTCTATAGATCCTCTCAGCACTGTCATTTCAGGCTGTCATGCAAGCAAGCACCACGGCACTGCTTTCAAGTTCGCCCGTCGTTTTCTTGGGAAGCACAACCAGAAAAAATAAGCTTCAACCCAGAGGACAAAATGAGCAGCCCTCACAAAACAGACGTACAGGATGCCTGGGCCCTGACAACACCAAATGCTGCTCTAGGAAGCCAGCTATCTACTGAGGGGTGGACGAGGGGCACGCAGCTGGTTCGCAGGTCAGATCCCACATGCTGGCCAGGCCTTACATGCCTGGATCAGGCCCAGCACCTGCCAGGCCAAGCCATGGGATCTAACGCACAGAGCCATGTTACTTGGCTCATGGGGATCCCCACGGATCTAAAATTCAATTAACACTGCTACTTCTCATCCGCCGCCACATTTTTGGACCTACGGAGAGCCCGGTGGGCTGGATGACATGGCTTTGTGGGCTGGATTTAGTTGAGCACCCCGGAACCAATCCTGAACGTAACTGTGCATGTGTGTGTGTGTGTGTGTGGGGGAGTGTTACTCTGCATGTTTCATTCAAACAGCTTAATCAGAGCAAGAAACAAGAGATTTAACATCGCAGAAGAGAGGCAGCATCTTCTCCCTGCCAAGTGCACCGACCAAAACAAGGTACAAGAGGTCATACAATGGATGCACAAAGACTTGCCCTACAAAAGCACTGATTTACAGAGCAGTTAAGGCAGGAAACCCGTGCGCAGGCATTTAACCCGTGCTTCTGTGGAAGGCAAGGGCATGGTCCTCAGGATGGTGAGTCCACCTTCCAGGGGTAAGGCAGCAGGGATGGCCACTCAGGCTTTGTTGGTTGTCCCTGGACCCCCTGTAACAACAGGCTAGATTCTCATGAAGGTTGCCCTCAGTCCTCTTATCCTTCTCAAGTATACAAGTTGAACTGCACACAGTGCATCCTCCAAGGGGTTTTTTAATAATCATTTCTCTTCCCTTCTTCACAGATATTAAAATCACAATGGAAAAGGTGAGGGTTGTCCAAAGCCAAAATGCGATCTGCCCACCTGCCTGCAGCTGCCCATGCCCGAGATGGCCGAATCCTCCTCGTTTCATGCATACAGAAAGCATGATGCACTGCTTGACCCTGAAGGATTAACACAGTGTTATAGAGAGTGTGTAAATTATAAAGGGCTTCATGGCTCATTAATGCTCAAGCGTGCCTCCAAATACATTGCTTTCTGATGGCATGGTACTCAAAAACTGAGGCTCTGATGTTTTGCGCGTTGGCAAGTCAAGCCAACAGCAAGGGTGTTATTACTTACTTATACATTTCCACTCCCGCATTAAAGGGAAAAAGTCCTTGCTGAACTATAATTGTGCGCATCCACCAACAAGCAAGTCACCACAGACCAGTGCTACAAAAAACTCTGCAATTACAAGGCCTGGCATATGAGGGACAAGGCAGAACATGCTGCCAGTCCCTTCTCCCAACACCAGCAAAGCAAGAGGCCTGGAATAGTACGTCTTTTATAAATGGCAGCAAAAAGTAGAAGGAAAAAAGCTGCATCGACTGTTAGTGATGCCCAAGAGGCCAGAAGTAACCGCAGCATCAAACCTGTGACCATTTTACACCTGTTGCCATGTGAATTTTTGAAGGGATTCATCTTCGCTACCTCCTGGGTCTCTTTCACGCAGGTCCATTTGCACCGTGATGTGCAGCTCAGGCAATAAAAGCACACTGGAGGAGAGCATCCATGTCCCAGCAGGGGGGAAAGCACAGAATGGGGAGTAAGCAGGAACGACGCATGGTTTGGGGAGAAAATCGAAAACACGGAGGCAAAAATCAAGGCCTGCAGTAAGGTGTAGAAAATCACTGCAGAAAGGCTGCTGGTCTTCAGCCAAAACTGGACTCCATCAGCACCTTGGTACCATATGCACAAACTCAACAGCAGCCTTGCAACCACTGGTGCTACCCTAGTACCCAAATAATACTGCAGACAACCTAACTCAAAGGAACGATGTGCAAGAAAGCTATCACCAGGTTTCTGAGAACATCAGAAACCACCCGAGGGGAAAAATCAAGTCACAGAAACCAGGCTCTCCCAACAAGACACAATGTTTTAAACTTCTTTGGAGATTGCTTAGAAAACGTTAAAAAACAAAGGAGGAAATTCTTTTGATGCAAAGGAGATTCTGAAGCAGGCGACGACTGTGAGAGACGATGGGGAGAATGTCTCTTGGAGAAGTGTTTGAGGAGGGCAGTACTTTTAACCATGTTGCTTTTGCATGCATTGCATACAATACAAACAGCAACGAGATCCAAACAGTGCAAGCTGCCTTCCTCAAAGACGCACGCACCAGCAATCTGGGGGGATAAATTACATCCCAAATTTCACTGCTATAGAACAACCAGCGTTACAACACGAACACAGACCGGGTTAGGAAATTTATGCGTGAGGCTGAATTAGGGAAAAGTTACATTCTAGGCATTTCTGTCCGAGTATCCTAACTTCCTCTGATAAGCCCAGAAGTACCCTGCATGTAGTCATTTATTTAAATAAAAGGATAATTATGAACAGCTATGGTATATGGAGGCATTTACCTTTGAAAAATGCTTATTCCACAAGTTTCTGAACAAAGTGATGTTCTTAACCTGGCAGATGTAGAAGTCTTAGTGATGACTGTAAGACATCGACCTCCTATCACCGTGCACCATAACAATATAATATTGACTTGAAATAGGGTAGCAGATGAAAGCTGCAAACCATCTGAACCTCCCTTTGACCAAAAAAAAGCCTATGCGGATGGTCACAGTATAATCTGCTCAGTAAGGATCTATGTGGCATCAATAACCTATTTTAAAGGGGGGAGATATGTTTATGCAATGTTCACAGAATATAGGGCCCAATCCAAAAAATAACACTTTTCCCATGACTTCAGTGGGCTTCCCAGGAAACCCTCATAGACAAGATGTTGGAAACAGCAGCTCAGCTGCTGGAGAAAGTCTTACATCCGTAGGGAGAAATGAAGAGCTCGTGCAGTTTTGCAACGGG
>NW_017728916.1:10849400-10877651 GCF_001723895.1 Crocodylus porosus
GCTGCCAGTCCCTTCTCCCAACACCAGCAAAGCAAGAGGCCTGGAATAGTACGTCTTTTATAAATGGCAGCAAAAAGTAGAAGGAAAAAAGCTGCATCGACTGTTAGTGATGCCCAAGAGGCCAGAAGTAACCGCAGCATCAAACCTGTGACCATTTTACACCTGTTGCCATGTGAATTTTTGAAGGGATTCATCTTCGCTACCTCCTGGGTCTCTTTCACGCAGGTCCATTTGCACCGTGATGTGCAGCTCAGGCAATAAAAGCACACTGGAGGAGAGCATCCATGTCCCAGCAGGGGGGAAAGCACAGAATGGGGAGTAAGCAGGAACGACGCATGGTTTGGGGAGAAAATCGAAAACACGGAGGCAAAAATCAAGGCCTGCAGTAAGGTGTAGAAAATCACTGCAGAAAGGCTGCTGGTCTTCAGCCAAAACTGGACTCCATCAGCACCTTGGTACCATATGCACAAACTCAACAGCAGCCTTGCAACCACTGGTGCTACCCTAGTACCCAAATAATACTGCAGACAACCTAACTCAAAGGAACGATGTGCAAGAAAGCTATCACCAGGTTTCTGAGAACATCAGAAACCACCCGAGGGGAAAAATCAAGTCACAGAAACCAGGCTCTCCCAACAAGACACAATGTTTTAAACTTCTTTGGAGATTGCTTAGAAAACGTTAAAAAACAAAGGAGGAAATTCTTTTGATGCAAAGGAGATTCTGAAGCAGGCGACGACTGTGAGAGACGATGGGGAGAATGTCTCTTGGAGAAGTGTTTGAGGAGGGCAGTACTTTTAACCATGTTGCTTTTGCATGCATTGCATACAATACAAACAGCAACGAGATCCAAACAGTGCAAGCTGCCTTCCTCAAAGACGCACGCACCAGCAATCTGGGGGGATAAATTACATCCCAAATTTCACTGCTATAGAACAACCAGCGTTACAACACGAACACAGACCGGGTTAGGAAATTTATGCGTGAGGCTGAATTAGGGAAAAGTTACATTCTAGGCATTTCTGTCCGAGTATCCTAACTTCCTCTGATAAGCCCAGAAGTACCCTGCATGTAGTCATTTATTTAAATAAAAGGATAATTATGAACAGCTATGGTATATGGAGGCATTTACCTTTGAAAAATGCTTATTCCACAAGTTTCTGAACAAAGTGATGTTCTTAACCTGGCAGATGTAGAAGTCTTAGTGATGACTGTAAGACATCGACCTCCTATCACCGTGCACCATAACAATATAATATTGACTTGAAATAGGGTAGCAGATGAAAGCTGCAAACCATCTGAACCTCCCTTTGACCAAAAAAAAGCCTATGCGGATGGTCACAGTATAATCTGCTCAGTAAGGATCTATGTGGCATCAATAACCTATTTTAAAGGGGGGAGATATGTTTATGCAATGTTCACAGAATATAGGGCCCAATCCAAAAAATAACACTTTTCCCATGACTTCAGTGGGCTTCCCAGGAAACCCTCATAGACAAGATGTTGGAAACAGCAGCTCAGCTGCTGGAGAAAGTCTTACATCCGTAGGGAGAAATGAAGAGCTCGTGCAGTTTTGCAACGGGGGCTCTGCACAAGTAAAAAGCCTATGCAAACCTTGCCGGCTGCAGAAGCAACGCACGTCGAGGACTGCCTCGATTCTTCTGCCGTTTCCACAGAGGAGGGAAAATGATTCGTGTCCACAAGAGAAAGCAAGAGTGGAGAGGGTTTGTGCAGGGAGCTCCGAACGGTGGCCACCAAACCTCTGTGCTCGCAGTGATTGCAGCTCTCATTTAAAAAAATCAGCAGCCTGCAGTTCAGCTGGGCTCTGTGGTAAATCCACAGAAAGGGAGCGGGCAGCCCCACCAGCTGCACCCCAGCTGCAGCTGGCAGTGGTCCCCAAGGGGCTTTATTTCACCATTAGCATCCAGACCCCCTCACAGCCCAGCCATGCTCTGGCAGAGAGACGCGATGACACAGCTCAGCGCTTTCCCATATGGGAGGGCTTGCAGCTGGGTGGACCTAGCAAGCTTGCACCCAGTAGGAACTGGTAGGCACTAAACTTCTCATTTCTTTGTATTTTTGCATGGGTTAAAAAAACCCTGCAATGAGAAGTGCTTTGTTTCAACAGCCCTTCCTTTGCCGTTTGCAAGTCTTCATTCACGCACACAACTCTCCCCCTGTTCCCATGAACGTAACATGCAATGGCTCCATAGAGATCCTGCTGCAAATACGCACTGGCCTCCGCTCGTTTTGAATGAGCAATCACTTCTGTATCCTTTACTCTAATGCCAGGGGAGGTGGTGGATTCTGGTACCTTCAATCAAAGTCAAGTCATCCCCCTCTTCCTCCAGGATCCTACTGAAATCCAGTCCTCCCTGAAGCAGGTTCACGCTCCTCTGCACTGAGGGCGACAGATTTTGGCCAGTAATTAATTTTATTGCTATATAACCGGATGTGCATCCAGCAAAAACGCACAGTTCAGACCATCCAGAAAGTAAACCTGATAATCAAGAGCCGGATGTTGGGTTTTAATGCAGCCCATCATTAATGTTTGGCTGCATGAAGCAAATGGATTGTGTGTTGGAAAATCTATTCATTGAGTTATATTTTTGTCAAGTTACCCGCCTCTTTTTTTTTTTTTTTTTACAAGATTTCTCAAAAGTTGCCAATAGCTGTTTGAAATCTCTCTTTCTTTGCTGAATAAGCCTCCTGATTTCTATATTCAGAGCACAACTGATGCATAAGTCTCTTAACACCCACTGAACTTGAATAATTTATACCCTTACAGTCTTGTATGGCAGGATACAAAGCGATTTAATCATGAGGTATTCATAGCACTCTCCTCCGCAGAAGTATAAGACTCGGTGAAAAATCTCATTCCGATACAAGTCCTCGGGCGCTATGCTCCAAGTATGAGATGGACTCGAGTAGCTCGTTTAAAATTCACAGCCGTAGACAAATCAAATACTTCTGTTTGTGTCACGTTCCCTGGGCACTTCGGCGATTTATTATTAAGAGTACTCCATTTTCCGATGCAGTTGAGAAAATACAATTGGATGCTCGGTGCTACCATTAAATAAATGCATTTGTTTGCCTGGTGCTTATGTTTTGAAACATTAACTTGCATGCAACTTAAAAGCCCAAACTCGAACCTTTCTTCTTTCACTGGCTCTTCAGCCTTGAACTTGGGAGCATGGACTGCAAATGTCAGAGCTAAACTTCAGAAAAAGAATACAAATGCCCAAAGAGAAAAAGCCTCTGAAACCTACTATGGTAGGCGACTGATTTGAAGAGTGAAAGAAGAGGACCAACACTGCCTTCCTTCCAATGACTCTTGGAAATACTAAAATTTTATTTTTAAAGGTGACTTATTGGTTGCCTGGCAGGATTTCTTTGCAAGCAAGTACTGGGCTTCTGAATAGCACTGAGTTGGGAGGCTAGCAGGTCAAAGTCTCTGCCATAGCGATGCAGTTGCTTTTTAAACTTTTTTATTTTGGGGCGGCGGGGGGAGGCCCTTCGAACTCTTTTAAAGTTCCCAAACATGAAATACGATTGGAAGGAAAGGAAAACCCCAGTTCAACTCATGTTATTGCCAGCTGCCACTTCTATACACAGGCTTTTTGGAAATGGCTGAGTTTAGTGACATTTCGGTGCAACAAAGTCAAGAGATTTGCTAAGCACATGGACCCAGGGAATTATTCTGTTAATGTATTTCATTTGGCGCTGCTCAGTTTTGCTTTTTGGGGTATGATAGATATTTCACCAGATCATTTTAATGCAAGGCTCTGGTGGCACGGTGCCACAGTAAAGGGGGGAAAAAAATTTAAATCCTGGATTTCAGACCGATAAGACAAGCGTGGAACATGGATGCATGAAAGAGGGAAGCCACAGGGTGTAATGGATAAGGCACTCGAATTCAAGCCAGCAGACATGGGTTCTATTCCAAGATGCCAATGAACTTCTGTGCCCTTGTGTGGGTCACTTCATCTCCTTGGGACTCCATTCCCCACACCCATGCACACCCACCCTTTGCCTGTTATCTTTCCGAAGCAGTGACTTGTCTTCTACTACTTACTCATACAGCCCCTTGCAGAAGGTGCCTGGATCTCAGCCAAGGCCGGCGAGCATACCGATATATTATTATTTGGGAGTAGGTGTGATAATTGCATCAAATGGAGGCATGGGATGCCCTCCGCTCCTGCATGTGGGGTGCTCGGTTCCTGGGGTCAGAACTGGCAGGGCTTATGAGCTGGCTTTTAAAGGCATAAATAACTGCTGTGAATAAGGAAATTACTGCACGCACTGAGCTTTCAGCTTCTGCAAGAAGAACCAGAGACTTTTCACAGTAAAGGTTGTAAAGGGAGCTTTCACTTCGCACAGGCTTGAGGAGGAAGAGGGACTACATACTGTAGACTAAGAGAGCATACTCGGTTGTAAGGCAGGCGACAATGTTTGTGTGATGGGATCGTTCTTGCAAATCAAATGTCAACAATCACATGCCCGAGCTTGACAAAAGAAGCCCCCAGTGAAGCTGAGGTAGACTTCAGCTGGATCAGGGGAGCATCTAGTCACCAAGGCTCCCCAGGGAAGGACAAGTAATAATGGCCACGATCGCTTCAGGCTAGACATCAGGAGAAACTTCTTTCCAAGCCGAGTGCCGAGGGTTTGCAACAGGCTCCCCCCAGATGTGGTACAGTCATCCACCCTGGCGATCTCCAAAAAACACCTCAACACCCACCTTGCTGAGGTCATTGGATCCCAGCGGTCTTTCCTGCCCAAGCGCAGTGGAGCTGGACCCCATGATCTACAAGGTCCCTTCCAGGAGGAGGAGGAGGATTGGGCCCTGAACAGAAAAACAGGTGGAGGAATAACACTACACAGTGCAATCATTTACAACCCAGCCAGACTGGGTAACTGGGAAGCAGGCTGGGGAAAACCAGAAAGTGATGTGGAAGAACATAAAACAGTGGGTCAGCTCTGAACAGCAAGAGCAAGACGTTTGAGCCAACTATTAGTGAGTTCAGCACCACAGGACACCACTCTCACACCGATCACTAACTACTCCAACATCTGTGGAGGGAACAAATACAGCTCGTCAAGGATCATAGGGCGAGCCATTACTCTGAAGATCTGTGTCAGGGTTCAGAAAGTGAATGCTCCGGCGATGGAGAAAGCCAGGCTGGTCCTAGTTCGTAGTAGAGAGGGTTTAGCAAAGAACATCTGATTAGCACAGGTAGCATGCTAGCATCCTGTATCATGCACCAGAGTCACTATGCAAGTCAGCTGGGAGGCCAAACTCTAGGACGTGGGTATACTAGACCGAGGAGACCGATACCCATTTACTATTTGGAGTATATGAAGTGGGTTATTTGGGACTTCTGTAAAATAAACATTGTGGCCTCCCTTTCCAAAGGCATGTTTTAGTATTCTCCTTTGGCTGCAACCCTTGTGTTGGATCTTGATCGCTCTTACTGGGTAGGTATACTTGTAGCTAGCTATTCGCTTCAATATCTTTACTACAGCCATGCCGATTAGCTCTGTAAGGAGCTCCATCCATTGCAAGGAGACTCCTCTCAGATAAAGATAAGGACGGCACAACCCGTCTTAAAATATGCTGGAAACTTCAGGTGGGGGCAGGTCTAACTGAATTAAAAAAACATGTGATCTGATAAGGCTTTGCTCTTTTAAAACCATGTAATCTGGGCTTTCATCATCAGCCAAGCTTTTTAAAAGGGATTTGGTTGCAGCCGTGTTGGTCCAAGGACATAGGAAGGCAAGCTTCTTTGGGTAGATACGACATCTTTTATAAGACCGACTGAGTAGCTGGAACAAAGTTCTTTGCAAGAGTTATCAATAAAGGGACTGCAATTGGTTATGCTACCCCAGAAAAAAAAAAAATTACCTTTATCTTTAGACCTCAGTTTTATCTTTACTACCTGCTGCATTTCAGAAAGAAGTTTTTGCCCTGAGAAATCGTGCGGTTTCTCCTCCTGTCTAAAACATGTTCCCCACCCCTTCCCCCGAGGAACACGCACCATGAAGGGTTACTTTGCACTGACTAATACCTTACTCCACAAGTAATCCCACCAGCCCAGTATGGGAAAGGCTACCATAATCTTGCCCTAGGCAAGTTAAGAGTGCAGCCTGATATCTCCGGCTCGGGAATTCAAGCTCCAGGAGGGGACTGCTGCCTTGCTCAGCTTTTATAGAGGCTTAACTGAGTCCAGCAGTAATGCTACAAAAATCTCTGGGATGATTAGCCACCTGTCCACAAAGCAACAGAAGTCCGAGTTGGTCCAGCTACAGACACGACTTGGATGGGTTCGTTAATTAAGAGTCAGTAAATGAAGGTTTTTCACTCCACTTATTAAGCACATAACTGTTTCCCCAGCATATAGCACAATAAAAAAAACCCAACAACAAGCGTACATGGTTTTCTTGAACTCGTTTTTCACATGCCCTGTTAACAGTCCTCACTGTGCAGGGAAATTATGCAAGAGTGTAACTATGCAAGTGTGACCTCCAAAGCACCAAGTCAAAAGGAAACCCTTATGGCTATTTGACTCGATTCACACGGTTTCTAATTCAAACAAAAGAGGCTGACATTTGGCACAAGACATTCACACCTATAGATCCTAACTAGCTTATAATTGAGCTGTCAAGCAGTACCCACTGTGAAAAGAGATTACATGATTTAGGCACAGGCTTCTAATTGCCTCCATCACTTTATTGCTTTTCATAGCATGGGACACCATTTGAAACCCCAAGACAATGTGGCCGGCATTCCTGCCCACAGTATGTGTGCACATTCCTGCAATTGCAAGAGATTGTGTTTCCTTCTGCCAAAAAGCATCTCAGGGCCCATACGACAACAAAGAACTGACTCTCCTACGGATCAAATCAGCCGTGGGTCCGTTCAGGAAGACTCGGGTCACTTGACAAATTATTCCAGTCTAAAGCAGTGCTTTCCAGGACAAAAGAGTGACCACCTGCGTGGTTAAGGAGCAGGGTGGGAGGCAAAGCATAATGCAGGGTGTTTATGAAGTCCTTTTGCAACTTTAAACTTTAATAACTTTGGATGGACACATGATAGAAGCAAACTGCAAATGGTGATTGGAAGCATAATTCATTAAGATTGTTAGCACAGTGCATAATCTTAGCTTTGTAAGGAATTTAGCATAGTATGCATAGGGTAAGGATCCCAAATGCAATTCATGAAATCACTCAGTAGCCACTGGAAAAGGTTTTCTGCGAGTTGGAAAATTGGATTGAACAATGTATCATGAAAGATGATGATTATGTTGGGGTCTAGAAATGTGAGCAGTGTTCTCTGAAAAGGCAATGCATGTTTTCAATTGCCACTTACAGTCTACCTTTTATACATCCAAAGTTATTAAAGTTTAAAGTTGCAGAAGAACTTTATAAACACCACGCATATGATACACTGATGTCTTCCCTTCACATTATTTCAGCATTGTGAAAGGCTTAGCCTGGTGTGTGAAAGTTTCCTGCAATGATGCTTCAATATGAACTAAACCTCCCGTCCTCCTAACTCCAAATTAATCATTTATAAATATGCCTGCTTATTAACTGGAAAATAAAGCTCTGAACATAAAAACATAAGCAATAATCAGAGGCGTCATGCAACAGTTTGCAAAGTCACTTTGTTGCTTTCATTTCCCTGCCTTAATTCATAGCATCGGAGCATACTCATCTGTTTAACAGAGCTCTCCGATATAGCCCTCGCAATATATTCAGGCCCTCGGCAATTTCTTTTCACTGATTTACGCCCCAACCAGGGTGTATGCTCCTAGGAAAAAAAGTCTTCTTGTAGTCTGACTAGTTATAGGAGCAAATAAGACCTCTACCCAAGCTTGTGATTTTTTCCTTAGGAAAAAATAAAGCAAGAACTCAGTTGGATGGGGCTCATTCACCAGCCTCTGCCTTCGTAGCCAGCCCTAAACAACAAACACGCACCACAACTGGAGACAAGAATTGCCTTTTAATGACAAAGAAATCAGTTCTTCCCCCCCCTCCCTGCAGAAACATTGCCCTTTTTCCAGTGCTGGGAAGCAGTTGCACTGAGGTTACAGTAGATCTGAAATGGGAACACCAGTGGCAGGAGAGCCTGGGATGAAAGTTCACTAAGGCACTTCGGTGGTGACACATCAGCAGAAAAAAAAAAAAGCATTTTCCCTTTCTCTGGCTCAAACCAATACTCTTGGAAACTCAACCAGAAGCAATATTAGCCCGCTGGACTGCTCCAAAGTAGTTGGAAGAGAAGAACCATCCCTGTTGGATACTCTTAACAGTGGCTGCCCTGACCTCACTTTGTATTCAACCAGTCTTGAGTACTGGCGCCATGTAATACCAAATCCACTGGCCCTGCCTCTCCAAAGCTTGCCAGCAAGGCCCCTTTCCTTCACCCATCCTCTTCTTCAAATGCCTAAGACTTAGCTGAGTGAAGAGTCCTCGACTTAAACGATCACTGTTGAACGCATCGGGGCTGTACTCAACCACAACTCTAACAAAAGCAGCCTCTACCATGACCGACGTGTCTCAGGAGCTGGAAGTAATGCTGGATGACAAGTATCGAGTACAAGAAAGATGGAGAATAGCAAGGGAAAGGTTTCAAGAAAATCTCAAGCCCCACTGATCACCACGGTAGGGCTAGTCCAGAGGTTTTTACTGGGCACAGACACACATAGTACCACCTTTTTTCCTTTCCAGTGAGCACCATGTTGCTGAGATTTGGGGCTTCTCCCTTTCCATGATGGACATTTCCAAGTCAATGAGACACTTACCGTGCATTAGCCTAATAATACTGCGCAGTAGCGTGTCACGGCAAAAAACGTGTGAATAGCCTACTGCATGGTGTAATTAGGCTAATGCCCAATAAGTGTCACTAAATAACCATGCGCCAGTGCTAATGCACCGTAGCTTTAAGTACCATGCATTTAGTTAGTCCTTTATTAAGGAAGTAGTAAACTAAATGCACAGTATCTAAGGCAAAGTTCTTCGGGTAAATCTGATATGTTTTATGAAAACAACTCAAACAGTTGGGAAAAATTCTTCTTTGCAAGCTTTCGGGCACAAACACCCACCATCAGGCTGAGGAAGCATCTGCAGCTGGTGTATGCTATTCCTGGAGAGAAAAATAATAACAAAAGAAATCAGATTCACCCAAAGCCTTGTCTGCCTATGTCCATACACCAACACAGCCACAACCTATACCGCAGTATCTAAGGCACATTAATGAATGTGTAGACATGGCCACTGAGGTCTAAGCCATGAAAGACACTGCACTATCACCCATCTTCAGCAGCCTAAATACACATGGGCATGCCAGTCTGGGGCTCTGAGCCTCACTAATTCTTGTTCACATCAGGACCAAATGCAAAGTCCCAACACTAATTTATGTGTCTCCAGCCTAGAATTAGCTCTTTCAAAACCTGCCTCATTTTTCATAAGCATCCGAAGATGGGTGACGCCAAACAGAGAAACCAGCTGCCAGGTGCTGTTTGCTAATGTGTACCCTAACCACGCATGTATTGAAATTCAACCACTTATCCAAAATTGGCCTCCAAGAAATCAAGAGGGAAGGGCTGAGAGACCAGAAAGGACAGAGAGAGAGCAGGAAGAGGATCAAATGTGGCAATGGGATCCAGGACTACAGTGGACTTCTGATTCAGCTCAGATGGAGAGGAAGTCCAATAAGATTACACTGGATGGTAAGTCAATTTTTTGTTAAGATGCTCAGATACCAAGGTGAATAATGCCTTGGGCACAGAGTAGGCACATCTGCAATCTCTCCCTCTTGTTACAGATTTCATATATTTAATATCACCCATGCCAAGATTTATGGATATTGTATTGTAATGGGAATTGCCGGAATAAAGACACCACTCGTTATCGCAGCAACTGTCACATCAGGGAGATTTGCAGAGGAGAAATATCCTCCCTCATGCACAGCCAAAGGCTGGCCGTGCCATTTGGTTTTAAAATGTGTCTTTTTCTACAATTCTCCCATACTCATTTTCACCTCCAGTGTTTGTCTTAACTTACAGTTTGCCTTAAATTTATTGGCACCTGACACTCCTTAAATTCCTTATCTTCAACGTGAAAAGATGACATTAGGACTGCAAAGCGGTTGCAACTTGGATTCTACTACTCTTATTTCCAATTCTCCCAACCCCCTTACGATGCTGATATACTACTGGCTTATTCTTCAATTGCTTCCTTTTCAGGAGAATAATTGCAAAGACCAGAAGCATCAGGTGATGATGGGCTGAAGAGTAATGACCCTATTGCTCCAGTAACACAGAAAGCGAGATAAATCAACTACCCCAGCCCATGGTGCCCTCTTGCTTTAAAAACACCCCTCCTTAAAGCAAGACAGCAGCTGTTACTCCCGATCTGAATTCAGCCAGCAATGTTATCGTCTTCCTTGGCATCAAGATGTACTACCAGCAGTGCCACTAAGGTTCAATCCAGAGAGCCCTTCTGAGACTCCCTTCCCACTCCAAATGCTTCTACTAACTTGCCAAGAGGGACCAGCTGCCTTGTGATGAAAATTTACTTCTTCTGCATCCAATATTAGCAGCATCCATCAATTCTGACATCTTTACAATGCCCACAAGAGTCTCACAGATGGATCATCCAATGTCAAGAGAATAAAAATCAAGACGACCACCTTGACCTTTTAAGTCCTAGAACAGTAGCCATTTCTCCATGCAATATACCCCCGGCTCTTATGATGACAGACCCCAAAGCTGACTATCATCTACTTGCATTCGGTGCTTTCCACAGATCGAGCTGCTCTGTTCCAGCACATCACCAGCCACTCTACTCTGCACTTCAACATCAGCAGCTCCGCAGCTGCTTGCTTTGTCCTCTGTACTTATGGAGTAAGTAACTCCATAATCCAAGTAACTCCATAAATCGGCAAGTCAGTTGCACTTTCTCCTCACCTTTTCCTTTCCAAAAAGGGCATGAACATACAGACTGCAATAGATATTAAAAATATCCATGTTAACATAAATCAGAACTCTATCTTTTATTAGACAAACTAAATATTGGCAAAAAACGTTCTTTATTTGCAAGCTTTCAGGCACACTTGCCCTTCTTCAGGCATAGGATAATGCAAAGCTTGTAACATTTCGTCTAGGTGGAAATCAAAACTCATATTCCATGTTAACGTAACATTTAAGCAGTTCAGTTACAGCCACAAGAACCGAAGAAGCTGAAAACGTGCAGGGCAGCAACAGTAACCCAAGCTCACTCCCATGGTGCCTACTTCAGGGGAATTCTTACACCATAAATAAAAGCTATTTTTCAGCTTCCAGCACAGCAGCGTTTTATGCAAAAAAAACCTTATATTCTTGGAAGTTTCGTGCTAAAGTTAGTTTGAAGTCTGAAGGTCCCGAAAGCTCCAGCTGCTGTTTCCCAGGTGCTTGGAAAGGCAGGGTCCAACTGCTCATCTTTAAGTCATAACAGCACCGCACGTGGAAGGAGGCACATATGCTCTTCTGTGGCACACTCTGCACTTGGTTGGCTGCACTTGCATCACACCTGCCACGTTCTTGTAGCAGACCAAATTGCTCCCCTTGTCTCGCGCATCACGGCCAGCAGCTGCACAATGCTGCTGCAGGTTGCGCTCTTTCTCTTACCACATGCAACATCAGCAGCCCTGTCTGACGAGCAAATCAGTTGTGAAATGACTCAGCCTATAGGTTATCTCCAGATGCTATCCTGGCACAGCTCACCGAGTCCTCACCAGCCTCCTGGCTAAATTAAAAGCTAAACAAATCAAATCAGTCAATTAATGTTGCTGTCTCTTGCTCTGGACATATATGATTGTGCTGAGCCCCACTCAGTTTGGAACAAAGAGTAACTCAGTATCTCAAAAAAAGCACGCCCCTCAACAGTCCTGGGCCCTCAACCATTGTAGAATGATATGGTGCCAAAACCTAGTTTTTAGAGCCTCTGGGAAGATTAAATGCATGAATGCAAGGTCATTCAAAGGCCCTAGCCTGAAGCCTTCAGTTTCTATTACAATCATTCAACTCAAAGCTATGCACAATCTACCTACCAGCAACCAAAAATTCAATATTCTGCTCCCATAACCAAGGATTGCCAGAAATTATCCACTAACCCCACACGAGACACACAGGGAAACTGAAATGGGAGACCCTTCAACAGAATTCTCTTATAGACGCAGCCAAGGAAAAAAGGTGATCGTCTTCCCTCCTGAACAACATCCTGGTTATAATGGCAGTGCTGTTTTCGCATGCGAGCTAAGCGATGGCAAGGGGAAAAAGCAGAAGTGAGTATTTTGTATGGGAAAAAGACAGGATAGACTATAACCTCAATCTGGTTCGGTTTTACCCAACCTTCCCACTCAGAACCACCTGTCACATATTGTGGGATAGTCCGACTGAGGCTGGTAGAATATAACATATAGACTATAACCAGACGGTTTGGGCGATTCCCTGCATGGGATAGTCCAATTACCTGCTCTAAACTCCAGGCATTTGCTTCTGAATGGGTTTAAATTGCTTCTGGCAGGGATGGTTTAATAGCACCCAGAGACAGACAAATTATCCCATGCAGGGAATCACCCAAACCCTCTCCAATTTGGCAGAGCCCCTACCAGCCCATCAGTGCTAACAACTGTAAAGTCTCCGGTTCCCCAAACTAGCATTCAAAACCAGAGGACAAGCCAGCACACACTGAAGATAGACAAAAAAAGTACAAGTTCCTTTTCCAAAAGGAAGGAACCTTTTCCTACATATTTAGCTCCCTGAGATTTCCCTCTTTGAACACAAATGCTGCTCCACCAGCCACCCAAAATCTGAATAGCGTACATCCAGTCTTCACGCCCCATCTCCCTGCTATGCAGGCCAAGCAGAGGACGAGCTAAACGGAGTAGGGATCCGCACTTCTCCAAATCCAGTTTGGCCAGAACGCACCCAACAGGGGCATGGGCAGAAGCCTCTACAGAGGAGCCTTCTCCGCTGTCTTCTGGTTGGGAAGAGATGATGAATTTCTGAAACCCCGGCAATCTCCCCCTCCACGCAGGCACATTTGTGAAGGGTCGTGAGCCTCGAAAAAGAAACAAAAGACCTCCCTAAGGAGGAGAGGTGGTGAGAGTAGTTGGTTAAAAAAAGCCCAAGAAAGGACAGGAACCTGATCTGCTGATAAGCCTTCGCCATGTTCAATCTCAGAATAATCCTCTAGATAACTTTTTTTATTATTATTATTATTAATTTTTTTTTCAAATGACATTTCAACTCAGAAAATCAAACTGCACACTGCACTGATGTTTGTTTTATTTACTTGGATTTATTACACAAGGTCTTTCCAAACCCGGGATGACATGGGCTGCACTCAGATGCAAATCGGACCCAAAAAAACCAAACGCTGTGGATTCATACAGGTGCAAATCAGAGTGGCATCTAATAGCACCTATTCCATTTGGACTGAAATACAGAAAGAAGAGGCACAGAAAACAAATACAAGAGGCTGATTTCACTTCCCTTTTTCACAACCGCCAGAACAAATATCAGAATTTATTTATGAAGCTCATCCCAGTCATTGCCACACAACTCGAAAGGTTAAGTTTGAATTCTTCCCCCTGAATTTGCTCAGGAATTCCACTCAGAGAGAGGGGTGCTGGATGCGCTGCTAATGGAGTCAATCCCTTACCTCCGAATATCTTCTAGTTGCATCATTCCTTACATCTGCTTACATTTTAATATCAGCTTAAATTCCACAATTCCATAGATATTGTGGATATTGGAAATACGTATGTCTGTGGTCACATGCAGCCATGAAAGTTCAAAGACACTCCGCCATATTTTGGACCAAGGACTACAAGGTTCTTCTCGTTCGCAACTCAAGATACTGCCTAGACTTCTTCTTTTATGCATACGTTACACAAGCTTATCCATCTAGAGCTTCATCCAAGCTCTTTCAAAAGGCTTGCCTGCTTAGCATCAAAATTATCCTCAGGAATAGGAGTCGATTAAATGATGGGCATCCATCCAAACAGCCAAAAATATCAACCTTACATACTCATTCATGCTAACACATGTGACCGCACTCATAAGTTGCTATATTGCCTATGGCTTCTAAACAGACTTAATGCTACAAAACACTGATGCCCTGCAAAGTGCAAACCTAAATTCTTAGGGATGAGGAGTAGATAATCAATAAGTCTCTCCCACCTTGGCTATTTTGTTTGTTAGCCAGTATATAGCAAATCAGCTGTATTTGCTTTAAACATTTCCATTGGTGCCAAGTAGATTGCTTGCGTTAATAGCACAACTACAATTTGGTTGTCAAAATGCAATAGGCAGAGGGCTGATCAAGTCTTTCAGATGCACTTTTTTCTAGATGCCAGAGCACCTAGACCTCAGCCCCATACAAAACTACTGAACAACGGGGTAGACCCTGTCCCAAACAACTTGCTGTCCAAATGCAAGATCGGAAAGAAGAAAGAGGAGCAAGAAGCAACGAAGTGATTCAAATGGAGGGCTAGTAGTACAGAATGGTTTATAAAGCACCTCATAAATGAGACTTTTTCTTTTTGTGGCATGTGCTGCTCTGACTACATCCTACTTCCTATTCACCACTTAGTGCAGGACTGCACTGACATCTTCTTTTTAAAGTTTTCCCACTGCCTAACTTACGTGCAATTGCTTTTAGAGAGTGCCCAAATTCCTTACTGAAAATCAATATGCTAATGCATAATAAATGCAAAGATCAATCTGTTTATAAAATATCTCACTTGAAACATTAGGTGCAGTCACATATAATCCTCCTAGTTTCTACCGCAGCAGTTCTACGTTACAGTGGAGTCTCAATGCTCAGACTCATGCCATTTCATTTTCAATCCTGCCATTTTTTCTGTTTATTTTATATCAAGAGAAATTAAAATAGGATATCAACTACCAACAAACAGTATTCAGCAGCTTAAAAGGGTAATACATACTTTGTTTTTAACAGATACCCAAAACAAGTTGTCCTTTAAAGTAAGGAAACTACAGTGGATAGCAAAATACGTACATACACATTATAATTGATAAGGATGAGGCAAACAGAACAAGCATTTGTTTCGGAAACTGCGAACAGTTGTTGTTAAAAGGAGTGCAATTATCTCTTTATTCAATACCCTAATTAACTGCTAGAAAGTGAACAGTATCCTTCACATCCGCATCTGGTTACCAGTCTTGAAAGCACCGATACAAGCAAACTGAAAGGCAAGACTCATTACCTTTGTAGTGAAGACCACCAGTTGATTCCTACTGGGATGTCGCCTTATTAACCTTAGTTTGAAATTACAAAGTCACAGCTGTACTCGTCAGTCGCTTGATGAAGATTCATTTGCGAACCTCGTCTCACAAAAGGAGTAATTAACATGCTGACACGACAGTCTGCTGACTGAAGTTGTTAGACCACAGTACTGAGGACAACTAGTAAGGCTCCTTCACATCTGTAACATCTAAAGCGCCGTTAAAAGTTCTAATTAACTGGGATAATTGTAAAAAGTAGTGGAATCACTCAACTAAACCAAATCCGGAAAACACGCACTCCAATCTTGCACATGCCCTAAACGACTTTGTGCAAATACAGAAGTAATTCGGGGGTGGGTTACTCATATACAGCTACACAAAAAATGTACATAAAGTCAACCTGGAAACTTAAGGCAGCACAAACAGTAGCCTACCTATGAAGCAGACCCTTGGGCTGCCCAATGTTGAATTACCGGCACAAAATCCTAAATGATTCAACAACAAATGATGCCAGAGACGCAGTCAATGGAGATGCTCGACCTGGTGGCCCCCCCCACCCCATGCCTTCTCATTGCACACAGGGGCTCCTTTTCAGTTTTGGATCAATCCAAAGAAATAAGGCTGAGTTTACAGGATTAGTGACATAGCAGGTTGCTAAAGCAGAACAAAAAGGCTCTTGCATGGGAAGAGAAATAACTCTGCCTTGATGGAGAGAGAATAAAACAATTGGCCTAACCAAACAGGAGCGCTGGTTCATTGCCACAAGGCTCGACACTTGGAATACAATTCCACCTCCTTCTTAAAATGTGGAGGTGGAAGGCATGGTCCAACACTGGTCATTCCCTCTCTAGCCCAGTCTCTTCCCCAGTAGGGTTACCATACGCCCAGGTTTTTCTGGACAAGCCCTCTTTTTGGGTCCTCCCATGTCCAGGTGTTTTTTGTTTGTTTTTTTAATACTAACAAGTGTCTGGGATTTGGGATTTTTTCTGCTCACCAGTGAAGTTTTCCCCGGGCTGCAACAGGGTGGGGAGGCGTCTGCTCCTCCAGGAGGGGAAGGGAGCAGGGAGCTGCGTGGCCGGGCTGTGCTGGTGCCTGCGGTCACAGGAGCAGGGCAGCCAGGAGATGCTTGCAGGGCCGGGGGGAACGAGGGGCTGCGGGTTGGGAGCAAGGGGCATCAGCATGGTCTGGAGGTCAGGAGCGAGAGGCAGCAGCAGGGCATGGGCATATCACCCACAATCAGATGACCCACCCACCCCTATAGGCATCCTCGTTTTTGAAAAGGGAAATATGGCAACTCTATCAATCCCTCATCTCCTTGGCAGTACGTTCTTTGGGCACACGAGTCCAAACTTGGCAATTCTTCCACTCTTGGATTAAGTAACAGATTGGCCCCAGCAGATCCAAGCTGGGCTCAGCACCTGTGACCAGACATACACAGCAATAAAAACAGCCTTCCTAAACACTGCATTTATTTGGCAACGGGAACAAACTATTTTAAGGGTTTTGAAAACACATGGTCTACAGACAGATTGCTCTTAGAAAGTTAACATCCCCAAGTGATGACTTACAAAGACATAGCTTCTACAAACGCTGCTGGCACAACCGGTTCAATCTTGCTTTCCCGAACAAGCTCACCCTTCTTAAGAAAGAGAGTGCCCTATTCTAAAAAGTCAAGGTCTTTTCATCTCCTGGGTCCCCAGCCTTTTTCTGTCTTTGCATCGTCTCTCAATGATTTGCTAGTGGCTCAGGCGCCTTTCTTCTTTCCTTCTACTAGGGTTTCCCCCTGCCCCCTTGACAAACCTCTGCCCACCCAAATCGATATACTCACACAAGAAACATCCCCACAACCAGGACAACACATAATACTACAGAGCAGCTCCAGTTCCATCACCCAGACATGACGCTACTCTCACTTTGTGGATTTAAGCTGCATACATTTCCTGGAGACAGAAAAACAAGAAAGTGGACAAAGTGAAATGCACTGAATCAACAAAACCCCAAAGACGATCACAAAGTTTAGAAACACTTCCAGGGAAAATAAAAGACTGACTTTCTGAAGATGATGTGCAATAATGATGAGCTGCTGGCTATGAATATCTCTGCCCGTGTAAAGTCTACCAGGCTCATCTCCCCCTGTTACAAAAGGTGCAATTTCACTTCTTGCTCTAAATTCTTCCACAAATTTAAACTTTTCCAAACACTTTTGTGGAAAGGAGTACAATCTTTCTGGGATGCCCTGAAAGTGCCCTCTGTGGACAGAGACAAAGACAGCCAATGACAAGTGATACCATGTAATCCTGGGCTTGACTGCAGATCTAAAGTGTCAACCATTAAGGCATAATCCTTCCCTCAAATTCTCCCATCTGTTGCGATGACAACGACACATCTTTCAGAACAAGGAAACCAACATTTTCCATTGTGAAGAATGGGGGAAAGTCAAGAGGCACCGACTGAAACAGAGCAATTACTCTGAGATGAAATATGACAATGTAACTTTGCCTTTCATAGACCTAATTGTCTTTCCCGTTTAGGAAATCTAGCTGCTCAAAAGTAAAACAGGTTGCATTGCTATCAGAAGTCACCTTAGAAGAAGCCGACCCCCTCTCCTGCTAAGCTTTAGGCCTGCCCATGAATGGATTGAGTAGGCAGGTACCACAAATATCGGATACAACTCTTCTTAGATACCTCGGGGGAAGTCCTTGGAAACAGCAAGAGCGCAAATCCAGCCTGAATCATCGCATGCCAGGTTCTTTTTCAGACAGCAGCACAGATTGCTACTGGGGTCTTGGGGATTAAATACGTGCTGACTGGGTATTTCATGCTTTTCCATGGACTCCAGAACTATTAAAAAGTTTCAACAGACTCCTAATACTAACAGCACCGATGTCAACAATGTGTAATTATCCAAAAAAACCCACAAAAAACAAAGACACTGCAACCCGCAACAACATCCACAGATCCAAAGAACTCCTTATATAATCGGGGACTTAATAAAGATATACAAACCCCACAGTGGCATCTCTTCTGTGTGATGAGCAAGGTCTATAAGATGCTCCTCCTCCCCTGAGATGGGAAGGGGCAGGTTCTGCGGCCCTTCTCCACAATGAGAAAAACTTCCAAGACGACAACGACATAATGAGTACCCAATAATTTCAGCATGACTTCTCACATGAGTAGTATAATCAGCTGCGAGAATAAGGGTTATACAAATCTAGGCTAGCAATACTCACTTTCAATGAAAAAGAGTTCTCCACATCAAGCAGAGAACGTGCCGAAACCCCCCAAAGCGTGAGATATTAATACTGTAATTTTGATTCAATTAGAGGCATGGTTTTTTTCCCCACGTGATATGAATTGCACTCAAAAACAAACGGGAGCTTCCAAATGCAACCGCATTTGAAAACCACACGTATCCAGGAGGGTTTCAAAAGTACTAGCATTTCTGGCAGCTCTGCAGGGAACCCTTCTGCTTTTAACCAATGTCTCCAGCAATTCTGCATGCAGTACCACATTAATGGCTTACGTGTGGTGCCACCTGCCACCCCAGAAACAATAATATTCCCAAAGGTCTTTCATATGCAAAAATTACATTTTGGTCACCATTTAAAAGGCTCAATAGTCAGGAATTACTATGGCAGCTAGCTAAAACTCATCTACTCAAACCAGTGTCGGTTTTTTTTATTCTTATGCAGATTAAAAAGAACCCAAAAAAACAAACCTACAATGGAAAACTAACTGGAAATATTTAATTTATGTCTGTTCTCTAGCAGAGGGCACAGTGTGCGGCTGTATAATACTCTTGGGGTACTAGTATTTTTTTTCCAAGTGTCATTTCTGACTGATCACGCAGTGTTCAGTAGATCATTACTGTGTAGGAAACCCTTGAAGACTTCATATGTGCTTCAGACAAGTCCCGGTGCTTCATACACCAGAATGACCATGGACCCTAACTCAGAAAGAGGTAGGGAAGACTAAATACATTTTTGTCTTAGGATAAACCCTAGGGTCTAGGACAGACATTGCATAAACCGGTTTCAGCCACATCAGTTAAGTCTAATACTACATTCAACCCTTCTCTACTAGAGCAGACAGCACAGCACAACCCAGGGCTGCAAAGCATGCTGGGATGCTGGGGGAACTATTTAACTTGAACAAGGAAGGGGTGTGGGACAGAAATTTCATAAATCCTTTTGACCCAAATCAGTTAAGTCTGATACTACATTCAGCCAGGTTTATCTTAAACCAGTTTGAGCCATTTTGAAACTGGTTTAAGTGCACTGAGCGTTTGTTCTGTTACAGGTTTAAACCAGTTTCCGATCACTTAAACCAGCTTATGTGTAATGTCTGTCCCTAGCCCAGGAGCATAAGAGATGGATCCTGGAAATGCATGTTTTAGGACAGTGGTTCTCACCTTTTTTCAGACTAAAGGTACCCCTCTATAACTTTGTGAACTGAGCAGCACCCCATTTCAAAAACTATACTATTTATTACAGTATTTACCTCCTTGCAGAGGGGTCAAGCAGGGAAAGCCAGGACCTGCTTTCCTCCTGGCACCTGGAGCCTGATCCTGCCCTTATTTCCTCATCTCCTCACCCCTTGCTCCCTGCAGCACCCTTCAAGTGATTTTTGTGGCAGCCCAGCATGCCCTAGCACCCTGCTTGAGAATCGCTGCTTTAGGATGAGGCATCGACGCTTCTCTAAAGGCAGATCAGGGACAGCGCCAAAAACAGAGGACATCCCTTTTATTTTGTAAACTAATGCATTTTCCAAATGTCTGGTCTTCCTGTCGAAGATCTCTTGAACAGCAGGGTTTGCATGTTCACGTGACGAGTTGTATGACAGTGGAGTCAGCACTTAGTGAAAAACTCACATTGTTTTATTGCCTAAGTGGGAACCATCCTCCCAATTCACGCCAAGAGAAAAACAGCAGCAGATATGAATGCGGGTCAGAGTAGCATGCAAAAAGGCCTCCCAAGAGCAAACATCACAGGCAGGAGAGGAGTAGCTAGTGGCCAGGAAGCCCCTGAGGGAGCTAAGCTTCAGGACTTGAAGCATAAAGTACAATCTAAGAGCAGAGGCTTCTGGATGCTCAGGATGCCCCTGTGCTAAAAACACAGGCGGTTCAGACCACAATTCCCCAGAAATGTGTGAGGCCGAGATCAGATTCCCACCTGGCCATGAGCTTTAAAGTGATGCATCTTCAAAGAAGAGGCAGGTCCATTTGCTTCAGACCCAGGAGGATACAGAAGAAAGTGGGGCTGGGAGAGGATCAAGAATGGTCTAATATGAAAGGATAATAGTGAGTCATTTTCCTCTCCTGAAAAGCTATTACTAAGCTTCTTTTAACTGCTAAAGAAACAATTCTCCAAAATGTAACAATATTTTTTAAGCATCTTTCCACAAGAAGAAAAATCTAGCCAATGCCATCACTTGGTGACTAAGAACCTTTTGATGATTGCCATCAGCATTCCCCGCCCCCCCACAAAAGGAACATACTTAAAAGTTTTCCTGGAGGAGCTGGGGGCAGATGATGAAAACCAAGTTAGGAGACTCACTGGCTGATTATTATCCTTCCCTAGAGAGCCCAGCAGGTTTCATGTCAAGAACACGCAGTTCCAGATAAACCGAGCGCAATGGCTCAGAAATCCTTTTAGCATATAATGCAACAGCGCAAACAGGCCTAATTAAAATAAGGGGCAGAATACTCCAAATGCACCCGTGGCAGAAATGCCATCATTAGTAATATTAGCAATATCAGTTTTAAGTTTATGTGAAACAGCCCTGTTGAGGGTCTCTTCAACCTAAATCTAAAAGCAGACTCTGTTCCTATGAACATGCACACGCTCGGCTTTGCACGGGTACACATCTCCAAGCCTGAAAGCACAGAGGTCTGCAGAGCTCTTAAATACAGACCCGGATGAAACGAATGAGCTCCCTCCCTTGCATAAATGGAGTGAAATCGTAACATCACCGATCTCTGGAACTGCTTTTGCACCCGAATTACGCAAGCTACTGGCTGCAGACGGCAGAGGCTGCATTGGTGCAGGAATCATTAGCATTGCTATTTTAAATACTCAAAAATAAGCTCTCAACTCTTCTGTGAAAAAAAGATACCAAAAATGAGCCTTAAGGATTACAAAATAAAGATAAAAATAATTTTCCACAATTCTTCCTGGAGCAGGAGAGATGGCGTCCTGTCGCTTGCAATTTGCTGTTTTCTAAATGACAAAACAGGACTATTGTTGCCCCGAGAAATAAAACGCCATTCGGATATGCATCTGTGCATTAAAAAGTGAGAGTAAGCATCACAACCCAGCACTATGCCTGTGCAAAGCGGCTAGTATCCACTTCGGATTCGGCTGATTCGGGGGACAGTGATCCAATTTGGTGATTTGAATCACTGTCCCAAATCGATTCGGCCGAAACTCCAAATCAGGCAGGCCAGGCCCATCCCTCGCCCGCTCTCCCAGCCTGGCAATGGCTGCCGGGTCGCCCCAGCTCCCGGCATTTTGGGGGGGGGGGGGGGAAAAGCCCCGACTCAGTGGGTGCTGCTAGGTGGGGGGCAATCCCTGCTGCCCCCACTGCCCCATGCTGCATGGGGGCTCTGCACGAGCCCTCCGCCCCTCCCCTAACTCCCCGGCCCCCCCATAGCTGCCCTGCCTGCCACAGCTCTGGCCCTTTAAGAAAAAAAAAAAAAAAAAAACCACCCCAGAAAACCCCCATACTCACTATTCCTGCCAGCGGGAGGGGAGGTGCTCCCCGCGGCCCTCCACTGCCCCACACGATGTGGGGGGCTCTGCACAAGCCCCTCCAAGCCCCAAGGCCACTGCAGAAGCAGAGAGTCCCAGGGTTTTTCTTCCTTAAAGGGACGGAGCTGGGATGAGCAAGGCAGCTGTAGAGGGCCTGGGGGTGTGGAGGGGCATCAGGGGCTTGGGCAGAGCCCCCCCTTGCAGTGGGGAGCAGTAGAGATCACCCCCTGCCTGGCAGCACCCAGTGAGCACCAGGGCTTTTCTTTAAAAGCACAGGGAGCTGGGAAAGGAGGGGCACCCATGGGGGAGCAGGCAGGGGATGGGGCCTGGCAGGGGTCCCTCCATGGTCCCCTCCCCACTCCTCCAGCCCCACTTCCATGCTCCTACTTACCAGCTCCAAGTTGGCTCCAGCTCCCTGCTGCAGCCACCGGGGACTGCCCAAAATCATCAAAGCTCTCCAAATCTTTTCCAAAAAGATTCAGACCTTTTAATTGGCCCCCTGATTCGATTCGAATTTGGAGATTTGGCCACCGAATCAGGCCGACTCTCCTCTCAATTGAATCACCACCTGAAGCTTCGCACAGCCCTACTATTTACCTCTCTTTTTTTTTTTTTTTTTTGTCTGTACCAGGAAGTATTTGAATACCTTAAAAAATGGCCTGGGTTCTAAGTGGACTAAAGAAACTGGCCAGAAGGTCTCACTTAGACCCAGTGGCAAAAATCAAACCTACTAGAATCACGATCCCAGGCAGTTGCCAACACCAGAGGTGAAACTATTGCTAGAGCAAGGTGATGATCCTTTTCTGATTCAGGTGCCAGTTTAGCAATGGTAGAAGGGAAGGGGCAGTGGGAACCTTAAAAAGTAGAATTGGAAGAGTATAACCCAAGACCAATCCACACTAATATGGACAAAGTACCTTTAAGAACTTCATCTACCTACCTGGAGACACAACTGGGTCAGAAAGGAAGGGGAAGAGAGGAAAAAATGAACCAGAAGGGGGAAAAAAAAAGGAGTGAAAGAAGAGGATTCTTAGAAATACATTAAGCTGCATATTGGAAGTAAAAGCCATTTCAATGATTTTATGACAAAATTTCACTACACAAGAGTTGCTAGAAAGAGATAGGAAAGGGCTGCTAGTAATAGCTATCAGAACGGAGAAGGCATGCCTAAAAGATGATCATTGGAAAGCTCTGATATCCTGACATGCTCAGCTGACCACACTTATTTCCAGCCATAACCACATCATTAGAGGAGGGTGTAAGCAGGCCGTGTCCAAGCCAATAATGAGCAGTCAGTGTGACAACAGCAATATCTGCAAAGGCTGGGTGGATAAAAATGCAACAGCGGTATCAATATGAAGAAATTAACTTTGCCTAAGGCAGCGCACTTATTTTGCGCATTCTTTGATAAGAGCCGTGTGCCAGTCACATAACAGTCGAGCACACCAACGACAATACTTCCTCTCAACCTCAGCTAGCATTGGAGAATGGGACTTAATAGCCCAGGAGGCACCTTCCACTCCTCAGTTACTATTAACATAGAAAATATAAAGCACTGTGCTCTTCTACACCTCCAGGAAGTATCAAGAGCACTACTGAGAACAGTGTGCCAACCAAGCTAGCCTGGGTAGTTTAAAACTACACCTATAGAGGAGAGACTGAATCAACATCAGACATTGCACGGGATCAGTGGCTGCTTACCAATGCGCAGGCATATTACAAGCGGACAACAAGGCAATTCTATTTCTAGAACTAAGACCATGCCAGATAAAACCAACAGATACAACTATCCAGGTCTCGACAAAGTCTCCTACTTAATTTGGACATCTGCCTTCCAGTCCAGGGTTTCTTACCATGCTAGTCACTACAGCAAGCTGTTATTCTCTTGTTCCCCAAACTACAGACATCCTGAATATATTAAGGAAGCAAAAGAGAAGATTATAATAATTAAATAGGATGTAAAATTATGGGCAGCTTGGAAAAAATCCAAGGCATAATTTTTTCCCCAGACAGAAATTCTGAAAAGGAAAAAAAGATACAACAGACTTCAACATCAAGAAAGAAAGGAAAGACAGTAAAAGGGGAGCTAAAATATAGGCAAAGATTCTACATCTACAAACTTCTAAGGGGATTATTAGTAGAGATACACCGATATATAAACTGCCTATCGGATCGGCACCAATAAAAGGGAAATTAACATTATCGGCTATCAGCTTTTTTTTCAGCCATTGTAGCTGATAATATTCTCCAATAATTATGCCTTCTGGCCGGGCACCCCAGACACCTGGGTTCCCTCTCGCCTGCTGGGCCAGGGCCCCCCTGCAAGCTGTAGTGACCCCAGATTAGACGGGCCAGGCTGGGCTGGAGTGGAGCAGCTGCTACAGTGTCCCGGGTGCTGGCGCAGCATGGACTGAGGGCTGGGGACAGGGTGGACGCTGTAAAAGGTGCCATAAGCTGCAGACGTGACCAGGGCAGTGAGGGGCGGGCAGATCCATCTGGGCCCAGCCCGACTCAACCTGCAACGTGATTCAACCCGCAGTTGATATCGGGTATCAGCCAATACGGCGCTTAAAAATCAGCTATTGGTATTGGCCAACAAAATCTTTATCAGCTCATCCCTAATTACTGGTACATTTGGGCACCCACTACTTGTCAATAGGTATCACACAGCCCAAGATTAAAAGTTATTTCTTAAGTAGATGGAAAAGCTAACACAATTCAAAAGCAAGGTAGTAGGGCACTTGGGTATGCTAGATGAGTAATGGTAACTACTGTACTGAAGTAACCTGGTTATCTCTGGATGCAAAATGGGACCCTTGCTGATACTCTTACACAAGGCTAGAAGAGGGTGAAAAATGCAGAGGAAGGGTATGGACAGGCTTAGTTTTTCTGGAGCCAAGAGGAAAGGGTTTGCTGCCTCTTCCTTGAATCTACAGGCCAAGCTTGGAGTGGGCACAAGGAAAAAGCTGATTGTTTCGCCTACCACCTGTTCATGTATGTGTCTGTAGTGTCCTCGTGGCATACAGAGGCTGCTCTGCCATCCAGCTGTGTTTCCAAGACATTAGGTCTGACCAGCTGCCAGTTTTGGGGTCAGGAAGGATTTTTCCCCCCTGGAGAACAACTGATCAGATGACCCATGGATTCTTTCACCCTCTGTGCAAAACGTCCCAGAGACCCGAGCTTTGTGAACCAAACAGCAAAGACAGGGTCCGAGGAATCCAGCTTTACAAGAGAGTTTATCATTTTATTTGCAATTTGTGGATGACATCCACAGTGGATGGGAAGCTCAAAAGGGCCAGTTCCCAAAATTGGGAACTGGCCCAGGAGATAGGAGATAGATAAAAGGCTCTGCTACCTTGGAGGAAGAACAGCACATCTTTAGGCTTGGTGGTCTGAAGTACCCTATTCCCTTACATATCCTTTAGCTCCCCCATAAGAAGGAGGGCTAGAGGATGACCCCTTTAGGCTAGGCTGATGGGGGCACCTATCAACTAGATTGCCCAGTAACTAACATAACGCCATGCTGCGCTTGGCATTTTGGAAAATTGTAAGTCCCACCCCCCATCCAAACTTAATAAAGTTGCAGCCTTCTGCTTCCAAAGCCATTCTTGCCTCAGTAGCATTTTCTTGGGTGCCTTGATCAACTAGCTTACATCAACCCTTTGCCACGTGCACGTGGAGCTTTAATTAATTTACTCAGATCAGTGAATGAGGATTAATTACATCTTGGAAATAATGCAGTGCAGAACAGGGCAACTGGTTTCACTGCAATGACTGAGGCATTCAAAGTAAAGGCAAAGCTGGTTTCATGCCATATCTCAATTACAGACTTTAGAAACCGGGGGGCAAGCTTCTTTATTTAGGTCTCATCGTGAGCTGACCTATTGATTTCTCCTATTAGTCCAGCCAAGTTGCCAAATCTATAAATCCAGCCAGGTACCATATAAACACAGATACTGTATTTTGCCAATAAAGCACAACCAATCAATTGGATCATCAGTTTAAAATATCTAAAATGCTCCTCTGTTCATGTAGGTGATGCAGAAGAAAGATTTTTTAAAAGCAGAGTGGAGCTGAATATTTATTAGAAAACAGTTACATCTTACAAAGGAATAATCTTCTGTACTCAGCTTTTATATCAGACAGGAACAGTCGGAAAAAACCCCAAGGCCATCAGCTGTACTGTATTTCAAACCTGTGTAGTCAAAGCGTCATTTATATCATCTGAACCAAAAGGTCTGATCATTCTTTAGGGACAAAGGTAGTTAAAAAGAAGAAGCCTGGGGGGCGGGGAAAAAAAGAAGAGGGTTGGAGTGATTGGCTGACTTACTGCTGATGTCACAGTCCCCCCTAGGGAAAAAAAGTGTGAACACCATCAGACAACCACAAACTACTCATTAGACAAAAGAGGTGGATAAGCAGATGAAGGGTAGACCACCATACCCATCTGCAAAACAGCATGTTATACCATTTTTAATTGCAATAGATTATTGGAGTCACTGATGAATGTGCAATCAAAATGCCTGATCCTGCCTCCTTAGCTGGCATAAGCAAGATGAAGCACCTTATCTCACTGACTTCAGTAGAGCTGCATGCATAAATGAGGGCCTGCAGAATCGGGCCTCATGAGCCGAGTTGCCTTATTGACCTGCAGCCCTCGCTGAAGTCAGTGGAGTCCCATGTGTATCCACAAACTACCTGCATATTGCTGAAGTACACTGAGGCACCTACTGGGTGTGTCTACACATTCATTAATGTGCTCTTGCTAATGTGCATTAAATTTAGTACCTCCTTTGTGAGGTACCAGACTATGCACTTTAATATGCGTGTAGATGCACTTTCTGGGAGTTCGGTGTGGATAATGGATTAAAAAAAATATATATCACTCCAGCTAGCATAGTAGCATTTCATTCCTCCAAAAAGGGATCAACAATATGAAGTACTAAGCATCCTCATCCCTTCTTAAACCAGTCTGCTCAAGACCTCATAGGTTCAGGCCCCTACCGCAGTTAGCAGAAGCTTTCACCCTAACCCGACGCAAATGAGATGAGGCAGAGTAGTTAACGTTTTCAGACTAAGATGCCGAATACAAAGGTTTGAATCTTCTTCCTCCCGCAACGTCATCCAAATTGATACTCAGTCAGCTATCAGAGTCTCTTATGAAAAAGACTTATTCAAATGCATGCCTGAGTAAAAGCTTTCATAGGAAATTTTTTTTTTTTAAATGCTTTAGGCAGTAATAAAAACAGTGATTACTTAGACAGCCTATGGAGTAGGCCAAGGTACTCATAAAAGACACGAAAAAGAATAGGGTAATTGTATTGCACTGAATGTGATAATTGGCTGATGAGTGAATGGTAACAACTTTAATAACTTTCTGAAAGAAAAGTAATGCGTATCTTCCCCGCTTAGCTATAGAAATATTATACCTTGACAAACAGCTGATTCCTAAACTTCTGAATGAGAAGGATGAAGATGTGCTGCATTTTGTTGATTTTCTTTACAAATCCATTGTCACTCACTCATTCACTCTGCCAAACGCATGCTCCCTGCCTCCTCCCGAAACGTGTTTTAAAGCAAAAAATGCCAAAAGCGGGAACATGACATGACAGGAAACATGCAATGTTCACTGACAGTGCCCCATCCTGAGTTCTTAGTGATTTTGAATTCTCAGCACCTCACAGGATCAGGCCGTCCATGCTTTCTGTTACTCCACTGGTCGTCAAATCTCTACAGGCTTTAGGTTGACATTACTTCATAGACATCAGGGCTGGAAGGGACTTTGGAAGATCAGAGTCCAGCCCTCCGCCCAAAGAGCAGGAAGTCAGCTGGGGTCATAGGATCCCAGCAAGATTCGCATCCAATTTGCTCTTTCTGAATGTAGGTGGTTGAACCACCTCCGATCGCAGGCTGTTCCAGACCTTGGGGGCTTGGACAGTAAAGAAATTCTTTCTTAAGTCCAGCCTGAAACAGTCTTGCAGTAGTTTATGACTGTTCAACCCTGTCATCCCTTGGGGTGCTCTGGTGAACACACATTCCCCCAGATCCTGGTGGTCACCCTGATAAACTTGTAGGTGGCCACCAGGTCACCCCTGAGCCTGCGCTTTTCCAGACTAAAGAGCCCCATGGCTCTCAGCCTGTCGTCGTAAGCTCTGTTTTCCTGACCTCTGATTACGTGCGTGGCTGTCCTCTGGACTCTCTCAAGC
>NW_017728916.1:10877752-10892280 GCF_001723895.1 Crocodylus porosus
ATCACTTTGCAGGCTCATGTTCATCTTGTGGTCAATGATGACCCCCAAGTCCCTTTCATCCGTAGTGCTAGCCAGCGTAGCACTGCCGAGCCTATACGGATGCTGCAGGTTTTTCCTCCCAAGGTGGAGAACCTTGTATTTTTCAGGTTCTTGTCTACCCTTCACTGGAAAGACAGACTGGAAGACCGATTTATTTTATTTTTTTTAAAAAGGAGATGTTTATGGAATGGGAGGCTTTTAAGGTTAACATCTTTATGGAGTATGAAATTATACTCTGCATTCTCCCCTGGAGAATTACAAATAGCTGCAGCTGACATCCACCCCCTACAGTCAGCTGAGACCCGAGTTTCTGCTCTCAACGTGCTCTGATGGAGCCAAGTCGTGTTCCCCCTCTGTAATACAGCTGCTAAATTGAGATATTCTTTCTGCACCTCCCAGGGCTGTTGCAAGGCTGAACATGGTTATTGCCTGTAGAACATTCTGCACCAGCCACAGGAGAATCCCAACATATTCAAATGAAAGAGTTGAAAAAGGCCCGCAGAAGCAACGATACTTTAAATGCTCCCTTGCTTCAGGTCAATGGGACCGGCTCTCAGGCTGGTGAGCAAGTAGGGGGACACCTCGCAGGAAGAAGAGATTTCTCCCAGCAAGCGCAGTCCATTGCCTGCCTCGATGGGCCAAATGAAACCAAATGTGGGGGGGATGACCAGCCCCTTCCCTAATTTGATGGACAAACACAATGTCTGTTTTCATGCACATACACCCCCCCCCACCACCACCACTTTGATAGAAAGGCTTCTGGATACACCACAGGCCAGTTGCTCACTTTGGGGCAGTTGCCCCACACAGCAACAGAGCAGTTAAGGTTGACTGGATTCGACACTTCTCAAGTGTCCTGGGCCGAGTGGTTAAAAAGAAAGGAAGCCCAAATCTGGGTAGACCCCAGGATACAGCAAAGATGCAGAGCCACATCCTGTGCATGCAACAGGGGCTGGATTTGAAGGGATCTGTGCATGGGATGTAAAACAGGCTTCAAGATGTGGTGCAAATGGGTCATCCCCCCCAACCTTACCTATTCCCTGGGCCCTCGGGCAGGATGGGTGCTGACGTTTTCAGCAAGGGGGCTCATTAAGGTTTCACTGGAACAGGGAAGGCAGGAATAGCCATCTTCCCATCTACACTCATTAGAAACACCCCATCCTGCCATACCGGTGCAGAAGTTGTAGCCTCCGTTCGAACAAGATGTACCATGTAGCTTATTCAGTCGTGCGGTGTCTGAGTCAATGAGGAAGACACATGATGCAGGAAACACCACGGAGAGATGGGACACTGTAAAGGTGGAAATTAGACTAAATAAGTTTTTAAAAGCCCCTGAGCTCTGGCTGACAAAACCAATGCTTCGGTATGTCATGGATGGCTCGGTCTCACTTTTCTGTTACTGAATCCCTGCTGCATGTTTAGTTGGGGGAGGGGGGGAAATCAGCATGTTACATGCGCAGCATAAAATGCAAACTTGATCAGAGCTCACTTTTTTTTTTAAGCAAGGAGAAGCTGAATACAGAAAATTATGGAAAAAAAAGGTGTACATCTATTTAAATATGCTATTAGGTTTTTTGTTGTTAATTTTGGGGTCCTATGACCCCCAATGACTTCCTGCCCTTTGGGCAGGGGGCTGGACTCAATGATCTTTGGAGGTTTCTTCCAGCCCAAATGTCTATAAAATCAATGAAATTTAAACTTGTGTGTCTTTCAGCCCAGGTAGAGACCAGCTTCTAATACTTTTAAGTCAGGCAATTCAGCTGTGTCCCAACGTGCCTGTCATTTTCCAAGACCAGAACTTCTCTGGCATACTTGTGAACACAACAGGATCCTCTTTTCCCACCCCCCACAGTGCAACTCAAAACCTTTTTAAGTGGCATTATAGCATTAGTTTTATTGCCGACGCCACGTGACCAAGTGAATTACACGGCTTCATCTCTAGCGGATGTTCTTTAAAAACGATGTTACATTTGGACAGCATCTTTCACCCTGAAGGATTTGAAAGCACTTCACAGGCAGTCGTTATTCCTCAGACATCCATGAAGTCCCATTCATTGTAATGGGGCCCAATGGGTAAAAGTCAAGAGAGCATGTGGACAGCCATGTAGGAGAGATCTGCTCTCATACCAGCGACAAGCAATCAGCTCAGGATCAGACATACCAACCATCATCCTGCACTGGCATCACTACAAGTCTGGCCTGTCTGCAAGGAAACGAAGAATGAAGTTTTCATTTGAACCAAAAAGGAAGAGTGGAGGAGGCAGGAGACCTGCACAAGAAGCTGGACGTCATGTCATTTTTACCGCAGGCTAAGGATAAATGCCGGGTAGGTTTTTCACTTGTTCTACTCAAAACTAAATAGCCACATTTCTTCACGGAGGATTATAATTGCATTCAATAATACTTTTTAATTATAAGCACATCCCATTTCTTCGCCTGCTTTCTGTTGTGCAGCAAGCGCGAGAAATTAGGGCACGCTTTGGCGCACAAGAAAACTGATAAACACGCAGCTTAAAGTAAATGCGTCCACCCACAGACAACCAATGGTTTGAAAACCTTACTTTGAGTTAGTCTCATCTACAAACAAAGACTCTTCCTCTCCTGTGCTCGATGGTCACCAAAGGCTTGTGTGGCTCTAACTCCAGTGACACCTGTTCAGGCCAGTGATGTGCCTGATCCAGCCAGGGACCTTTGGTCCACTTATCCAAAACTATGAAGCCACGTTAACTTAACTCAAATGACTTCCTCCTCATCTTGTCTTCTCGCTCTGGGTCCATGTCCATCTCTGTGTCAATCTTTAGCTTAACCCTGCTTCTACTGAAATTCTTATTATTTCATCACTTTTTGCCTCAACTATTGTCATGGCTTCTTTTATGGTCTCCATAAATTCACACTCTGCAGTCAGAGAATAGCAGTCTGGCTATTTATTCACTCAAAGAAAGGGTGCTAAATCACCTCCATCACCTCCCCCATCCCATTAGCTTTTTGGCTCCCCTCTCTGCTCTCCAGAACCCATTCGAAGCTAGTCTTCCAGGATGCAAACTCTATACGGACTTGCTACTACTTATTCCTTCCTCTACCTCCTCTTATCCTCCTCTCAGCCGCCTACAAGTCTCAAGGCAACTGGAAACTGCTCCTTTCAAACCTAAAACTATAGCACAGGTGATGTACTTTGAATTCAAGAGGTACGTACCCACACAACACCTCCCTACCTATACTACAGTCTCTCCAAACCACAGAGTCATTTGAAGATCATCATTTCCACCACACCCTGTGCTTCTGATCCTCTGAAGCTCTAGATCCCAGTTCTACAGAGGACCAAAAAGATCACAATTAAAGATTTTTCATCCTTTAAAAAAAGGCCGCTTTTGTCCATTTTGTGGGATAGTTTTGGTGGGATGGTTTTTCAAGTCCGGAGATAGAGAGATCTAAAACCTGTCCATTTCTGTTGAAGAAAATGGGACAATAATGACAATTCCATTTCATTCCTAGTCAAAATGAACACAAATTATGAAAACCTCAAAGCAATGAAACAGAAAGGGCATTTTCCAGCCAGCCCTACCTAATCCTCCTCTTCCAACTTCATTGCTGCCTGTGTCCACTCTCCTCCCATCTTAACAGCCTGGAAAAGGATGTTGACCTGCATTCAGTAAAGACACCTAAACCCTCAGCCTTTTTCCTGCTCCCTGTTCAATGCTGTTTTCTCTGTCCTGCCTAGATGAGCGGCACCACACCTAAACTCATAAAGCTTTCTCTTTCCTCTTTTGCTTGGATACTTCAGCTTGTGCCGTTAAATAATATATTATTGGCATAATCCTTTAACTCTCTAGGGTTGTTACTGCCAATAACTAAAAAGTAATTGAGTAGAGAGTTGGCAGAAGGGACATAATGAGAAGAGGGGAACTTGCAAATCGGTTACATGGACCTCAAAATTCTGCAGGTTTTTCCCCAACAGGTGGGATGAGGAGCCAAAAAGAGCTGCCTTTGCAGACGCTGGCTATATTAAGGGTCGACGGGGAATAAGGAAGCTGCTTGAGCCCCAGCCCAGTAACCTATCACCCACAGCAAGAGCTGGCACTGAATTTCTCTAGCTGCTCCTTAGTTGATCAGACAGAGGTATGCTGCTCAATCCATTCTCATTTACTCTGCCTTTACATGGATGTGAATCCATTCACCGCAGTGGAATTATTCCCAACTTTCACTGAAGAGTCCCGTCTGCTCTACATAATACAAGCAAACAAAAATAGGGAAGCTGCAAATGAAAAAAAGGGAGACTTCATGCTCTTCTGAGCCAGGAGAAAGTGTATGAAACCTGGTACCTGCTTTTGGCAGCATCTGCGTGCTTTGTTATTGATACACAAATCTCAGAAGCAAGCTAGATTAAGGACATTAAGAATAATGTTACAAATAAAACTGCATGGACTGTACAATTCAAAGGCCTTACAAAGACCATTCTTCTATTTGCAGGGAAATATTACTTCTTCTGCATCTGCAGTTAGAGGAAAACAAGGATTATACTATAATATGATCACTATTATCAATTATAAAATTCAAGTATAGTATATGTCAGGAGTACCAAGCATCTACAACTACCACTGAAACCGAAACTAATGAGAATTTCAACTACTTTCACATTGTTCAGCCTCACCATCCTTCCTGCAATGGGAAGAGCTATAACAATTCAAGTATCCAGTCTCTCATACCTTCGCCCTAAGAGTTTAAGATGAACTAAAAATCAGCTTTAATCAGAGGATTGATTTCCTACTAGATCTTAGGAGGAGGAGGAAGAAGGAATTAGAAAAGTTTAGAACTTCCTAGATAATTGCAATGTAAGAGGTTATCTTTTATGTTAGGGTGTCTCACCCAGTCTTGCCCACTTGATACAAAATCCAAATAAACAACCTGTATTGGGAAGTAATGTTATATCAAATGTGCAATGCATGGGAAGATCTGGGAACAGGCCTGACTTATTCTATGTACAAAAGTATTCCCAAAGAAGTCACTGGAACTACTCAGATGTGTAAGGCCAAAAAAGACAGCCCCCTAACATACATTTTTAGTTTTGGAAACCACTGATAGGCTTGTTCTAAACAGAAAGCTGTATCTTTTTTTGGTGCCTGAATGTCTCTTCCAAGCAGAAATAATAAATAAATAAATAAATAAATAAATAAATAAAAAAGGAAATTTTTTCATGCTATAGCATAACTAGAGCTGGGAATAGAGAGGAGAATGCATTGTAGAAACTAAAGAAAGCATTACAGAACACGCCCCCCCCCCCCGATTAAACTGCCCTCTACTTTTCCCCTTGTTATTCTTTCCTTTGAAATTTAATTTCTTTTTGCTTTGTTGCTTTGCTTGCACATTCCACGGGTTTTTTGGTTTCATTAGCTGAAACATTATTTATTTAAATCTAAGAGAAATGCACTCCCCACAGCAGAAAAGTGCTCAGGATTCAGTGGTCAAAACCATAAGCATCTATATGCATGCGGGCACCAAGCAAACGTTAAATATAAAAACACAAGTCCAAGAAGTTGCAGGGAACTTGTTTTTCAAAATGCCACGCGCTCCTAATACATTTGGCTCAAAATACCCGATTTATTCCAGTATAATCAAGTAAAAGGCAGCACAATCTTCTCTGAATTGGGAAGTGCCCAACAACAGCCCCTATGTCAAAATGACAGTGTTAAAGGAGAGCTTAATTTAACTCAAGAGAGAACTTATTAACTCAAGAGGGACTCATTTTGAGTGGAGACGTGGAATTTCTCTTATATTTTCCTTCCCCTACCATGTCTCAATCTGTTTGCAGAGATTACCAAGCCATCTAATCACTCAAACAACAGTCGTGCTCCACGAGTCCAAACCTGGAGAAAGCCATGAATCTTTGCCGTTCCTAAGTACCCATCACGATGCGACTCTTTCACACCCAGGGAAGGACACGCTTTCAGGATGAAGTCACGCAGGCTTGGGTGGGAACATCATTGTTGAAAACTGGTGGTTTTCATGCAGTCCATACCTTTATTACTGCTGCTCTTTAACATGTGTTAATATTTGTTGTTCAAATGCAAGGAGCGAAGAACGTCAGAAACATTCAAAACTTCCCCTGCATTTCCTAGGTTGGCAGCTTTGAACGCTGCACCCACAGGTCAGGTTCACAAACACACGGCCAAAAGATGACTTAAATCATCAAAACAGGCACTGAGCAGTGCACAGGCCTCATGCCGATCCCTTTCAGCAGAACAAAAGTTCTCCAGAGGGCACCCCTTCCAGGAGAAATACAAGCCTTGGGGCCTATGGTAATTTTAGGCAGCTCCTGGAGCTTTTAACCCCAGGTTATGCTCACATTAATACCTTAAATGTGGCTTCAAACACTCATTATGTATCTTAAAGTTATACCACGCCAGGGCACAATTATCTCCACTTCACACTACCCAGCTCCTGTTCCATTAAAGTGTGGCCACTCGCCACTCAAGTTGAAGTCCTCCAGTACTCCTCACACTCCTGTCCGTCAAGCAGGGATAAAGGGATAAAAGCCCATCCTGGCTCACCAGCCCTCTAGGCTAAGTACAGACAGGCCAAAAGCCCAAGGCTGAATCGATTCAATCTTTGCAAGTTAGTCTAAACTGCAAAGATTAAACTGAGAAACAACTGGACACATGCAACTTTGATTCAGGAAATGCAGCCACATGCCTGCTGTGGCTCAAGCCAGAAGTCAGGGTGATGCTAGGGCACAGCTTTCTGGTGCCTCCTCTTCTTGCTGCCCCCACGGTCTCTGGGATTTGCAGTCCAGCATCACAGCAGCAGGATTCTGCAGGGCTGCTCATCACTTCCTCTTCCTGTTTCCAGGTGCCCCTGGGATTTGTATTCTGCAGTTGCAGCCAGCAGTAACTTCTAGTAAGTTAGCAGGGCAGGGCAGCTCTGTACTCGGGGAAGGGTATAGAGCTGCCCTCCCTGGCCCCAGACCCCAGCTGGGGTTTGCCTGGGGGCTGTCCCTGCCTCTCTCCTTCTCCCCACCCCCCAACCCTTGTCTGCTGGAACAGACAGCCCAACCCAGCCCAGCGCTGGAAAACATGCTGGGATCCTGGGGGACTGTGATTTAACTTGAACCAGGAAAGGGGTCTGGGACAGAAGTTTCATAAACCCATTTGACCCACATCAGTGAAGCCTGATACTACATTCAACCAGGTTTATCTTAAATCAGTTTCAGTCATTTTGAAGCTGGTTTATATGGACCAACCTTCTGTTCTGTTACAAGTTTAAACCAGTTTCCAATCACTTAAACCAGTTTGTGTGCAACATCTGGCCCTAGCCCTAGTGACAACTCATAGCTATGGCTCCTAGCCCTGCTCCTGCTCACCAGGTCTGTAGTGGCAAGCCCCAGCTGTGCAGAGGGGGCACAGAGGTTTCTAGACTAAAGGTGCGACTGCTCCAAGCCCCAAGCTAGCACTACCACGGATCAACATTTGTGCGGCTCACGGTATAAGGTGCAACAAGGTCCTAAGTGCGCTGGTACCAGGATCAGTGTTGCAACGGCTTATCCCCACAGCCAGCACAGCCTTTGAAAAGCACTGAGTGGTTTCTCAGATAAGTCGATAGCACTTTCCTCCCCTAATTTTAGGCTTCTCAGAGCTCTTTCTAATTGGTACGGCTTCCTCCACTTTATCAATCTGAACCGTCCCCACAAAATCAATTCTGCTATTACCACATCAGTCACAAGTTAGTCATTTGGCAGTTTGCATGGCAAGAATGACAAGGAAAGGCAGCTGATGGCATCAGAAAACATCCTCACCTGTTCTTCCAGTTGGGTAACTGCTGAGTATCCGAGTTTAGCTTCTCTACTAAATATAAGTGCAACAGCAAGAAGCACCAGCTCAAAGATAACGTGCGCTCCCTCTCTCCGACTGAACTGTGGTAGTAGTACCTGTAAATACTAGGAGGAAAAGACCCTTTCCTCAACTACGTTTGAACCCCAAGTATGTCCCCAAGGCTTTCTTTCCCCAGTGACATGCTAATTATTAAAGCAGCACTGGAGACATTTAACCTATAACGACCCTCTCTTCCTCTAGCCCTGACTTCATCTCACACTCAGCTAATTAGGTTGACAATATCACTCTTTTTAGATTTTCTTCATTAAAAAGACTGAACTGTTCCCTGCTTTGGGAGGTCTCTCTCATTTCCCTCCCTTCCCAAAACAAGACATATATTCCATCTGCCACCAGATCAGATACCAAAACCTAATCTCTTGCCTAAGTGACCTCAAAGAGAAATAAAAAAAAATTAAATAGTTTACACTACATTTTTTTAAAGAAAGCGTCTTGCCAAGTGAGCTTTGACAATGCCAATCTAAGGCAAATGGCGAACACGCAGCTTTTTAGTCCACCACAATAGTGCAGAGCTTGCCCACATCAATAGTCAAGGCCCCGGATCCACAGCCACATTCAAAATAACCTTAAAGTCCACAAGGCTACTGTCTGTAGGTGAAAACCGTCAGATCTCCCATATAAAAGTCTTCCAGATCAGAGCCTTGAACAGTTGTCTCTCTCAGCATTTATAAAATGCCAGGGTAATTTAAAGTACCATATACATGATTTATAAAGCTAACAAATGAAACAGTTTACAAGAATCTAAGATGTTATACGGCTTTCAGGGGTAGGCTAACCAATACCATTTTCCCTGATTTTACTCCCAAAGGAGATAAACCCAAATGGATCACATGAACTATAAAATCACCTCCAATTCTGAAATAGGCGGTAGCAGCAAAAGTGCAGACAAGGAGAATGAAATGCCCGTCCGGCTTCCTACTACTCTACAGTGCCTCAAGCTCAAGGGGGTAACATCAGTGCTGCTGTGGAAAAATCACTACAAAGCCTACGTGAATACATGTAATGAGGGGTCTGCTAAAGGCCGGAAGTGGCAACGCAGAGAATATATGGATGACCAAGGTATGGGACCTTTCTAACAGATCTGCTTAGGTTGACCAAAAGCCGCTGTTTTGGCAGCTCCCTGCAGGGTTTTGGGGGGCTATTTTTTTGGAGATTGCTCTCCAAACTGAAAAAGAGGCACACAAGATTACTTTAAACTTAATCCTAATCCTCTTTCAGAATGACGAAGGGGTCACCTTGCAAGAGTCCATCGCCACAGAGCAGCGAAAAGACTGTAAATCCCGAAGTCTGGAATTGGAGGGGCTACAACTGAGGACTAAATAACACAGAAAGAAACTTTGATGCCACACTGGGAATGCTCAGGCACCTTCATTAGGAAAGTCATTTCCGGTTTTTAATTGCCAGCATCCTATAGAGATGTGTCACATGACCACCCTGGGGTTTATAGGTGCGATTGCATCTTTTTAGGAGGAGTGTTATTGTATTTTCTCAGGACCAAACGCCGTTACAGATGACAAGTCAGAACAGGGGGTAGTTACCGTAAATATTCCGAACACGAGCATGCTAACAACCACCCACTAATTAGAGCCGATCCCACTGCCAGACACAGCTCCTACTGATGTCAATGGGAATTTTGAACGGATTGGGAATTTAGCCAAGAAATGAATATCTGTTGTCCCCAGGAATGTCAATATTGGGAGGGGGCAGAGCTTGCGTCAGACTTGAGCGATGCCTTTGCAGTGGGCGGTGCACAGATGCCTATTCAAAGCGTATCCGAAAGTCTCAAACAGGAGCCACACAGATTCCTCGTGACATGAAGGAAACAAAACCAAGCCCCTGACTTTTAAATGCTCCTTCCTTTGTGCCGTTAAAAGGATTACGATACAAAAACGAGGACTTTGGATGCGCAAGGCAATAGTAGCAATTGGCCACCCGAGCTATTGCTGGCAAGTATCTACCAGAACAGAGGATCGAGTTCATATGTCAAGCTGTTGTGGCTGATGGAGGCTGCCAGCATTTCATTTTTTTCTGGGATGTAAAATTGGCAAGCCGAAACTGTTGATAAAAAAAGAGGCAGAGAAAACTCCTTCCACCTGATCTGGCAGGCAAGCAGAGCGATATTTAGAAACTGCTTGCCCTCCCCCATAATATTTCAGGCTTGCCAACTCATTTTGAGTCAATGGTCTTATATCTAGAGCGCTGACAAGTTACGCTGCCTTTACAGGGCTCTTCTTCATACCCTCAAAGCAAGATACTGCCTCACGAGCAAGTGCTGCAGCACAGCCAACACTTGCTTGCAGCAACACCTGATCAGAGGAGCAACAACCTCTTACCAGCAAGATTTCCCAAGGAAGATTTTCTCCTGTGCCGTATGCTCAGAGGATGCTCTCTAACAGCAACAGCCACTTAGAAGCAACGTCGCACCACGCTCCTATAAACAGGTATTGACTGTACGGCGGCAAAGGAATAAGCCAAGGATGAGCAAACTGCGGCTGCTGCTCTGATACCTCGCTGGGTCTGCAGGGCACCTTGCTTTTCTAGGGGGTTTCTGCCAGTCTGGACTCCAACCCACCTTTCCAGAATCCTCCCCCTTCCTGCCAATGGTTTCAATATGCTGTTTGCAGACTGGAGCCATCAAGTGAGAAAAATCCTTGCTCCATTTGGCTTCCTTGGGAAGGAATCAGAGCCTGTATCCTGCCATTCTGCTAACGGAGGCTTTGCAGCTTCTGTAGTTACCAAACTTTCTTGCAACCAAAGCAGATTACAGGCAACCCCCTCCACCCCAAAAAAAAGCGGAGCATCTCTTTGAATATAGGAAGGCTGCAACTACATAAATTAAAAAGGGGGGGGGGGGGAATCAATAAATAAACCCTGACAATCTTGTGTTCTGGGGTTTTTTTGTTTTTCCTTTTCAGTATCTTCAGACCGGTGCACGGAAATGAGAAGCTTAAGCCAAATGCAGCAAGTGACTACCACCGTCACACAAGGCAACATAAGCTCTAGGCATTGTGACCTGATCCTGCTAACTGCAGCTTCCCACAGAGTTCAATGGGTTTCCCTTCAGACAATAACGCCCTGCGATCCTATACACTCAGGCTGAATATTATTTTTTTTATCCACAATGGAAAAAAAAACCCAATACACAACAAAACTTTTCCCTGGGCACCCATCTGGGATGCTGTCTGTTCAAGTCGAAAAATAATTCAAAGACTCCCTCCGACAAAACTGCCAGCGAAAGAGCTTCAAAGACAGATGACCTAAACAAGGGGGGCCAACCTGCACTACACGTGCTTGTGTGATGCACGACAGATTGGTGAGGGGGACAGGTGGCACAGGGGTAGATAGGGCAGGGAGCAGAAAGCAGAGCAGCAGGTCTGGCAGGGGGCACAGGGCAGGGAGTAGACAGCAGAGCAGCAGGTCTGAACCATCGTGGACCTTGACAGTCACCTGCTCTGCCATGCACACACCACCTCTGCTGTGTGAAAAACACCACAAGAAAGGAGAAAAATAAAAAATAAAAAATCCAGCTGTCCCTGTGCTCAGGGCTGGGTTTTTCTAGGAGTCACCTCTTTACTGTTTCTGGCATTCATTAGCATAGCTGCAAGCAAGCCATTTCCAGTGGCCAAACTAATACTGCAAGACCCCAGAGGCTGAACCAGCATTTTCAGAGCATCCAAACGCCCTGCAAAACAAAGAAATGCAAGATCCAGCCCTGTGTGTGAAACAGCCTGCAGAGGTGTTCGCTTCTCCTCTCCAATATGAAGCCACTGCTTTAATACGCGGCCAGGCAGTTTTAATAGCCAGGGATGTGAGCTGCAATATTCGACCAGACTTTCAGCAGACCGGATTGCTGCCCTACCCAGTGATACAGAAGTGCACACACACACACTCGCATTTGCACATGCACTCTCTACCAATAAAGGGGGTGCAGTATTACAGGGGTATCTAACACAGTCTAGATTCAGACAGCAGAAGTTTAGAGCCTAACTGCTGTAGCATTTTTCACAATTTAAGGGTGCTTCTAACCTTCCTTCATTATGTTAATTTACAGGGTTTACTCAGGCTGGAATAATTCCCGCCCCCCCGCCCCCCCCCTGGTGCTGCATAGCTGTTTTTAAAAGCTGCAATTCTTTCTTTAAACCAAGCAGTTGCTGCTGGGGTTCAGACTGGTCGTTAGAAATGGGGCCTCTGAGAAGCGCTGAAGCCGATGCTTGCCTCCACCTCTGGGAAGTGTACAAATAAGACAGTTATTTTTAAGTCCAAGATCAAATCCCTCCCTTTGGTGTATTCCCTTACTAAAAACCACCAGGGTTACACCAGCATAGCCAAAATACTAGCGACCCAAAATGCTGAACGCAAGTGCAGAATACTCCTAATGCATGCCTAACTCCCCCCTAGCCAGCATTCACTCATCACAATACTATTTTAATCAGGCTCTGCTTCATGGACCATGAACTTGACCCACAAGTCTGCTCGAGAGGACTGCAAGAAAAAAAAAAACAAAACCCACAACAAACCGTTATTTTGAGCATAAAAGATTTCTGCTTCTGTTTCAGAGAGAGAGATTCATATCCTATTAACTCTATGAAAACAGCTCCATCATGCCACTTAATGTGGAAGCACAATAAACTTGAGCGCTGCTTTTTTTTCCCTCCTTACGTCTAGTGTTTAAAAATGACAGCGCCTAACCCCCAGAATGAGAGGCAGAGGAATCTCTCCGAAGGCAAGCTGAGTGTCAGTTTACACAAACAGGAGAGTGCTCTTTCCCATTCTTGCACGAGGCATAATTGCGTCAGCCTTCCCAGGACCGGTTAGCCACCACAGACGTGTACACACATCTGTTGGTAGAAGTATACGCGGGGACAAAGTGCAGGGAAAGGGAGAAAGCCGGAGAAGCAGCCATCTCCTGGCTTGCAAACAGTCCGGCACGCAGAGAGGAGAGCCAGACTATTTTGAGCGTGGCTACATCAGTTTTAAACATTTAGCCGGGAATGTCATCCCTGTCAATCACCGCCAGAAACTTTGACAGCTTCGAAGAAAAATCAGATTCAAATGGGCAACCGGTGGCCAGAAGCCTCCCATGATGACTATCATCTCCCTCCCACCGCCCGGGGGCTCTGCCCATCCTTCAAAAGTAGTTTGCACGCTACCACCCTCGCCCACACTGCTATGGGAATATCCGGCTTGCTTCCCCTGACCCCCCTCTGTTGCATCTAATGCGGTGCACGGCCTATGTAGTCACGTGGGGTGAATCAGTATGGAAAATGGTGAATACTGATTTCTGTGCGTGCACCAAAAGGAAGAAAGAAAGAAAAAAAACACCCTGTCACGCCTTTGTAGTTTGCCTCAGGGCACCTGGCACGCAGGCTTTATGAAACATTCCCACCATAGCAGGCAGAGGCTGATGAGTTTAACTCATTATGGGTCAGAAGCCCCATGTATTTGCCCCTGCGTTTGGAAATGCAAGTCTGCTGCACACCCTAGATAAAGTCCATTTAAAATGTCAAGTCAACATGTCATGAAAAGGATCTGCAGCCCTTGAACTAACATTAAAGGCTTGAATTACAAAAAAAAACTGTACGTGTTGCACAAAGGAGCAAGCATGACAGGGTCTTACGGTACAAAATTATAATGCAGGCTTATTATATACAGTAACGCCTTAAAAATTCATTCTGCATTGCTCATTGAATTATTTTGATACATTTTAAGTAAATAAGGCCCTTCACTGGAGCTGGTAGTTACCAGACTTTGAGAATAAAGTACCTTTTTTTTTTTTTTTTTTTTTGAAAAAAAAGGAAAAAAAAAATATTTTCGGGAACACATTTGGACCACGGACTTCCCTGAAAACGACTGGAGAAATAACTTCTCGATATCGGGTGAGACTCTGCAGCTAGAGGGACGAGCTGGATTTAGGAAGAGCTTTAAACACAGAAGCAAGTTGACAAAACGCAGCGCTTCTAGCACGAACTTCCCAAACCAAGAAAGCGAGCCCCTCAAAAAGAGAAAGTCGAAAGAAAAAGCGCAACGTTAAAACGGCAGCAGCCGCTCGACAAAACGGCCGGTCTTGGGCCAAACGTGCCACGACCCCAGACAACGCGCGGACGGGCTTTGTCTCGAGTGGGAAGCTGCGGTAGGACGGCTGCTTTCCCGGGGTGGGAGACACGGGAAGGGCGGCACGCTGCCCCCGCGAGTGGGTCCAGGCTACCGTGTCTAACGGTTCACGGACGCGCTGAAAATTGAGAGTGATGCTGCCGGTTACAAAGGCTACGGCAGGCACATAGACAATAGCTGCTTGGCCAAACGCGCTCACGCAATGCTCCAAACCCAGCCGCTGCGGGTCACCTACCGTGGGGTGGCATAGACTTAATACTGGCGGGGGGAGTCGGGCTCCCGTCATCGCCTCAGGGGCACGGGCCTGGCTGGGGCTGCCCCACACGCCCCCGGAGCAGGGCGCAAGGAGCTGAGGGAAGCGCCCCCCACCCAGCCACTGGGGCCCCCCGCCGCTCCTCGCCCCCTCCCCGGGCCTCCCGTTTCCATGGTTACCCAGTGGCCACCCAGCATCCCCCCGTGAGGGGGTGCCCCGGGGACGGATTTGGGGGCGAGGGAAGG
>NW_017728916.1:10892460-10899342 GCF_001723895.1 Crocodylus porosus
CGGCGAGGCACCGGCCAGTCCAACAGGCCGCGTGGACGCTCCCCGCGCGGAGTTTGAAAATCGAGATGCGCCCATATGCTCACCCCGCGGTATTTCGGGGGGTGGGGGGGAAGGAGCAAGCGGAGCCCCCCCCCAGCAGCAAGCGCAAATCCCGGGATAAGAGCGCTGGCCAGCGAGGGAGCAGCCACGCGGTACCTGGCGTCTGTGCGCGCCCTCGGGCAGGGGGTGGAAACCCCGGCCGGGCGCCCCGCGAGCTGGGGGGAGGAGGGGGCCGCCGGTCGCTCCCGGCGGGGCAGGGGTGCAGGCACTGCGCAGCGCCCGGTCACAGGGTCTCTATTTTTAGTGCGAGCGCATTCCTGCCCCAGGTCTCCTCCTCTCCCCGGCGGCGCAGGCAGGCCGGGAAGCCCCCCAGCTCCCCGCCGGGCCAGGGGGCAGGAGCTGCCTTGCCCCCCAAGACGCCGGGAGGGAGGTGCCTGTGCCAACAGGTGTGGTGCGGGCGCAAGGGGGGGAGCAGGTGCCGAAAAAATTAAAGTAAATAAAATAAAGGGGTGAGGATGGCCCATGCAACCCCCCCCACACACACATACCCACAGGTTGCAATGCAGGTGCATTGGTGTGCAATGCTCCGCTGGGCGTTTGCAAGGGGAGGATGCTGGCGTGGGGACAGCTGCCCTGGCGATTTGGGGGTGCTGACAAGAGCAAGGGGGGGGGGGACTCCTTGCAGTTGCACGCGGCGCTGCAGCAGCTTGCAAAGACGGGGTTGGGGCACTGCCCCATCTGCTTGCTCCCTCACTACATGCACGCTCCAGACCTAGGACGTGGGGAGACACAGCCATGGCTAAACCCTCCCTTGGCTCGTTGGCAGGCTAGGGGAAGACAGGAGCAGGGATTTCCCTGGGGCTTTGGGGGTGTCTGTGAGGGAAAAAAAAAAAAAAAGTCAGCCCCATTTAGACTCGGGAAAGAAGGCTGGGGTAGAAATGCGTGACGCTCCTGTTCACCTGTTTCCATCTGGGAAGTCGGTGGATACAAGCTAAGTGCAGCATTGTGCCGGGTCCCTCGCACAGCGGGCTGCGACACCCTTGTTTCCTCGAGCCAGCGTGCAAGGACTCGGCATGCCTGCCTGGGCGATAAAGCTTGGAAGGCTCTCGGGGCTCTCCGTGGAGTCTGCCAGCCTGGCATAATACTCTGTAAACCACCCAGCAAGGCAACGGTCAGGACAGATAATGCGACTACTTGTCCCCATGGCCATACCTCTCTCCAACTTGGGCTACTGACAGAGGAAGGAGAGATGTGCGATCTTCTCCGGTGCCAATGGGCCAATATTTGCACAAGTAGCCAGCACAGTTGAACAATCTCAATTTCTGTCTCAGCCAAGACATTTGGGTGTTTTTGGAGAATAGGCACCACTTTTCCTGTTGACTTTGGCTGGAGTTACAAGTTACCTCCCAAAATCCAGCCTCAAGTTGCCTACTCAGAACAAGAGACCGCTTCAAAGCATTCATGGTAGCACTTCACTGCACATGGACAGTCCTCACTCATGCACACGGACCCATCAAGGTTTGCGGGACTGCTTGCCTGAGGAGTCCTGCCCCTGCGAACCTGTTAATTCAAATAAAACACTGAGCGCAATCAGCACCACCTGCTTCAAAGAAACCACACCTTGTGCCAGGAATGTACTTAGCCTTCTGCTTCCCATACCAAACACTGTCTCCATGGGAGAGACGGAGTTAACAAAGCTAAAGAAAAAAAGCAAAATGCTAATTAAAGTGCTAATGGAATACAGCATGATGTATTCAAAATGTAAGGAACTGAGTGCCATGCCAGGAAAACCACAGTGCCTCCTGTAACCTGCTCAAAGTGAGTCTAATTTGCACTTAATGCAAATCAGTCTTAGTTTTGACTAAAGCAGTCCATTGGGTTTAGCCACCCAAGCATCGGCGTGACGGGAGGAGCTGCCCTTGCCAACAGGTGTGGTGCAGGCACAGGGCTCTGTGAGCTAGGAGCGGGTTCAGCTGGTGCCAGAAAAGGAGGGGCAAGGATGGCATCTTCATCATTTGGACCAAAACCCTGCAATCTCCGATTGATTTCCATCACAAATTCAATAATCACCACCCCTCCATCAGACTCTCTTCTCAAATACTCTGGCGTCAACACTTCCTTTTTAGATTCGATGATCACTTATCCAGAACGGCCCAAAACACACCAAGCGGATCCAGATCACACCGGGACAAGAAACGTAAAACCAGCCAACACATCTCCACCCCACAACAGAGCCATCACCGGTCCTGGGTCTTACAGCTGCACCTCCAGAAATGTAATACGTCTCATCCACGGCACTAAGCGTCCTGATGGAAGATATGTAGGCGAAACCAAACAACTGCATACCGGGATGAAAGCACACCGAAAATCTATCGAAGATGAGAATACCTGTGGGGTCACACTTCTCACAAGAAAACCACTCTCTCTCCAATCTCTCAGTTTTAATCCTCAAAGGGAATTTACAAAACACCTTTTATAGACGAGCCTACGAACTTCACTTGAGAAGTCTACTGGATACAAAAAAACATGGACTAAATATAGGCATTGGATTTATGGCCCATGATAACCTGCCTGCCGTCCAATAAGCCCAGGTGAACACTCTACATTTACCAGGTCAACCTTCTCCTTTCCCCCACACCACTTACCTGTCTCACACCCATGGTCTCTGATCCTCACTGCCACACATTTGCATTTTCACAAACCTGCATTTTGCACATTAGCTTCTACCCCATCCAGGAGAGCACACAATCACCAGTAGACTCTCCTTATGCCTGAAGAAGGGTGTTTGTACCCAGAAGCTTGCAAAGAACAATTTTTCCAACTATTTAGCTGGTCTAATAAAAAATATCACATCTATCCAAACAACCTTGTCTGCCTTAATGATTGTGACAGGGGTGTAGGTTGTAGCCGTGTTGATCCAAGGACACAGGCAGACAATGTTCTTTGGGCGAGTCTGATATCTATTATTAGACCAACACAAAGAGTTGGAAAATTCATCTTTGTAAGCTTTCGGGTATTAACAATTAACAATTGTGAGGCACTTGGATACTGTCTTGGTGGAGACTAGGTATTGCAGATCATTGATGTACAATGATTTTTATACATGTTCCTCTGGATCCAAATGGAAATATGCCTGTCTAATTAGCCAAATAATCCAATTACCTATGTATAGTCCTTACATGGAGTTTAGTCCTCTGGGTAAACCTATAGGGCCATACGAGTCAGCAGTTACAGAGAAACAACTTCATATATTCAGAGAGAATATAGATGGCCAGACAAAGAGGAAGATATAAGGTCTTGATTTAGAGGAAAGGCTGGAGTGGTTCATCTGGACAGCACCATAAACTAGGATGTGCAGGGTTTTAAATTTCTCCCGAGAAAGCAGGCAAATCTAAGTCCAAGAGGAAAAAAAAAAAACCCACAGACACAGAGCCTTAGAAAAAGTGAGAGCTATGGAAAGTTGATCAACTAAAGAGACCTCACCGATGGGAGTAGCAGGAAGCTGTCACAGCTAAATGTGGCATGCATTTTACAGGGGAGGGGGCCAGCAAGTGAGCCAATAAAGTGTGAGCTTCTGATATTGCACGGCCACTTTTCAAGCTTCATAGACTCCGAGGGCAGGAGGGACCAATCTTAATCTGCACAGCAAGGTTGTTCACGTTACAGGCTGCAAATAATACATGCTAGGCTCGTGCAGCACCCATACACGCACACGCCGAGTGCATTTGAAAGCCGTGAGCTTGTAACAGCACAGCTCAGGAATATGCAGTTAGGAAGCAGGAAGGTAGAAGAGCTAGGCACGTTTTGTTGGACATGTTGGCTTTGGGGCAGGACTCTAGTGAGAGTGTCGTTGCATCTGTCCTTCCAGAAAAATCCCTAGACCATTCTGCGCTGTTCCAGACATGCTGGGACTAGAACTGAGCTCCTTATGGATTTGCAAACCCTAACTACCTTGATATAGCATTTCCAACGGCATCAGAAACTCAGGCAGTTGCGCAGCTTGCTCACTCAACGTTCACTCGAATTACACAAATATTTTCCTACCCCTAATTAAAAAAAAAATAATAATAATACACAGGTTTCCACTTCCTGCTCATTTCCCTTAAGAATATTCCTTTCGTGGATGCACTGGTTCACAAAAGATGTTCAGAATTCACCTCTATAACATTTCCCAATTCAGTTTTTGAAAGAGCTGGGCAGACCATAGTAACTTTTGTGATCATGTTTCTAAGTCTGTTTCTACTCATGTCTGTAGTAACACACTCATTGCACTCAGCTAGCACAACTGAAGAATAGTGAAAGGGATACATTCTCCATAATGACATTTTCTTCTATTTTATTCAAAATGACTTCTTTTTTTTATGTAGCCTAGAATTTGGCAGTGCCCATCACTTCGATAGAGCAACGTCCAGCCACCCATCGGCAGTGGTTCACGAGCGCTCCTTCCAAAATCTGCCTGTAACAGACTCAGACAAACCCCACTTTTTGTTAGGTCTTGATGCTGCTAGCAATGAAAAAAAAAAAAGGGAAAAGGACGCTACCTTTGATTCCTGCTTGTTCTGGAAAAAAAAGGTGATTCTGGAAAGTTTGCCAGCTGCAGAAAACCAAATGACCTGGACCAGATAGGTCTTGTTCTCTTTCGGGTTAGAGCTTTAACCAGTTTCTGGCAGCAGACAATAGCCATCATCACCCAATCACCAGAGCATGCAATGTGACTGTGCAGTGATGGTGTGCTAGCAGGGGATGGGGTGCACCCTGGGGTACCACCAGCTGCTGAAGGGGCCACTACAGCCAGCAGAAGACACAAGCCTATACATCCTTCTGCCAGGGGCTGGATAGCCACAGAAGCTCCCTTGCATCAGTCATAGCTGACAAAGGTCCTGCCGCGAAGAGGGCCTGCGAACATAGGCTCGTTCAACGTTTTGCAGACGCAACGTTGTAGGACAGACTAAGAGAGGTCCACTCTGATTCTAGAAGATGCTTAATCTAATTTAGGGGTTGGACTTGGTGATCTGTTGAGGTCCCCTCTGACCCTAGCATCTATGAATCCCTAGCATATTTTACTGTTCCTATAGTCCCAAGCACGCTGTCCAGGCCCTACGAGCTAACAGCTTGCCGTGCAAAACATTCCTATTCCCGATTGCCAAGGAGCAATGGCTGGATGCAAACAGAGTGCTAACTAATGGGCAGCATGGAGATGGCAGCCTAATTTCTCTAAATAATTCAGGCAAACAGCAGAGCAGTCCTATGCAGAGAGGAGCAATAATCATCACGCACTCGCAGAGCGAAGCTTCAACCTCTTTGACGCTCAGCGTTTCCATCTAAATGAAGGGACATCGGGCATTCGGCACGGTTGCCCTGCTCCTTGGGGTTGTCACTCTTCACCGCTAAACACGGTCGGCGCTTGGGAGATCGAGTCTCGGGGCTGTGCACTGGCCCAGTTGGCTGAGCAAACTGGCTTGAGGCGCTGTACAGGAAACCCTGGGCAGCCCAGCTGGATCAGGGCCCTTGGGAGGGGGCAAGGAAGTCCTTCACATAGGGGATCAAGTCTTCCAAACCACTGAGCAACTCACAGAGGGTTATATATAACCACCTTCCTCTACCCATCCTCATTTAGTTTCATCACCATCCACAGACAAGCCTCTACTTTCCGTAAGGACCACAGGAACTGGAGTTTAAGCAAAATAAAATTCTTTATAAAGTTACCAAGTTGATGAGCTTCCTAGATGATGATTTAATGCCCAAGGATCCATTTTAATATCAAGCATACAAAATCCAAAGGCACTTGAACTCCTACTATCAAATGCATTTAAGAGGAACAGTCTCATAGCAGATCCACCTCAGGCTCTGGAGTTAGGAGAATAAACATACTGTAATGGGGGGGTTAGGAAAAAGTTTGTTTGACATATACCCTGACATGAAAGAAATATGGAAAAAGGATATTTGTGATGAAAAACTCACTTGTCAAATGTACTTCATTCATGAAAATCATTAATGAACAAACAATATTTAACATGGCTTATCAAGGAATGATCCAGTTTAAAAGGTCTCGATTTATCAGGAGTGTTTGCATAGATTTGGGCTAATCCACGGGCAAGAAAACTAAGCACAGACCTAATAATGTTTCTATTTTAAAAACATATCCCCTCTCAAAGTTGTGCTGTTACCCACAGAGGCATGCCAGTCTTTCTGAACTAAAGATACAAAGCTAAGATGCAGACTAGGACCCAAGTGCCAGCTCTTGTTCAGAGAAATCTCATCCTCCTTTGTGACAGAGTTTCTTTGCACCTGATCACAATGAATCATTTGCCTGCTAAAATATAGTAATACCTGAGCTATTAAAGGCAGGCAGGCACAGACTGGCAGGCATTTTAGGGTGTTCAGTCAATAAGTTACATTGCAGTAGAAAACAATGAAGAATACACCAGTGATGTAAGAGAAGTTGGCCAGCATTGTACAGGAGAACAAGCCTACGGCAGACGTTAGCAGCAGAGGGCTAGCAAAGCAGAATTAAGGGCAAAATGTCCAAAAAGAAGCTAGGGCCCCATCCTGAGAAAAGCAAGCCACAAAACCAAATTGGAACCTGATGCCCTTTGTACAAATCTGGTACCTTTGTACCTTTAAGTGTCAAATTTAAAAACAAACAAACCCATAATGCACATGTTTTGGCACGAGATTGCCTTTTTTTCCCCCTCTAAAGGCAAGAAATGAGTAGAAACAGCTACATGATCAATAGAAGATGCCTGCCTACCAACTACAGATGCTGCACCACTCACCAGGATAGTTTTTTCATAGCCCTTAGTGTCTGAAAATTCATGCTTTGTCATTTTTTTTTTTTTTTTT
>NW_017728916.1:10899785-10913247 GCF_001723895.1 Crocodylus porosus
GGGGCTCTTTCCTGCCAAGGCAGGGGGTCGGACTAGATGATCTACCTAGGTCCCTTCCGACTCTAGCTACTATGATACTACTATGATACTATGATACTGGAGGGAGAGGGGAAGTGGGGAGGGCACGAGGCTTCCAGCTAAGGCAAGTGATAATGTTTCTAAAGGCTGCAAAATTTCTCTTATTTCCAGGTGTCGTGAAGGCCTGTGGCTGACCCAGAATATCCTAAGCCAGCTTTCTCTCTTCTTACAAGGGTTAAGCTGCGCAGAAGCAGAGCCTCCATGTCTTGCCTCTCACGTGTAGGAAGCATCAAGCCAAAGGAAAGAGAAGGTTGGCCCCATAAAGACCAGTTAAGACAAAGAGATGGGAGACTGGACTGGGAGATTAACAAGACTAAGTAATGCCAGGGTCCTGACATGCCAGCGAGGCACTATTCTGACTTTTCAGCATCTTTGAGAGGTGGGTGAGCATGTGGAATGGCTCCAAGTCCAGCATCCTTATTCGCATCGTGAGCTCACCATCCGGCCATCCTCACTTCCTTGCAATGTAAAATAAAAAAGTGCAAGACGATTGACTTGAGGGGTAAATGCAAATCAAGGCTTCCCTTTGAGTACAGCTTGCATCTTAGTCCTTCCATAAAACTTCACACTTGTTACAGTGCTATGGAAACAGGATGCTCGGCCGCTCCAGCACATGACAGGACGCTGACAGGTGATCTGCAGGCTTTGCAGGGCTGAAAGAAAACAGCAGGTCGAGGGAGGTGGCAAGGAGTACAAAATTCACAAGGCCCAGTATCTGAAGACCAGGAATAAACTAGGAGTGACGGAGAAGACCTCTCTAGAGCACTACAAAAGGATGCAACTGGAGACGAAATGTTAGCAGTCTGGGAATGATTAGTATAGGCAGGGTGTTGTTGTAGCTACAATGGTCCAGGAAATATGTGAGAAGTAAGTTTTCTGGGGGGTGATAGCTTTGACTGGACCAGCTGTACTACTGGATGGGATGTTAGGCAAGCTTTGGGCTCCAAATGGCCTTCCTCAAGACACAAGGTTGGTCTGAGCCCAATAAAGGATATCATCCCGCACCAGAAGAGGGTTAGATAGTAAGGAAGCAGATGACTTAAACAAATAAGTGGGATATATAGAGCTACCGGAGCAAATAAAGCAATAGCTGGGCTAAAGGATGGTATTGAAAAGCATGAAAAGGAAAGCTGCTAACCTATCACGTTGTTAGCAATGCGGTTTTTCTATGGAAGTCCTCATCAGCGCCTGCCTTCAGAGTATCGTGACATGTCTCATGATCAATTTGTTTTTAAACGCTTGACAAAATTATTCTGTGCCTGATTTATGCCAGACAGAGAGAAAGAGTTAGCTATAACATTTCTCAGCCTTTTTTTTTTTTTTTTTTGAGCTCAGAAAACTCAAACCCGGTCTATCTGTAGACCTTTACATTTCATCTTCAAATGGCAGCTAAAGACCAGATCGTTTGAAGACATTGAAAACTTGAACACAAAGTGATAAGCATGGCAAAAAAAAAAATCAAGCTGTGCACACGGTGAGGTATTTTCTACCGACTAACAAATGCTTTGCTGCAGAGCTGTCGAACGATAGGCATAAGCTCAGTCATTTCCCACTGCTCTGATCCTTGTTATTCCTCCTCTCCTTTCCCACATGAGATTTAAATTGTCATCGTCTCTACAGCTGGATGTTGCCGTATGTCTCGGGTCCTGTTTCTTATCGTACATCCTCATGGTTTTTTCCCCTCTTCCCCCATATGCTCCTTTCTTCCCCTCTCGATTCAGTGGGCTTCATCCCCCGCTCCTCCACACTGGTTTTAAATAGGCAGACCTCCATTGCCTCTGATGAAGTATCTCCTGTTTTGTGCTTCTGTAGCAGTTTCTTTCATCATCTTGTGTATGAAGCCTTTTACCATTCCTCTTTCAACAGCCCCTCTTCCGTCTTCCCCACCAGCTCCCAGCCTGGGCTTGCCTCTGATTGACTAGAGTCCTCCTGGCCTCTTCCCACGCTCGTTGAAGACTGAGCAACTTCTGGGAAGGAGCCCATCCAACAGTGTATTTTGTAAAATGCCTGCCCATCCTTGGCTTCACGATGATAATTCACTGGAAACCAATTTAAAATCTCATTCACCAAGTTGCCTATATATAGCAGCTTTCACATCGTCTCTCAGGTGTTGAATTTTAAAAAAAATGAGTGTCTGAAAATTAAATAAACCCATCCATTAGCTACACAAGTGCAGCTTTGCATGCACAGATGTCCAATTTGCGTGTAAAAAGAGATCACAGCGGTCGCTGGACACATCTGAAATCACATTTGGTGCATCTGTAGTTTGGGGGACTCTTGCTCGGTCCTTGTACCCGTCATGCTCGTAGAGCCGGTCCAGGCGGGAACAAGACGGTGCCTGTTGATGAAGAGTGAAGTGATATCCAACAGTTCTCCAGCATCATTTTACCAGTAGGTCTCAATTTTCTTCAAGCAAATAGGCTCCCGTTCTAGCTCCTGCATGCTAGAAAAGAATATTTGCACAAAAATCCAATGAAAGAAACAAAAGGTAGTAAAGTCAAGCAGCTGAAGTGGCCTGCTGGACATTAATGCAACCCCTTTGTGTTGGTGTAATGGAGTGTGTCATTACACAATCGTGCACTATTTTCTCCCGGGCTCCCCTCTCAGTTGGATGGCCTGTATATTGGATTTGCTATAGGTTCTTTAAGAAAGCAACCTGAAAACCCCCTCAGAGTTTCTACCCTGTGGCATCACGGACACCTCTCCATACACCACAAAGGCCCCTGCCCTTTGATCTAAAGAGGCAACTGGTTGCACTAGTAGGTTGTTACCCTCTGGAGGGGGTGACACATGCACGTTGCCAGTGGGTTTCTTGGGCATTTGCTGGCAGCAGAGATGAGTCTCAGGCATCTTGATTGCCATCCCAGGCTGTGGAGGAGCGTGTTACACCCACACGCCACCTTTTCTGCCCTGTGCCCTTCCAGCCGGTCGTCATCCCTGCCCAGACTCTTCCCCATCCCTGGTTTCTCATCCCAAGCTCTGTCTGCTGGCTTAGCCAGCGTTTTGTTTCCAGACATCCCACCCCGGTCTTTCGTACCTAGCTCCAGCACCACGAGAAACGGCATCTCTTTCAATCGTAATGCCCAAATATTCTGCTCTTCTCCCCCAGCAAGAGGCCCTGGGCCAGCCCTCGTCCTCCCTCCCCTCACCCTACTGCAGCTGTATCATTTACAGCCACAAGATTTGTTGTCTGCCTCAAGTCCAGTCGCTCCGTCTCTGCCTGCTAATGTCCAGTTATTTATTCCTCTTTCTCACTGCTTAACTATATGGCAGGGGCTTGGACCCCCTGGAAGCAGAAGCTGCAAAACGAGCCCCGGCTCTGTTTGTAAACACTTCAGATCCCAAATCCGCTGGGGTAAGCAGAAGAATCATTTATAAAAACTTCTGGCTTCCTGAGCCATCTTAAATAACGTCACACCCTTATTGACACAACTGCTGTGGTTTTAAATAGCAACCAGCCTTCGCTTCTCCCTGAACAGGCCAATGAGAGCGCCGTGCCTCCAACTCCTTGCATGTCAGCCGGCTTCTCGGCATGCCTAAGAGTGTCTCGTTAGGCCAATGACGTTAAACCGCAAGGCCACAGCAAACAATCGAGTGTATTTTTGGCTGCACAAAACATCCAGGTTGTATTTAACCCTTTCCAGCAGGAAGCGTTTGAAAGGGTCGGGATCGGTCTGGAGAAGTCATCCTCTGCCGTTCTGGAAACCACGAAGGGTTTCAGCCCGCAAATCTCACAGCTGAAACCCTGTAAGACCATTACGACGGACCGTTTATAAATGCTCGTGCCATCTGTTTTCAGGCTGGAGGAAGAAAGATGCCGTGATAAGCATGGCAAAGGATTTAGCGGGGATGAGGGCAAGCGTAACCTGCAGGCTTTTGCTTCTCTTTGCTCCGTGGTGAAGTAGTGGGCAACAGCACAAAAAAAAGTGAGTTTTTTCGCCTCTGAAGGACTAGCGCGGTGATGGGGCCACAGCGTGGTGCTCTTAAATACTGCGTGCAAGAAAGTCCACAACTGCCCATTGCCTCTAGATGCCTTAGACCCCATTTAAAGGGTCCTGTTTAAAGCTAAAATTAACTCTTTACAGGTCTTCTCATGCAGTAGCTAAATATCTGCAAATCTAATTCAACCTGCTTTTGACACCTTTTAATGTGCAAGGTAGAGCTCTTTCATCCCCTCCTCTGGGCCAGATACCTTGCGTTCACTCTTGCTCTTGATCTCTAACATTGCATTTGCAGGCAGTCATTATCCTGCAAAGTGTCCTCAAAGGGGAACCTCCCTTTTGCCTTGGGACCTCATGCAAGGAGCCTGTTTGCCACCATCCTCCGCACAGAGTCAAGGAAAAATCCACCTTCTCATCCCGGCTCTTTGCACAGCGACAGGAAGGAACTGGAGGTTGCATATTTGGCCCTTTCAAGAAAAACATTTGCAAGGAGATGTGTACCTATAGTGTTCGAGATGTGGAAAGTGGCACAAGCATCCGTGTCCAGCTATTTTACTGCGTATATACCCAGGCCTCTACCCTGAAAGCAACCACACTTCTGCATGAGCTTCACAAACGCATGCCTTTGGCGGTTTGATAATGCAACCAAGTCATGCAGACTACTGGCATCTCCCTTTTGCAGTCTCAGGACATCAGGACCACCACAAGGAAATAGGGCATAGGCACAGAACGGAAAGAAAAAGTAGTTAAAAATGGTTAAAAATGAAAGCAAAAACAACGTTGGACTCCTGAAACCAAAGGGAGAGCACGTGTTTATTCAAACAGTTGTGGGCCAAAACAATACTATTACTGAGGTAAAGGGTTTCCAGCCATTATGTGGACCTGCTGTAGCCTTAAAAAAAAAACAAACAGGAACGCTAATAACCTTGAATTATCAGAGATTTATAAACCTCATGTTTCTGAAAGGTAACACAAAGAAAAAGGGATTTTCCCAGAATGATGACTGCATAGAACAGGGACAGAAGTGGACTCACCCTCCCTGTCCTGCTTAACTAAAGCTGAAACCCTAGCTGCTGCTGAAAACTGGTCGCCATGGGGGAGGGATCTATGATTTTTGAAAAAGCTAAAGAGCATCCTTTGAAAAGAGCTGAAGAGCTGTGAAATAGGAGGAGAAAGACAGGAGCAGCTAGCAGACAGCAAAATTGCCTGAAGAAAGGTTAGCCTGATTAGTGGAACATCAAAACCATTAAAAAAGAGAGACCATCATGAGCCTGTAGGGTGACGACTGACGAGCCTTCAAGTCAGCCGACTCCCTGGGTTGCCCAGGCTGCTGCACAGTGCAGCAGGAACCAAACCAACACGCTTCTACCCCAGGCAGAAAAACAGCTTCCCTACTTAATACATGCACCCCAGTTTTGGAGGGCTGGATTTTGTGGGGGCAGCAGAAGATGCTCGTTACACGTGACAAAATATAATAGCATCTATAGGACCAAAGGACTGGGAGGGACCACCTCAGTCATGCAATTCAATCCCCTGCCATCTCAGGCAACCGTGCAATAGAAGGTGAATCCAGATAGCTGGACAAGAACAGCCCCTGCAGCCCTTCCCACACATGGGAGCTAACTCCAGCATTTCAAATTTGCGCAGTGCCGGGTTACAAGTGAGTTTCTCTGAAACAGAGGAGACTAAAAAATGTCCGAATGCCCACTGGTAACAAAGGCTTCCAGTATCATTCAGTGAATGCTCACCGATTCCCAGCCCAGAGACATCTGGCTCTTCGTACCGACCTTCTTTGGCATCCTTTCGTCTACGGGAGACGGTGGATATTGCAGCCTAGGACGTAGACGGTTTGCAATGCCTCATGTGACTGAATAGCCCACTCCAAGTTTTGCATGATCGTGGCCACGGTTGCAAATGTATAGGTCATGGTTGGGTGGTTCAGGAGCTGCTCGCTTCCTACGGGCTCTTTTCTCTTCAAGCCGTTGGAGCCGATTTCTGTCGCGGATGCCCTGGTGGAGGCAGTACCGCCACGGATTACAATCACTTGCCAAGGTTTCCCATTGCCTGCCCAAATGCCTTCATCTCTCGCTTGCATGCGTCTTTGTAGCAAAGATGCTGTTCTTATACTGACCGTCACTTTACACGTCATCATTGCAGCAAAGCAAAAGTTTTCCTCATTTTGATTGTGTTGTCGATCTCGTTTTAAGAGCCGGTTTCCACAGCTCTTAAAGGTGGGAGGTATCAGGACTGCATTTTGCTCTCGCTAGATGCCTTACTGACTTCAGGGGGGTTGTTCAGAGACTGCAGGTACAGACAAAAAGGCACTGCAGTGAATTACCAGGCAGCGGTGGCTTACCATGCACTGACTAGGTTCATGACCCTAGATGATAAAAGCCAAGATTATGCCAGGGCAGTTTAGCCCTCAGTGGAACAGAGCTAATCCATCCTGGTTTATCTTGCACTCATTACAGGCCAAGAGGAAGCACATAGAGAGCTACCGTGGCACAGCGGACAAGCCGTTACCCCGCTGCTATCATCTCACTGGAATTATGCATTTGTCCACACCAAGGAGAGAAATTTGCCAAAACACTTCTACCAGCAGATTTGAACTTCTACCAGCAGATTTAGCCCCTGGGCAAAACACTCACCCACGTGGGAAGGCCAAGGAGGTAAGTGGAAGCACAGCTGAGATGAAGTTAGCCTGAGCTGACCATCCTGACGTTAGGATCCTAACTGTATGGGGTAGGGAAATATTTTGCAATCAGTGTTGAAGTCACTCGCGTACTACGAGCAGGCACATTCACACCCTGGTGACACAGTCGCTGACCTGGGAGATGGACAACCAAGACAACCCATACTACCCACTCCAGAAACACGCTCCCATCCAGCTTCCTCACAGACAGAAACAGCAGCACAGCTACGCTGCGTTCAGAAAACCGATTGTCAACCCCTTCGAAGAGGGGATAAAAAAACACCGTAAAACTGACAGGCTTCAGGTCCCTTTTGAAAGCCTCCTTTCACTTAGATGACAAGGTCCGTCCCCATTCCCGTTTCTCTGTCCTCTATAGTCGCACATGGTATTATGTCCACTAAATACTTGGCCATCCCTGACATACCAGAAATCCTCCCCATATGCAAAATATTCTATTCACTTAAATAGGAGGATTATAGGAGAAGAAGTGGGGCTTAACACAGACAATGGCAGTGATCAAAAGCAGAATGTGCAAGTGATTTGTGGGAAGTGCAAGACGTATCAAAGATGGCAGGTGGTGCTCTGGCTTGCAAGCTATTTATATGGATGGGCTCATCCTGTAAGCACTTCTGAACTGCGTGCTTGCCGAGGATTCGTTTCCAAAGGGACAGGTTACTGTAATATCGCTACATCTGTGATTTTGAAAACACAGCCCACGTGAGCAGGCAAGCTGGAGAGAAAACGCCCAGAGAGATTCAAATAAAATGCACGAGGAAGGGTAGCTTGATATAGTCAACTTGAAAGAGAATCATTTTGATGCGATGCAGAAGGTAATTTTTTATTTATTTATATATATGTCTATAGATATATCTATCTATAATCTATATAGATAGCTATATCTATAGACATATATAGATATAGATATATCGATCCAAATCTATAGATATAGATAGATATATAGATATCTCACAGATGTTGTTCGTGGGGGGGATGCTTTATTTTAAGGAAGGATCTTAGAAGTTCAGGCATGAAAGGAGAATTCAGCGTGCCGGGGTAAATGAAAAAAAAAAAACTGAAAAAACCCTGCTCCTTTTGCAATGACCATGGCTCTTTGGGATGCTGCAGTCAGTGCACATCCCACCTGAGAAGCACACCAGTGCATAGAGATGCAAGACTGGATTGCATTTCCATTCATTCTCCATTTCCACCAGCAGCAGTTGAACAGCGGCTGCTCCTCTGAACTTGGCATCTCGGTTCAAAGCAATGTCCAGGGGCAACTTGGCAGCTGAGTTGAGAGCGCCGTGTTCGAGAAAGGTCAGTGGGTTACTCTGCGTCGTTGCCTCCTGGATTCCTGGTCCTGGCACATTCCTCGGGCAGGGGGAGGATGTTGCTTACGACCCTGTACGTGCGGCAGGAGAGGCGTGCCAGCCAGTGCAGGGAAACATGCTGTTATCCAAGTGGGGAGCCTTTGTGAGGAGATCGCCTGACCTTTCGACTGCTAGAAATAGACTGACAGAGCCAAACTGCCACCCTGCGCTGCAAAGTCCAGAACAGACCATGGTAAGAGTGACGGACAGGTTGATTGCTTTAGATAAAAACCCTCTCACCCATGAAGTCCAGGATCGGTCTTGGTACCACCTTGTCCCGTGGAGAGGTCGCTATTAAAACAGGTTCCTCAGTAGCCCGTAATGTCGTGTCTCCACGATAACACACCTTTTCCCCCACCTCAAGTTTCCCCACTCAGACTGGAAGGTGGCACAGGGAGCCATCGTGGCAGCATTATGCCACCTAGAGATGTCCTCTGGCTAGCAGGTTAAGGGGAATCCTTGCATACAATGCCAGGCCTGTGCAGCTCGAAGCAGCCCTGCACCATTCATCCATCAGCCCATGCAGCTGCTTTGTGGCCCCAAAACAATCCTTGACCAAATCCAGCATCTCCTGTATTGGAAGGGAAGCAGCACAACGCAGGGCAGCAGGGTTTCACTGGTTTAAGGTGGACTCGTGCTTCTGTGGCCAGCCAGGCCTTGGGAAGTTGTTCGCATGTAGCTCTTGGCACCACCTCTGCACCCACCCTGTGCCACTCCACTCTCCTTTTGCCATAAGCCCACATGCTGCTTTCCCCATGCATTTGGGCTGGCTGGAGTGGCGGAGATGCCCAGAGAAGAACTTGGTATTTTGTGAACCAGAAAGAGGAGCCTGAGCTAGCAGGCAGCCCCCTCACCCTACAGTCGCATGCATGTGAGCAGCAACTCCAGGCAGCATCAGAAAAGCCAGGGAGCAGGTCTGAGCCACTCTTGACCCACACCTGCAGGACAAACAGCAGTGTAGTATATGGGGCTGGGAGAGTCAGGTGTATCCTGTAGCTTTCCAGACTGCCACAGCTTCTGTCCTCCCCTAAACTGCTTCCCCACCATGACTGCACAGTAGTCTGGGTTGGGAGGCACTGCTTCACTGTTCCCCAGCACGTCCCAGTGTTGGCGAAGCATTTGGTCCTATTCCCTTTGGAGCACACCAGCTGCATGGTCACCAGTGTCCTCCTGCCCAAATGCAGTTGGAGCATTAGGCCCTTAAAAACCAGCTTGATATAAAGTTATACCCCTTGCCAAGCGACTGAGCATCAGCTAAGTCCATGTGAATGCCTCCCAATTAGCATGAGATCATCTTGTAAAACAAGATTCGTCTTCTCAATTCACTCCATGGGTTAAAAGAAAAGCAGAGCAGATCGGCGTTGATTTCACAAGCTCAACCACTCATCTGCACTTGCAGAAACCTGCGCTTTCAATTCAGAAGCCCTCTAAGCAATGACTCCCACAGCATTGTCATCCTTACCTTTGTGTGTCTGTAAATCATTGTTCGAGAGATTGCTAATCCTGACTCACGATTTCGGTTGCAAGTGCGTGCAGATGAGAAGGTTGGCGTGCACGTTATTTACATGCCAGCACAATGCCGAGGCGCTAACAAAGGTGAAAGTGTGTTAGTATAAATTACATGACCTGTTCTTTGTCGATCTGATTCTCAAGACTTGTAGTCAGTCCCTTTTCTACAGAAGCAAAAAAAAAAGTTTCTCTGTGCAACAACTGCGAGGCTCTGAAGATTTGAGCGGATATGTTTTTCAATAACTAGTTGAATATATTTCTCGTTGCAGTGGGCATAAATCACCAGTGTCGCTGCTAATTATTTCTTGTAAGGGGATTTTCACTATGAAAAGCGCTGCATGTTATTATTATACTCCCATAATAACTTAAGCAACAAGACAAGTCTCCCAAAAGTAATAGGGGTGGGGATAAAAACCATGTTCTCCAACTTATTAAGAAAAATAGTACAAGTTGTATGTTATGGCAGTCACGAGGACTGTAATACAAGAACACTGAACTGTAATGAGGCAAATAGTTTTTAAATATTGTTATCAGAAGGTTAATATGCTGTTATACAAGAGTTATTGCAAAATGATTCAGCTCATTATTAATTCTAAGAAATGCTCTACCAGAAAGAGTTTGAAAAGCCTACACGGTGCTCCAGGTCAAGAAAATAGCATTGATTGTATGGCACTTTCTGTCCTGCATTGTTCAATACTTTTTCCTAGGAGCCAGTCACCATCATACTAAGAAGTGAAAAAGTTATGTATTTAAACAAGTTGATTCCCTATCTTGCCTGCAAAACTGCTCTGTTCTGTATGCACTGGTAATATAAGTCATTGCCTGAGACACCATCACCACCAAAGTATTCGCACAGCATACACACTAGGTATACCTCACCCTGCAGAGACAGCTAAATCAACTCATAGTCATCTCATCCCATCCTTTACGACTCCGCAAAGAATTTCAGGTCTCCAAAACTTTCCATGTGGAAGCCTTATTGATTGCATTCATTTGTTTTTAGGCAAGTCTGGAGGTTTCCAGAGGTTTCCACCCAAAGCCTTGCTAAAAGGGAAATGCCTGGAACTGCAACGTCCAACATTGCAAAGCTAAACCCTGCTGAGCTTTCCTGGGAATGGGAGCGCTTTAGTCATCTGTTTAGTCATTTCTCATGGAAAGAAAATAAGTAAACTTAAGTAAATCTCTGTCTCCCCTCGCATGTAAAGAATCAGCACTGCTATTTGAATAGTATGCTTAAAGCCTGGCAAGTCATGGAAAGCAAAGGAAAGCAGATAACCGGCCAGCTAACAGCATAAAGGCAACAATACACACAGTTGCAGAGGTATGGAGGTAATTCAGCCAGAGCACACAAGAGATAACCCTAGCCAGTCCAATCAGCCCACGTGCCTACTGCCCCACGGGTGCATGAAAGAAATGGAAGTCAGCCACAAACCAGCGCATGACATCTGGTCTCTGCTAATGGTTGTAGACGTCCAGCCATCAAGGCAGCTTTCCTCTTGGAGTTTAAATCTGTTAAACAAATTCTGGGCGTGCTGTTACTGTGACTTGTTCCAGTTATACTTGGAATAATGGTGGTTATAAGCAGCATGTACTCATTCACTCCACTGAGGGATCTCAACCCAAAAGTGAATGGCTTGTGCCTAGAAAGCAACACACCCCAAGAATTGGTTTTAATTTCATGCAATCATAGAAAATGAGGGCTGGAAGGGACGTCAGGAGGTCACATCTAGAGCAATCCCCAGCTCAAAGCAGGACCAGCCCCAACTAGATCAGCCCAGCCAGGCCTTTGTCAAGATGGGTCTTAAAAGCCTTAAAGGCTTTTAAGGACCTTCCACAACCTTTCTAGGTAACCTGTCCCAGTGCTTCACCACCCTCCTTGTGAGAAAGTTTTTCCTAATAGCCAACCTCAACTTCCCTTGCTGAAGCTTGAGCCCATTGCTTCTTGTCCTGTCATCTGCCCCCACTGAGACCAGCCCAGCTTCATCCTCTGTGCAGCCCCCCGGCAGGGAGGTGACGGCTGCTACTCAATCCCCCTCGGTCTTCTCTTCTCCGGACTAAATCAGCCCAGTTCCCCCGGCCTCTCCTCACCCGTCCTGTCCCCCAGCCCCACTACTGTTTTCATTGCCCTCCGCTGGACTCTCTCCAATGTGTCCACATCCTTTCTGTAGTGGGGGGCCAAAACTGGACACAGGACTCCAGATGTGGCCTCACCAGGACCAAATAGAGGGGAAGAAGCACTGCCCTCGATCTGCTGGCAATGCTCCTACCGATGCAGCCCGGGATGCCATTAGCCTTCTTGGCAACAAGGGTGCACTGCTGGCTCATATCTTATTGTCCACCATAATCCCCAGGTACTTTCTGCAGAGCTGCTGCTTAGCCAGTTGGTCCCCAGCCTGTACTGGTGCATGGGATTGTTCCCTCCTCAGTGCAGGACTTTGCTCTGGCAGCCAACTAAATGTCATGCCATTCATCACTAGCTGTTGAGCCGGATGATCATGCCAGTTTTCTATCCACCTTACAGTCCATTCATCCAGCCCGTACTTCCTTAGCTTGCCTGCAAGAATGCTGTGGGAGGCCAGATCGAAAGCCTGGATAAAGTCAAGCTTTATCACATCCACTGCTCTCCCCGCATCCACAAAGCCAGTCATCTCATCATAGAAGGCAATCAGGTTGGTCAGGCATAACTTGCCCTTGGCTAGTTCCTAATCACCTTCTTCTCCACCAACTGCTTACAAATGGATTCCATGAGGACTTGCTCCATTTTTCCAAGGACTGAGGTGAGGTTGATTGGATCCTCCTTCTTCCCTTTCTTAAAGATGGGCACTATATTTGCCCATTTCTAATTGCCCAGAACCGCTCCTGATCACCATGAGTTTTCAAAGATAACGGCCAGCAACTCTGCAGTTTGCCGAGACCAACCTCTTGCTGCTTGCAACAGCTCTCTCAAGAAAGAAAGACATCATGACACCAATTAAACATTTCCCCAAAGACAACACCGTGCCAGCGAGGAATACCAGCTTACCTGGAGCAGCACCATCTAGTGGCTTCCACCACAACATATGCCATCAACAGCGTATGCAAAATAACTCAAAGCATAATTAAGTTGCTTCAATGTTAATTAATTAATTAATAATGTAATAAATAATAAGTACTATTTCATAAATAATTAATTACATAAATAATGTTTTAATATAAAAGCATGCAACAGCATCCTGCTACCGGCTAAAGATTTCCAAGTGCAGTATCCTGGCTTGCAACTGAAGGGTGGCTCCACTACCAGACATGCTTTGCAGCAAATCCCAGCTATCCAAGACATTCAGCATATGGCCAGTTGGCTGCGGTTTTGTTATGAACATATTAATGGTTAATGGCACTACGAAACAAAAGCTAAAATGACACAAAAACTAAGGGACACCCTACAATTTTGAGCAATGTTCAGTGGGCCAACTCATCCCTATTAAAGTCCATCACCACTTTGCTAGCAGAAATTAATATAGCCCATTGACTAATACATGCTTTAAAGAGTATCTAGTATACCATTGAGCGTGACCTCCCCTAGTTTTTGTCTAGTGGGTTTATATTACAAATAGAGAGCACCAGCAATGTACTTTTCTCGTATAAATTGAGAGGGGGGGATGGGGAATCAAATATTGTGTGCGACTATTAAAATGTCCTTCAGAAATTGAGTTCTCTCTGTTTACTAATATTTTCTGTTTGACATACAAAGCATCTGCAAAGTCGTTTCACTTTAAAATGGGTATCTGCTAGTAAATCTCCACCTTCTAAGAGAAAAATAGACACGTCTCATTTTACAAAAAAACCCAAGAGCTCCTATTGATTTCTTCAGAAACTTTGAGAACCAGGGCCTCTGTTTT
>NW_017728916.1:10913347-10951449 GCF_001723895.1 Crocodylus porosus
GGGTGTTCCGTTTTCAGATCTTTCATAAATCATGGCTCTGTCCCCTTAATTTTCAGGGCTGTCTCTAATGTTTTCCCTTCCTCTCTTTCATCCTTTTGGAAATATTAGCTAAATGGCCTGCAGAGCTTTGATCCCTGATGTGGACAGATTTCTTTTAGCTGAAATTCTTGCCGTCTAAATCAACTTTCATTGCCCCTCCTTGTAAGAAGCCAGTCAACAAGGAAATACAAAAACGATCGATTAACAGGAGATCACTAAAAGTCACATGGACAAATACTACCTACTGTTAAGTGAACAGCTCTCCCTTCTTATAGCTATGCCAAAAGACACTGCACATCTCTGCTTTACAAGAAGAAATACATTTTGCTCTCACTTTCTTAGATGCTGTTCCTATTGGAAACAGTGTGCTTACTCTTGCAGCTCCAAACAAGCCTAAAATATAGACTATAATTAAAACAGGTGCCAGGGACCAGCACTGAAGGCTCCCCTTAGAGAAATAACTGACACTTGATTGCTTAACCCAAACTTTTCAGCGCCCTGCACACTGCTAGTCTATCACTAGTCTGTTTAGACAGAGACAAATCCGTTCCTATTTCTATTCTGTTTAGGCAGAGGGGCAAGGAGCAATGGTCTCAAGTTGCAGCAAGGAAAATTTAGGTTAAATATTAGGGAAAGCTCTCTGCCTAGGAGGGCAGTAAAGTCTCTGGAACAGGTTACCCAGAGAGGTGGTAGAATCTGCATCTTGGGAGGTTTTTAAGACCCGGCTACACAAAGCCTTGGCTGAGATGATGGAGTTGGGGCTGGTCCTGCTTGGAGCAGGGGGCTGGACTAGATGTGACCCCTGAGGTCCCTTCCAGCCTGAATTTTCTACGATTCCAAATCACATCAATTTTCTCGCTTCCCTAAAAGGGCAAAACTAAGCTTGTCACACTCCAGAGTGACCCTTAGTCAAACCCCTGTGTCTTCAAAATTAACATAAAGTGCTCAGTGATGGATAAATGGGTATGCCTCCTGATAGAGGATTTCCCTATACAGTTTTATGCCAAATAGCTCAATTATTGTGTGTTCAGCTGAAACGGGGGTGCGTCTACATGTCGCCCTACAGTGACATAGCGATGTGCTATGCCATTGTAGCAGTCACGTGGGTCTACACAGGATCAACAGCTACATCGCCATAATGACGTACTGCCTGGCTATGGGGCAACGCTATGGCAATGTAGCTAGTGAATCTAGCTGTGCACTGCTGCTGCTGCATGCTTTGGTACTTCCCCCAAGCAAACACGGTGCAGTACCAACAGCGCCATACGGCAACACGTGGAAATACCCCAAATGTGTGATTTAAAGGTACTAATATCTTTTTTTTTTTTTTTTTTTTTTTTTTTTTTTTTTAAAGGGGGTGTTTTCTTAAATCCCACATGAAATGCACCTTAGACAATTACCGTATATGGCAATATGCCCTTATAGGTAAATCAACTACAATAAGACTACTTCTTTACCGACTGCAAACTTGTAATAACTTTGCAAACATCACTTAATGGTAATTACAACCCAGCTGTTTCTGTCCGATAACACACTTAAGGCCTCATCAAACCCTCATAACAAATTATCTTTTGGAGAGCATAAGGTCTCAAACCCCTGTGCGAGCTGGCTGCATGCTGGGACATCTTATTCCGAGGAGTCAGCCAGCGGTGCAGTCTTGGTTATTTTCTTGGACTAACGTGGAGCTGCACAGGGCATCCCGGGGCTCGCATACCTGCACTGCATCGGTGGAGATGTTCTTCCCTTCAGGCTTCCTCAGGCGGCTACAAGAGCAGGAATCAGCCGTATGGCAACTCGTTCAAGGCACCATAGACAGAGGGTTGAAACCATCCGGAAGTGCTGCAACGGCCAATTTGGTCTGGGATTCTTGAACCAACTTGACCATTTTTATTCAGGTGTGACAGCATTTCAGTAGAAACTTCTGGAACACAGTTGTGTGTCATTTCCAAATCAAATGCATTTCTCTCCTTGGAGATTTTGTTCCACAAAAAGAGGAAATGTGGAAATTCATTCTTGTTCTGTATCAAAGGACAGAAAATGTCAAAAACCTGAGAATATTCCCAGTCACCCACTTGTAGCTAAGATATACTCTGAGGTTGCATCCAGATAAGCGCAGATATGTGGTATGGGACACCACACATGAAGTCCCTCCTGATGCTTCCTGGCAGCATGGGGGCTTTGACCCAGGGTGAAAAAAACCCACTCCTAAGTGGGGTGGCACACGAGGCAACAGTATGCACTGCCCAAAATTGGAGCCTGGCCGGCCAGAGCCATATTCCAGCTGCCGACCAGGCTCCCAGCTGCAGGAGCCCCGCAGCTGCAGCTCCTCGAGGCACCCAGATAAGGCTGGTGGGGCTAGCACGTTTGCTGGCCCCAGCCTCCCCTACCCCACCTGGGGTAACCTGCCCTGTGCCAAAGCGCACGTGGCACAGGCATTCCTGGGGACAAGCAGCAGCGGCACAAGGTGTACCACTGCAGTTACTTGCCCCCTGGGAAACAAACACCCATGCTCTTCTGGACCTGGCCTAACAGGGCAAAGCAAGCTGCTTTATTAAAGGTCTGATCTAAAGCCCATGGTGACCTCTGTTGCAGCCTTTCCATCATCTTCTACAGGCCTATCTTGAATTGGGCTGAATGAAAGAAGAGGTAGATCCTGGTTTCCTGAACACCAACCATTAAAGAGGATATTGCTATGCAACAGTGCCAATAGCAGTTTGAAAATTTCCAGGCTTTTGTTTATAGACAACCAGAATATACTGGCAATAGCAACAATTCAATATTTATTAGGAACTGATTGTCTAGACATAACAGTTCAATGCTATTGTACCTCCTAGATGTTAGTTTAGCATCCTATGAGTATCCCAAACACAGCATTTATAGCCCAATAATCTCACCATTGGCCAACTAGAACACAAATTGATTACAGCAGAAGGTTTCTAGCTTTCAATGAAGAGAAATGTCAATGGTGCATTAATAAAATGCTACGTGTATATGTAATGCATCTGGCACAAAATTGCTGTTTCCTACAGCTACCATGACTTTCCCAGAGAACTGGGATAAAATCTGGCCGTTTCTTTAAGTTTCCACATGAATGCTAGTTTCGGGAAAATAATTCTTCGTGTTTCATCACTGTGGCGCAATCAATATTTTGATGGCTGCCTAACTTCCACAGGGGCTTTTTGTGCCAGCTCAGAGCTGTGTTGCGATTACTGGAAGGAGGTAGCACTTCATTTGAAATGTAAATAGCTGTTTCTCTACTTGTGACTGCAAGGTTCATGCTTGCTGTGCGCATAGTAACGCAGAGGACACAGATGCCCTCACCAGGCTGTGATTCATTTTAGTAATGACATGAAGTTTAACTTCTGGAGGGCTATTAGCATTGCATCTAGCCTGTCACGCAGAATCAAAATCATATGCTCTTTGCACAGCTGTTCCTATTGTTCACCTACCTGGATATGAAACAAGCTTCGCTGCTGATCTGATCCCAAAATCATTCCAGATTTTGGGGGGTTGCTGATATAACAGGGCAATTAAAGTATTGCACATTATGCTTTTATTGTTAGCATTTACATTACTTAGCATCAGAGAGCCCTAGTCCCAGACCAAGGCCAAGTAAACACATGCAGGACAAAAAGACAGACAAACCACATCCAGGGAGTGCTGTAAATTCTGCACAGCATGGCTATAAAGCCAGCAGCTCTGCATGCACGAGTCAAAGCCAGGACCTTCTTAACTCTTAGACCCTCAAGCCTCATTGCGTCACTTAACACACTACTAGAAGCTACCCAGATTACAACAATCCTGGGTGCATCATAAAATTGTGAATAGACCACAGCAGCATCTATCCCTAAAGCATCGCTTGCATTCAGATGCTGGACTTGGTCTGTCCTTTCAGCATAGTATTGGCGCCAGCACTGCCACTGCAAATTAAATAGCAATGGATCACGCTGCATAAAGGTCCTGTCCCCACTTCCTGTTATTTTGCTCATTCTTCCCACTTAGCTACTTCATCAATAGGACATTAATTGGGAATAGCTGCCTGATCTTGCTTGTTGGATAACAGACTAGTGCCTAAAAGATACCACTGGGAATGGGCAGGATACAATCAGGACCAAGAGAGGTCCTTGGGCCTGAGGAAATGTACTGAGTCCGGCAGCCTAGCGTCTCCAGGGGTGCTCTTGGTAATCCAGATTCCAGGGGCTGGAATATTTGAGATATTAATTATGTTGCCCTGAGTTTCAAAAAGTGTCCAATCAACCTCAGTTCAATTAAAAGAGGTAAAACTGGCTGCAGACCGATGCAGCAAAAACTGTGATGTAGAAATGGTTGCAGCTGGCACAATGCATATAAATGAGAAATTCAGCTAGCTCACTTAGTCTTGGTGCTAATCCGACTGCAAGATCCCAGCAACACTCCCCACCCTCTTGTGTTGTCAGGTGCCGTGCAGTGACCACTCTTGGTAGCTTATGGGCTACAATGAGGGCCCCCATAGTGCTGTATTTAATCTCTCCTTCCAGCAAGGGAGAACTAAGATGTACGCTTTAAGAACAAGTCCCATGCCTTGCCATCTGTCAGTGAAGTGCACAGCATGTATGTATTGCCACTGGAACTGCTGTTGTCTTCATGGGATCCAGCTGCACTCCCACTAAAGTTAATTGGCCTAATTGCCTCCATTGTCAGTAGGGCAGGTTCAGTCTCCTGGGGTGCGTCTACACATGCAATTAATGCTATTTGCCTTTACTACACATGCAGGTAGTAAATTGACTATGCAAAAGACTAATTTACTGCACAGTAAGTGCCTGCACATGTAGACAGTGACGCTTTACTGCACAGTAGACACATCTACTGTGCAGTAAAGCTTCCCATGTAGACATGGCCATGGGGCCTAAATACCAGTTGTAGGGGTTCTCCCAGCTGCAAAGTGCGAGAGGCAGCAGTGGGGTCTCCTGTATCCTTTCGCACCTGAGCTAGACCAGCTGCAATCAGCTCAAAAAAGGAATCGCCTCACCCTGCTAAAAACCACAGAGAAATTCTGGATTGATCCCTGATCGCAGAAATGTGAGACAGGGTTGTCATCAGGCTGCATGTGAGGGAGTTTTGCATCCATTAGCAATTATGGTAATGGGTCTACTTTTAGAGAAGCATTTGCTCTTTTGCCCAAGTTGTAGACAAGTTTGCTGTAAAAATTAATTACTTGGCATATACAGGAGGCTTAATGGTCAAGTAATAAACTAATTTTTAGAGTAGAAACCATGCAGAGACAATCTGTCTCCTGGCTTTTCAGATGGGGCTCTGCACTCAGAGTGAAACGGGAATTTGTCTTTTAGCCTGTCCAGTGTCCGAGTCAAGCTCGGGAAGCCTGGCCCACACTTGGGGTAGCGGTTGGCAGAGGAGGTTACAACAGAGCACCCTGGAGTACTTCTGCTCTGATGAGCAGCAGATATTTCAACAGGCTACACAGGCTAGAAAAAGCGTGCCCTGTTTCTATGCAATTAGAAGTTAGTTGGGAAAAATAGTGAACACAATGTCACCTTTTTAAAGTCAAGAAAAAGTAAAGATATCCCTGTGCTAACAACATGGCCTGGAGGACCAGATTCATAGCTGGTGCAAGCCATGGCGCTCCCCTGACACAAGTGGAGCTCTGCTGATTTACACCATCCGTTCGTGACATTTGGCTGCGGTATTTCAAAAACTCTCTCTAAGCTAGTTCTGGATTATTGCAATTCCCGTCAGGAGGAATCTTGGCCAATAAAATGTATTAGATCATCTAGGTCTTTTCCTTTAATGAAAAATACACAATGGGGTCCAAATTAAAACAACACACGTGCTCATTTCTGGGATTTGCGTGACTAAATTTATACACAACACTTGTGCATAGTTTTGGAAGTCTCCAACCTGCTCATTTGCAAATCTGGACAACATTTACCTGGTTTGAATAGGTAGGCCAAAGACACTAGGTTGGATCAGAGAAAGATTATTGTGAAAGATCCCAAACCTCAGGGAAACTTAGATTCCAATCCTGCGATTCATCTTCCCGTCATATGTCAGACAGTAACCTGACCCTCTCGTTATTGTCCTATCAGTGTCGTGTCCCACCAAACTTTGGAGAAGTCTTAACAAATTTGGATGTGAAACCACTGTCTAGGAAAATACAGGGGCATTAGATTTAAAAGACCAGGTCAAAGATTGCTTTGAAACATGGATTCCTTATATGCACTTGCTTCAAACAACATGCAACTGAAGATACAAAAGTTCCTCTTTGACTTAAGCAGATTGTGACCCCTCGAACTAAATGAGTAGTCAGACAAACTGCTGGTCTTTACCTACAAGTTATTGCAGCTATAAAGCAGCCAAGCAACATTAATTTTTTGCTAGAGCTACGCCCCAAGAGTCACTCCAAATCAATGCCAGAGCGCTAATGCACGGGCCAAACACAGTCCAGGGTGGAGGGATCAGCTGTCTTCAGGATAAAAAGAGTGTCTACCTACAACTCACAGGTGACACGTCCATTCTTGGATTTCATTAGAAAACTTCAGCAACTGGTGCTGTGAAGGCTCTTCCTTATTTCAAGAAACAATGAAGTAGCACCGGTCTAAATTCCTTGTTTAGAGGCTTAACGTTACTGGGAAGCATTATTCCTCCATAACAGATTTTCAAACTTCTCTCTTATCCTAAGAGGTGTCAATCCATGCTGAATATAAGGTATCTTCCATGCATCTGTTAGATGCATATGCTTGTGGTGAGCTTGCCACCACGCTTGTAGCCAGTTCCTCTTAATGCATAGCCTGTATTGAGAAAACTCTCATCTACATGTGCTCTGTTTTTCATCACTGCAGTCAGGAACCACTCGTGTCCTCCAATAAGTGCCCAGACGTCCCCAGGGGACATCCAGGGAGCTGTACACTTCCTCCTGCTTCCAGCGGGGCCAGCAGGGACAGGAGCGCTGCATTTCTTTTGCTATTATGGCTCTTCCACTTCGAGCTCAAACCGCAGGGTGCGGAAGACTAGGGAAAAGGTGGTCTCAGCTTATTGGCAAATCAGCTAAGGCAAGGTTGTATCCTAGACTTAGTTTGAACTTTAGGCTGTGTCTGCGCCAGGCATCGTATTGCAAAAACGTCAGGCTACTGCTAACACTAGCTCAGCTCTATCAGTGGCAATGCTAACACGGACAAGGCTCCAATGGGCTGTGCCCTCAATTCGCATCACAGCAGACCTTCGTGTCTGAAGATGTGGGAGCCTGCCTATGCTGGAGCTTGCAAGGCTGCCGCTTCCCTTGTTCCATTTTAACAGCGGGAGGGACTTAAACCAGAGGGGCAGACGTTGCCTTAGATGGGACTTGAGTCTATTAGTCATATCGGGTTCCCCATCCATAATAGAGAAAGCTTCAGGAAGATGCACTTACAGCTTGCTGTGTGTATTTAACCAAAAACAGACAGTGCTTAAGAGAAGTAAATTATCCGAACAATTGTTACGGCAGTCAGGTCCCATGGAGTTACCATTCCCTCATGCAAAAAGGGGAGGTCTGGGCTTTTGACTCTTCTAGCTGCAGCCTCTCCTTGCCTGGTTGGCTTTGAATTAATCTTTTTAGCACCCAACGAAGACTAGACTCATAAAAAGTCAGGGTTGAAGGGACCTCGGGAGGTCACATCTAGTCCAACCCCCTGCTCCAAGCAGGACCAGCCCCAAGTACATCATCCCAGCCAAGGCTTTGTCTACCTGGGTCTTCAACACCTCCAAGGACGGAGCTTGCACCACCTCTCTGAGTAACCTGTTCCCATGTTTTACTACCTTCCTAGGGAGAAAATTCTTCCTAATATCTACCCTAAACCTCCCTCGCTGCAACTTGAGACCATTGCTCCTTGTCCTGTCAAGGACAGCGCCGTGCAGAAACGCGCCCACATCGCAAGTGCCCAGGACCAGGGCACCACAGTTCAAAACGGACGCGCTGCAATGAGTGGAGGTACCGAGGCAAAGGACAGGGTAATTTAGGGCAGGCATGGAGACCAGTGTTACAGCAGAAAAGTGAGGTGGTTACTTCAGCCCTGGTGCCTGCGCTCTGGGGAATCAGTTAAACTCAATGGAGATCCCCAAAGCTATTTCAGAGATTTGGCTGTCCAGTTCCCTGCCATTCGAGCTGGAGCCAAGTGTCTGAATCCCAGCTTGGGCAATCTCAGCCTGGGTCTTATACTGCTGCAGAAAGTACTTGCAAAAATCAAAACTTCAGGTCTGCCCTTCCTGGAGGTAAAGATAAAGCTCCTACTGAAACAACATTAGGGTACCTCTGGGCACTTGGGGAAAAGCACACCCAGCCATCATTATTGCAGGGAGAAGTATTAAAATACTCAATCTGCCTTTGTGCAGACTTGCCTAGCTGGCTGTTTGGGGTACAGTCATAAGACCGTCTGTGACCAACAGGCAAATTTATGCATTATGATTGTTTGCTGAAGAAAAACCACTTACCTACTCTGTCTGGGGTGGAATAATTCTGGCTCAGTTTATTTCCTCACCTTCTCCATGCCCTTGAGCATGCACAGTGCAGACAATGAAACAGGATTTGTAATTGCTTATGGACATATGTTATACAACCTTGCACAAAAATGCTGGAAATGATCATCTACGAGAGCATGGGGCTTCCATCTGGCACCGTTTTGACTCGAGACTAACAAAAATCTCTGGGACAAATAAATCTAAAATGTGAAGATAACCAACAGCCTGAATTCAGCACTCCTCAAAAGAAAAAGACAAGACAAAAGCAACTGAGCAGTTCAAGCAGAACGAGGGAAATTTGACTTTTCCTGTGGTCCTCCCCACTACAGAAAGGATGTGGACAAATTGGAGAGAGACCAACGGAGGGCAACAAAAATGGTTGGGGGCTGAAGGACAGGACTGGTGAGGAGAAGCTGAGAGAAGTGGGCTTATTTAGTCCGGAGAAGAGAAGACCGAGGGGGATTGAATAGCAGCCTTCACCTCCCTGCCGGGGGCTGCAAAGAGGACGGAGCTGGGCTGGTCTCAGTGGGGGCAGATGGCAGGACAAGGAGCAATGGGCTCAAGCTGCAGCAAGGGAAGTTGAGTTTGGACTTCAGGACAATATCCTACTGCTCTAGGAGGGTGGTGAAGCTCTGAAACAGGCTTCCTAGAGAGAAAAATCTCCATCCTTGGAGGTTTTTAAGACCGGCTAGACAAAGCCTTGGCTGCAACGATGTAGTTGGGGCTGATCCTGCTTGGAGCAGGGGGTTGGACTAGATGTGACCTCCTCAGGCCCCTTCCAGCCCTCGTTGTCTATGATCCCATTGAGATGTCCTACACACACTCATGTTGCAGGGAACTGTACAAACCTTTTCTCCCCTCCAGATTTGAATGAGGGTGTCACAGAGCCCATTGCTATCATAGCAAAACAGGTGATGATGTGTTTAGAAACAAGAAAACACTGATTTTTGCTCTCAGAGACCAAAGCTGAGCCACTCAGCCAGCTCTCAAGGTTGACCTGGGATCGTGACGAATGGGAAACAGAGTTGTGCGGTCCTTTGACACTCATTAATGGTAGCTTTGCAGCTGAGGTCCCTTTCCAAGGACCTCTGTTGTATCCATGGGACTTTCCAGCATTTGAGAAAGAAAGATCATGGAGGGGGCAGGAAACCGGAATAGCCACAGGTGACATTTCAATGATTCAGTGCAATTTCCCTGCTAGCTTGCTCAGGCCGTGATCACGTGTTGGGTCACTTCCTGCTTACACATCAGTGCTGTGCATGTCAGGTGTGAGTGTCCAAGTTATACTCTGCAAAAGTGTGGTTAAAATGGGCATCGGTGCATAGGTCTCAACGATGGATTTGGGCACTGAGGGAGCAGCAATGCAACTGTCACAGTTCACCAAGAGAGCAAGAGGAGCAAACAGCCACAGGAGTCTGCTTACCATCAGTCCAGGGTTCAATGGATCCGAGAGGAGGGTTGCGTGCACGCGGTGTCAAACCTTACTGGAAATTTTGCTTAAAAACAGAAATGACATTTTTGATCACTTGAGTCCTCGCCACCCTTGCTTTCCAACCAGATGTTCCTTTAAAGAAGCAAAACTCTTCAGCAGACTGCACCATCATGCATGGACCCAGACATTGTTGGCTGGGACTGGCATGACCTTTTGCTATAAAAGCAAATAGTCTAGCTATATAATCTGTGCTACCTCTCTGGCTTTTCTCACCGGACCACCACCTTCCCTGGGGCTCGAGGACAGCCACTTCTACGTAGCGATCCTTGGTAACGTCTGATGGGCAGCAGTTCTCGAATCGACAAAGATTTGCCATACGAAGGAAAAGCCACCTAACCCGAGGTGTTAGGCGACCTGTGCTGAGCCAGGAAGCCTTCCATAACATCTCTCTTCTGCCGAGCGAGGCTAAAAACTAACCCAATGGAGCTAGGGCTTGTTATGAACTGCATGCTGGAGATCTATGGGCAGCTGTGACACAATGGGAGTGGAGAAGAGATGCACCGTGCTAGACAGAAGCTCCTTCTTTAAACCTAGACAGGAGAGGAACCAAAGCACGTGCATTTTTCTTGAATGCATGGTCGAAGGGACCCCTCTCTCCCCCCTCCTGCCTAGCTGGCTGGTGCAGCAAAGCTGCGTGGTCTTACCCAAGCTGCAGTAAATGAGGGGAAAATCTGTTCAGCCCTCCCTGCTCCCTGCCTGGTCTACAGGAAAATCAGCAGCAGCAGGCTGCACTTCCCTTACTTCCACGCCAGTACAACTTGGCCTCCGCTGTATAAATGCCCAGCTGTGCATGCTGGCGTCTGAACAGTGCCCCTTGCTTTTCCCAGGAAGCAGATCTGCGTCTGCGTATTCACATATGCTCGAGTTTTTTCAGCCACCTGCTCTCCAAACACACACGCAGGCACTTTTCAGCTTAAAAAACACCCACAAAACAAGCAAACCCCAGTGACCTCGCGCTTCCCTCGGCAAGCCTGATCATCACACTGGTCTCGGGCACGTCTCTGGACAGAGCCGCCTGTGTTGTGGAAAGGCAACATTTCAGCCTTAAGGGAGCAGGCAACAAATGCTGTGGGATCAAGCCAAATCCTCTTGTATAACTTCCTCCTCTTGGGAGTGCAGGGTTAACAGAGGTCAGCAGTCCCAGGGATTGCTGTCTGTTATTCCCATCTCCATTGGCAGGTTTGTACCTGCACAGCACAGGGCAGCAGCAGTTAGGCACCAAGATGATCAGCTGCAAGCAGTCTCCTCCACCCCTGCCTTTTTGATTCACTGCAGCCTCCTAGACATGTCGATGGCTGCCTGTTACAAGGGGTCTCCTGACATTAAACCCAGAGCTCTCATTTCCACTACCAAAGGGAAGCTGTGGCTTCATCAGCCCTGCAAGTTTCCCAGGACTTCTCCTGGCCGCTGGACTCACCGGTTTAGGCCCTTCTTCCCAAAATGGCTTTTTCTCCAAAACTGAGCTCGCCATTTGGCTCTCGGCAAGGCCAAGTTGTGCTGGAGTGGAAGAAAGGGAAACTCAATCAGCTGACGTTAATTCTCTGGTAGCTCGCCCCCAGGCAGATGTGCCCGACGTCCTCACCAGCCAGATGTTCCCATCCTCCCCAGATAACCGCTCTGCATAAAAACCATGGGGAACTGGAGTCCCCTTGCCAGTCACGCTTTAGGTCCTGAAGGCAGTCAAGTGTCACCCCACTAGGACATTGGAAAGGAGTCTCATCTCTCTCTGAGCAGGGGCAAGGGATGCTAGCTGAACCCAAATGCATGAATTCAGGGGCTAGGGAGAAAGACAGCATTGCAACAGCCTCCGACAGGGCATCCGTCTCACCGTCTGAACTGCTCCAGACATCTGCCTTCATTTGAATGTGGAGTCAGAGAAATGAACGCCAGCAATTTTATGTCAGGGCGTGCAGCTCCTGATTTTATAGAGCTCTACATTAGATTTAGACAGGCTACGCTTTGACAGAGCCAACGTATCCCAGGCTGGCTCCTCAAGGAGAATGAGTATCTTTGAGACGTTGGAATAAATTTGGGTTAGAAACAAAAAGTTATGAGGCCGGAAATTGCACACATGGGTGCATGTTGCAGACTTAAGAGGCGGTATGTTTTTTTGTTTTTTTTTTAATCCGTCTGAAAACAAAGATCTTAATTGGTGAAAACCACCGTTTGGCAACATCCCAGGCAGCTGTTATTATGGAGAGATCTGGGAATAAGCCAAAGCTTATATCTCATCTTCGAGCTGAGAACAAGTGTGATAAATTTCAGCCAAGAGAGTAATGCTTTTGAGATAGAAGCACCTAAAAATAGGCAGACGTAATGAAATTGCCTCCTCAACCATAACTAGAGCGTCACTGGGCTAACGCGCCACATTGTCCTGGAAGCAGTCGGCGCCGTAGATGCGTGGTAAAGCGGTCTGCGTCGTGCGGGGCTCTCTCCACGTCCCACAAAAGGCACGGGAAAGATTCGTACCAACTCCAAGAGGGGCACAGGGCATCGCTCGAGGGTAGAGATGGGGACCGAGGACCTTGTAGTACACCATTCCCCTGATTGCTATTGATCAGGGATCCTGAAAACCCCCGTCGAGAACAGATAGAGGTTTCAGCCAGTTCATTAATTACCAGAGATAGCCATTGAGCTAGCACTGCTTTCAGTCTCTATTATTCCTGCCTTCAAAAGGAGTGAGGCGGAGAGGATCGTTTCCAAATATTACCCTTTCAGACCGCACAGAAAGCGCAGTGTTAAATCTCATCACATTTGGAAGGAAAGCTTTTTAAAATCAGCAACCGAAGCCAAACATTATCTAGCCTTTATTGACCCGCAAGAACTTAAACACCACCGGCCCCTTCCCTGTGCGCCGTGCGCAGGTTTGTTGACTGTGCAGATCATGCCTTTTTTCCTGTGGCTGATGTTTATTTTTAGCTCACAAAGCTCAAACAGTTTATATTATCGATTTGCTGCATTTCCAGTCCGGTCCCCGGGGGCCTGCCAGCTTGAATGCATTCAGGCCAAAAGAGTTAACGTTTGAAGTTCAGAAAATGCAAGGGGGGGCTATGGTGCGTGCTACCCGAATATCCATTTTCACCCTGTGTGAATGAAGCGCCTTCAATATTAGGCCCCGAATGCTGCAGCAATATTGATGTATATAACAGAGTGCAGGTACTAACAAATGAGAGCGTGCTTTGCAGCTGTGGAAAGGGCGATATTTTTGGAAAGGGAAAGGAGGAGGTAAAACAAAAGGTTTTGTACGCTCAGCGAAAAAGCTGCTGGTCTGTGTTAGTGGCTTGTCAGGTGGTAAGATGCTCCCGGGGCTGGCCGCCTTGCCCTCCCTTCTACCACTCATTTATTTCTTCCATTACCAAGCTGGTTCTCTCAGGGGCAGGGGCCGTCTCTACTATGTACACGTACAGCACCTTGCACAGTAAGTGCAAAGTAAGTTTGATCCAGGTGAAGAAATGCTTGGATGCTCATCTTGCTGGGGTGATCGGACCCTCAGCTGGCTTCCTGCCCCTGGGGCGGCAGGCTGGACCTGATGATCTCGCAAGGTCCCTTCCAGCCCTAATGTCTATGAAATTGATGAAGAACAGCAGCAAAAATGGGGTCTTTTTTAGTGAGAAGTGGATATTTAAAGTCAAGTTTTTCCTCTTTGCCTTAGATAACCCATACACAACTCCATTCTCCTGCCCCAGATGGGAGAAGCAGCCATTTCTAACTAGAGATGGCCTGAAACCATTTTCCTGTCCTATTAAAATTAGGTATTGAAAAAAAAAAATTCTCCTGAGAAAGGCCCTTTTTTCCCCCCCTGTGAAAAAGCACAAAGGTCCCCTGCCCCTAAATAGGCAATGGTCCAGTGGGTAAGACACTTGGATTGTGGGACACCGAGGAGCAAGTGTTTGAATCGAGTCTGCTAGGGACTTGAATCTGGGCTGGAAAATAGACCGAAGTTCTCAGGTATGACATCCAAGGCCAAAACTTTCATTGATGGCACTTCTCCAGAGAGCTTGGGATCTACCCTGAAGTACCTACGTCCTTCCATAGCTTGGCCTTTCCCTACCCTTGCTTTTTTACTACTTCCTCCCCCCACCCCCATTTTCATGCTTTCACAGCCCCAGGCCCCCACAATCACAGAATCACAGAAATTGAGGGTTGAAGGGCACTCGGGAGGTCATATCTAGTGCAACCCCCTGCTCCAAGCAGGACCGGCCCCAACTACATCATCCCAGCCACAACTTTGTCTAGCCAGGTCTTAAACACCTCCAAGGACGTTGCTGCTACAACCCCTCCGGGTAGCCTGTTCCAGCGTTTTGCTACCCTCCTAGTGAGAAACTTTGTCCTGATATCCAGCCTAAACTTCCCTTGCCATAACTCAAGACCACTGCTCCTTGTTCTGTCAGCTGCCACCACTGAGAACAGTTTAGCTCCACCCTAGCACCCCAAGCTATTTCTTCTGCTTCATTACTGGGATAGAAAAAAAAAATGGGACACATCCATTTTCCTTCCAGTTTAAATCAAGAAAAAGATGAATCCAACTATGAACCACCACCAGGAGCTATTTTTCACACCAAGTTTGGCTTCTGACAGCTTCCCACCCCTCTCCAAGTTCTCCCTACAGTAAAAGCAAGCTTGGCTCTTCCCATGATCTGAAACTTCTTATAAAAAAAGAAGTCCAGATAGCTCTATGCTTCAGTTTTTCCTTGTATTCAACATCAGAGAGATCGATGCAGCATAATGGTTCAACACGCTGAACCACGCACCGAGTAATGACCTTAAACCCATTTATTCTGCAAGTTTGGGTCCAACTGCAAAAGCCGTACATTGTGTGTGGCTAGCTTCACTGGTTTCCCGGTACACAGCTGGCCCACACATTTAGGACAAAGGGTGATGCATTCACGGGCACCAAGTCTGTTTTCCAAAGTGACGTCCCCAGTGTCAATTTTCAGCTTTGAAAACCCTCCCAATCATCATAAATGCTATGCAATTTTAGATGATTATCCTCTCTCAATACATTGCATCCCTGGGGGCCTGACAAGAGAAGAGCCTCTGCTTCAAGGAGGTTTGAGAAATACTACCGATCGGTTGGGAGCTGACCACATCAGCTTCCACCTCCCGAATGGGCCTAAAGACGAAGTGTTTGCAGATACGTCAGTTGTGCAAGTGTTATGTGCCTGGCTTTCCCCCGCCCGTGCTACCTTACCGCATCCACTGAGCTTTGTGCTGTACCACTTTGCTGCAAGACGAGCACTATATTACAAGCAAAGCCTTGGTGCTTTCCCCCGTATAATCCACTCTTCGAAGGGAGCTGCCAGTTGGATTCATCCAAGTTTTTTTTTGCCATAAGTCGCAAAGCCATGTAACAATGCGTTTAGTTTAGGAACGTTACCTAAAGATTGGAAAGCTGGTTGAGCCCCTGCATTTTAGAAATGCTGTAGAGCCCCATTTCTTCATAATGCAATACATATTGTCCAAGTAAACCAGGGGTTAATCAGGGAAGAAAAGGCAACAGCCTATTTTCAGTAGCAAGCAATGAATGAAACCTTCATTGCCTTCATGAACCTGCATTGGTTAATGGGACGAAATCACCATGTAAAGTTTGGCCGGTAACAATGGTATTAATTGCAACAGCCTTGGGAAAATTCAGTGGCTCGAGCCCAGATATGTTTGCCTCTAAACAGTCTTAGCAAGAGCCTGTGCTGTGCATCCCTCTGCTGCCTTTTAAATGGTGATTATAACTGCCACTTTAAATTCAGAGGCTCACAGAGCTAAAGGCCAGAAGGGATCATTAAATCATCTAATCTGACCTCCTGGATACCACGGCCCATTGCACGTCACTGGTTCCTTCCGTGCTGAACCAATAACTTGTTACGGGAAACATTTTTCCCCCTCTTTGCCTTAGACAACCCAAAACATCGCTATCTGTTTTTGGAAATGATCTTTGGTGTCTAAAAACGAGTGGAAACGTGCCCGTGCAGCTGCTTTCAAAGGTCCCTTGCGGATCCTGGGGATTTTGAACGGAAGGAACAGAGACCCAGATGTTATTACGTGCTACGGCATCAGGATGGTGCTGTATTACCGAGACGGATTCGAAATGCACTGCCGCGGCCGTGTCCGATTTTAAAAGTCCTTCTTGTCCCCCCGGGAGAGCGTCAGCGTCCACAGAGCGACCGGGCGGCTTTGCCAGTTATGAGATCTACACATGCACAGAAGAGTTAAATGGCACCACATAAAAGCAGGCGGTGCTGCTAAAAATAGACTGCGGGCGGGGGGAGAAAAATAGCTTCAACACATCTTAAACAAATCCATTTATTCCAGGGTTTCATCGCAACCATAGAGCTGAAATTGGTACAGGATAATTCCTTATAAGCCTTACAAGAAATGCTGCTGTCCCAGAGCCCCAGTACAAATCCTGGCAAGAATATTGGAGATAACAGATTGGATGCCATGGAAACTGAGACAGACCTAATTTGAGCAGTAACCGTTGCTGTTATTTATTTAACTCAGATAAGCCATCTCAGTGTAAAATGACGAAAGGTTCGAGCGCGCTAAAAATAGCACGCTCGTAATATTTTCAAATCCCTTGTGTTTAGCAATAGTTTGGACATCTGCTATTAAAAATTTCCCTCGCACCTGCGAGGTATTATAGCCAGCCCTGCACCTGCTCTTGAACCAAGGGAAATGGAGATGGTCCCTTCTGTCACTTTATAGGCACTGGGGATCTCTTTTTTGGAAACTGCAGGTTTCATTTTAGCGAGAAGGGGCCGAGCTTACTCCCAACGGACCGAACAAAAAACCCCAAAGGGTCGCTGTTGATTTAAAAGAGAGCAGAATTGCGGCTTACGGGCCACGTCCTGCTCGCGCGTGATTCCCATTGAAGTCGAAGGGAATGACACGCTTCTCTAGGGCAGGATTTGGCATAAAGAGCTACAGCAAAATCCAGATGGGAGCATCAGTGATTCAGAATCTCTCCCCTGGGCTATCTACATTAAAACACAGCCACGAGAGTCGCATTTGTTTCAAGGCCCAGCTTTTTTTTTTTGTATTGTACGCAGGGTCTTGAGCTAAGGCGAGAAGGGATCATCGTGCTCTCGCCCTCTGCATTTGCAAAGGCTGAGGAAGCAAATGGCGTCTGGCAATGCTTGGTGCTGAAACGAGCAGGAGGGACTATAGCAAGGGAGAACCCATGCCCCTTCCCCTGCCCAGGTTAGAGAGCATCTCAACCCAAGGATGCCTGGGATATTAGACCAAGGGGATGTTTCGTCTTACTCAAATTGCCGCTCTTTTATATGTTTTGTGAGATTCTGCAGAAAAGCACTGGACAGGTGCTTTGTTCGTGGTGTGTCCCCTTCCAGCACGTTCATGTCTAGCAGCTTCCACAAACGTCTGCAAGCGGGGTCTTCTGCCACCGCGAGAAGACGGCACAGAGCTTTGCATAGGGCAGGTGGCTGGTGATGGGCAGGGCGGCCAGACCAGCTGCACGCCATGGACATTTGCCTTCCTGGGCTTCTTCTATGCCCAGTGCAACAGGGCTCAGGGCAGCCCCGACAAGGGAGAGACAAGGGAACCTGCCGCAGTTGGGGCCCGACCTGAGCTTTGAGGTCTGCCTACTGTTATTTTTTCCTTGCAACTTTCAGCAGTAATAACATACCAACTTTGTATTCCCAAAGGACGCTAGCCAAGGACTGCATAGCCTGCTGAGTGATCTCTCTGCTTTACACTGCACAGACAGCTAGTACCAAAGCGGTCTGTTTTGATCAGACATCTTTCCCCACTTGTTTTCCCCTGGGTGTCACAAGGATCATTGCATCACCAACATCATTATCTTTGCTTCTCCAGCACACACAGTCCCTAGTGACAATGCCGAAACCCCTCATTTTATGGGGCCGAGGATAAATCCCTGCAGTATTCTCCATCCTCTTTGCTCTATCCCCTCCGCCCAGCTTCCCTTAAGAAACGCTTCCCTCCCACCTCAGTTTTTCATTTCGTCATCTCTTTTGCTGGAAATCTGCAGTGCAGTGTGGGATGGATAAAGCAGCTGCTAACACCAATGTGCCAGAGCAAAAATAAAGTACTCAAAGGGCGCATCTACACGTTCATTAATGCACCTGATCTATGAGGCATTTAGTTCAGCATTTCCTAAATAATGAGCGCAACTACACGTGCATTAATGCACCTTATCTATGAGGCATTTAGTTCAGCATTTCCTAAATAATGAGCGCAGCTACACGTGCATTAATGCAGCTTAGCTATGATGCATTTAGTTCAGTATTTCCTTAATAAAGTACTAACTAAATGCACAATACCTAGAGTTACTGTATTGCAGCACCGGCACACGGTGATTTAGTGATACTTGCTGCACATTAGCTTCATCACACCGCACAGCTGGCTATTAGCACAGGTATTTAGTGACGCGCTACTGTACATTGGAACAAGCTAGCTGCAGCGTGGTATCATGATGTCATCACTCAGTCTTTATAAAAGGTGCAGAAAGAGTAAAGTATGTGAAAAGGGCACAGGTTCCCATTCCAGCACGCACGCTATCAAACGCGATAGGATTGTTGCCAAATTAGGGACTTAATGGTTAGCTATTACGCTGAAATTTGAAGGGTTCATTCATCAGCGAGGGTTTAATCTCCGGCATGATATAACTGTAAAATGAATATTCTGCAACACACCGCTCACGCTTCCAGAGCAAATGAAATCCTGTTAGCTAGATTAAAGATGAGAAATCACATTCAGCAGCTCGCTCCTGAGACGTACCTGAGGCTAACAACAATCGGGTCTGACCTGATCTGAAATGAGGAGCAGATCAGTGACTTTGCTGAAGTGCACGTGGGAAAAGTTGTAATGGGTGTGCGTGTCAGATCTTCACAGTTCAGCAAAACACCTTCTCAGCACGGTGTTCATGTTGGTGCAGGGCCCGAATGGTGTCTGGAGCCTGCCTTTCTATTCAGAAAGGAAACTGCTCACAAGCTATTCAACTAATTGCTGAGACGTTCTTCTTTCCAAGAAAGGCTTCTTGCAGACTGCTTTACAGCCCAGTAAAATGCTGATCCTCCAAAAGTCACGGAAGAGGTTGAATCATTTCAGATCAAGATGCCAGGCAATAGAAACTTGTGTGCCTAAATTTAGCCACCTAAAATCTAAAATTAGACTCCCAATTATCAGAAGTGCTGAGACATCTCCCCATGAAGTCAATGGGTTTAAGGGCCTAATGATGATCATAGCATCCCACCAGAGATGCTTTTAAGAGCAGCCCAAGAATAAAAGCCAAAATCAGATCCGTTCACTCCTAGGGTTAGGTTGCTTCACCTTGCATCCATTTCCTGAATCAATTTTGGTGTTGGGGGTTTCCTTCTTGCCCGCCTTTCCTTTGGCACCTCTCTGGTCCATATTTTAAAAAGGAATTCAGGTCCCCAAGTCCCTATATATCCATGTTCTTCTCATCATCTTGGCAAGGCATAACTGGAGAGCTAGGTCCGGATCCTATGGCACCTATGTGGACTCGGCACAAACTCCTCTTAGCCTTAAGCCTTATACCACAAAAAGCAGCAAGCAGGAAGAGGACCCACCCATCTTTGCTTTATTTATTTATTTATTTAGGGAGTCAAGGAGGGTCGAGTGGGATCACAGTGAAGTGCTTAAAAGGTGGAATAGGCTCTGACCCTCAGCCCTAAGCGAATGCACTTTCTCAGGGCTTTAAGGATGAGCACTTCGAAGGATACCTGGTTATGATCAGGAGGATCAATTGGGCATCTCAATTGCTTAGCCAGCTTTGAAACATCTCAGCCATAGCACACACTACGGCTATATCTGATGTAGATAAAGAACAGAGGAGGCAGGTGACTCGTTCAGTATTAATTTCCTTGACTATTACAGGATCCTATTCTTATCTTGCTTACTCCCCTTCGCACCACTGTGACTAGTGACTTCAGTGGGATGACTCCCAAATCGATACCTGTGCCTGTAAAAGGAGAACCAGGCCCCATCTGCTGCATATCACACCGAGTTCCTTAATAACAGAGCCTTTCTGCACCATTTCAGTAGCTTAAAGCAGAAGCAATTACTTTACAATAGGCAGCACGAAAACAAACTGTTAATTCTGCTTAATTCTTGAGGTGCCCTTGACATTCAGTAACAAGACTCTTGTGTATTGAAACAAGTGTAAATACAGCCAAAGCATCAGGAGTATTGCTCTTAAAATTGAAAAATGCAGTCATTTGCCGACAGCAGTCTCTTCTCCCCTTCCAGAATTACAGCATCACCGATTGCGAGCCGAGCTACCGTGGAGTCAGCATTTCCATTACGAACTTCCATTTGCAAGAATTTATAACATGATCATTTAAAAAAAAAAAAAAAAAAATCCACCCCACTCCTGCCTGAAATTTCCATACAAAAGCCTTGGGCTGATTTCTCTTCTTTAACATATCTAAAAGCAAAGCGCCCGGGGCTTCTCTACTCTGGGTCCGGGGCCACCATCTTGCCTGTACAAAGCGAGAACAAGAGAAAAAACAAAACAAAAAACACCCCTCCACTACAAACTTAGCAGCAATTAAAATGCATTGCATGAATATGAATGGCGACTTAAAGGGCACGGAAGTGGAGAGTCAGGCCCTGGAAAGCTGCTTCCTCCTGTCAGCTTTAAATAAAAGAAAAAATGTCAGAGCTGGAGAGTTATTTCAGGCTAAATTTCCAGAAATGAATCTTGTTGGCCAATGGCTTCTCCATAGCATGGTCTAACAATGGTCTGAGAAGGAGACATGTGATCGTTGGCTTCGCACTCCATGGTTTTCTTCTCCAAGCATTTCATAGGAGATTTTCTACGTGTTTAATGACCAATGCATGAGCAGACTAACTGCTGCTTTGCAATGCAGTATTTATGGAGGCAATCACTGGACTTAAAAAACAAAAACAAAAACAATGTTTACAACAACTCCATGATTTTCTGTATAATCGGGTACAATGCACAATGCCAGATTGATCACATCTACCACAGGGTTAGCCACAGGAACGAGCACCTGATACCAAATGTGGGGGAGGGGAGGGATGCACAATAAAATGATTTCATTTGGAAACGCGTAATATAGTTAAAGAATCAAAAGCCAGTGGAAACGGTGTCCCACTGACTTCAGTAAAGAGTAGGAACTATGACACCACCTTTGAACATAATAAAACTGCCAGCTTCGATGCGTTTGAAGAGCAAATGGCATTGCAAAGTGTTGCATGGATAAAAAGAAAATGCAACCCAAATTCAGCACTAACGGTCCCTGTAAGAATATTTTTAAAGATAATTTCCATGGACGTCAACGAGATTTCAGCACATAGTTAAGATTGAGGCCCCAGACATGGCAAGCACTTACTTGACTTCTTAGCTGACTTGGTTCTAGTTTCCTCTGTGCTAACTCGTACTGAAGGAGAGATTTGGCCTGTCGGATTTAATGCTGCAGCACTGCATCACTAAAATTGTGCACGTTTCCTTCTCCCGCCCTCCCGCACCTTGTAAAATCTTCAGAACCACGTTAATAATCCTCTGTCAAGTTTTTCATCCCTCCACACCCTACGTTTCATCCATCTCACCTGTCAGTTGTGTCATAATGGCATTAAAATGGAAATGCCACACTGCCAGGCAAATCAATGCTAAGTAATGAAATTTATACGATCCAGTATTCTTTGGAGACCCGAGGTTTAGCTGCTTTATATTTTAAAGGAATTGAACCGAAACAGAACTAAACTATACACTTACAAATATGTTTACGGAAGTCAGGCATGTGGTCACGTCTCCTAGAAATACCGCATGGTAACAAGTCGTGCCAATATTGATTGCATCTCAGCGAACAGGGAGAACAGGCAACATCTGTAAGAACAGCGGGGCAATGGAAAAAGCCACGTAGGGACGCCTGGGGATCTCCTTCACGGTTTTCCTTCAGGTTCTTCCAGAAGAGGCATCGGTCTGGGCTAGTTTAGGAATATCATATTCAGCATCTGTGCAGGGGTTGAATTAGATAACCCACTATCTAGGAGTCTACAAAGAGTGAAGTCCCATCGAAGGCGATGGACTTTATGCCTATACTTAACAGCCCTAGCGAATCATGGTCTAAGTGCACTTTGTGCCATCTTCAGTTGAGGTAGGCTCAAACCAATACCCGATATCCAGGTGGACCCAAATTTAGGCATAAAAGCTTTGCAGATTGGTTCTGACTGGTACAAGACAGATTAGGACTCAATTCTATTCCTTTTCTTTTGCCAGTTAACAAATTAATTGCACCGTTTCTTTTATTTTTTTTAAATCAATCACATTCTCTTGATGTCTTATTTATCTCCTAGTGAAACGAGCACTGAAGACAGTCACGCTGGAAAGAGATCCCATCACATAACAAAATAATCCCCATAAACATTTCAATCCATTACAATACAGACACCCCAATACATGCCTGAATTATTTTTCTGCTGTCATCAGTGCCCCTTTGCTTAGTTACTTTGACGGCATTTTCTGCAGAGTCTATTTCCCCTATTGGTGCCAAGTGTTTATACGTGGGGAGTTAAAAAAGAGGAAAAACTCCCCAAAAACTTAAATAGGAAAATATAGTTGTAAGAGTATAAGAATAGGCAGTGGGCAGGAGTGCCACCAAAGAACTCCTAACTTGTTCATGAAGTTGCTACATTTCAAGCTGCAATCGTTCGCAGCACAGCCTTCGCCACCTGTACTTGTGGAGCGGTCGCATAGCGGGCTGGCTGTCCTCCGTGCCCAGTGCTGCAATGGAGGACAAAACAAAGCTCTGGCTAATTAAGACATTTCTGAGACCATCCTTGTTCTAGTTCACGTTAATTCTTTTGTAGCAGCTTCTCATTCGCCAAGACTGGTCCCGTAAACTTATTTTTTGCAAGGTGACCGACCCACGCACTCGATCATCTGAATCTTCTTGCCTTCCAGTGACTGCCAACAGAGCTGCAGCATCATGCAGGTATATTATCCAGTGCTTGCCACTACAAGATGTCCAAATGCCCCCCAGTGAACAACCTCTCAGCCCAGCCCCAAGCAAAGATGCTGCAATGCCCAAGTTACTCCATTGCTAAGTTACTCCATACCTTGTCTCAGTTCTCCCTTTTCCTAATGCCTCTGGACTTGGCAAGAAGATGAGCACTAAGTGTGTGCTTACTTTCATGTACCTAGAAATACAGTCCTTGTGTCCCTCCCCATGCAACACTTGAAGTTTAAATGGGAACTCACGCTCCATGCGATTCAAATCACAATCTACTCTCAAATGATAAAATGAATTGCGTCTATGGATCATAAACTGCTTTAAAAAGGGGGTGGGGGGAGAGTTCATTTCGCTCTGATGCAAACCGAAAATGCCAATGGTTTAAAATACTAAAGTCTCCTAAAATAGATCATTGCCTTTGTTAAAGTCTAATGTGTGTTGGCAAAAAAAAAATTGCTGTAAGATAAGTCCTCTGGAAGTTTCAATCAATCAGACAGATCCTCACTGGTTTGTAACTGAAGATCATTGTTGTGCGAGACAAGAAGCTTCATCATCATTACCCTAAACAGCAGATTTTTCTAGTTTCTGATACCAAAAGGCAAACCTAACAAGCTTAGCAAACTTGTTTGCCTGCCAGTTTAAGAATTACAATTAAATTCTACTCTATGCTGCAGCTCTAAACCACAGCAACTAAAATATTGACAGGGTTGCTCTTCGGGCTGGTAGTGCTGCTATAAAAGAACCACATTAAATAATCTATTTGATTTGGAAGTAAAACTGACTTTGCGTTTGGGGCCAAAAAAATAAAGTAAAAAATGCTCCAAAACATACCCTATTTATTCATGTATTGTTTGATGATGGATTGTTTAATAGCGCACATTCTTGCACATCAAGCATGGCTGCAACAGCTTTATAAAATTCTGATTTGCTTAAAAGATTTAGCTCATTTGCATGCTAATTAAGGACAAGTCAAGAAGGGAAACTACTGTCTTTTTGCTAGGGTAGCCAAATCTTTAAATGAAAATGAATCCTTTCCTCTTTTCAATTAGCAAACATTTTTATATGAACTTGAGCTCTTCAAACACATTATCAAGCCCCTTCTACAGGATAGATCATAGCCAATGGGGCTTTGGAGATGGTATTTCTTAGGAGCTCTCCAAAGCGAGGAGCCACAATCCAATAAAATATTTATCAAAAACAAGATCAAAGGTTTCAGGTACTGTTATGTGTCCAAAACAGCCTCTCTCCATTTTAGCACAGATAACTGTGCCTCTGTCCAGAAAACTTTGAACACAGAAGTTGCTGCATCAGCCCCCCGTGACATTTCTCAATTGCAAATTTACATCGGAGCAATGGAAACTTTTCCCCAACTTAGCAAATATTCCCATTTCCCATTGACCCACTAGCCTGAGCCTCTGTCACTACAATATTGGCAGGGAAATACCATCCCAGTTTCCAAGTCTCTCAGGCATATGTCAGTCTTTCCCCTCCACCTCGCTCCCATCCCATCCATCTCCTTCTTCTGGAAAAAACTTCCACCCTCAATGGGAATAAACAGGATTCGGAGCAGGGGAGTAGGATGCAAATCTCAGCTCATTTATCCTCAATGTTTTATGGGTGAATCCACAAAAGAAAGCCAAGTATCCATGCGGTATAGACTACACATTTCTAACGTCTCGCGGGCATGTTCTGTTTTGGTTTACAGAAGTTTAGGGCTGGAAGGGACCTCGTGAGATCGGGTCCGGCCCCCAAGTTACACGCTGAGCTAACTCAGAGCTCCCACCTCTCCTAGAAAAGATCTAATATGGACTAATGATCAGAGGACAAACTGGGAACTCCAACTTTAATGGCAGAAGGAAAAGAAAGAGAGGGGCAAGATTGTACCCACAGCTCATAAGCAATTCTACAACCTTTCCTGAGAAAGTCGGGTGACGAATGGAGCATCTTATGGGAAAGCCGCTGTAGCAGAAGACAGGACCTAGCCCTCCATCAGCCTTTTTTTTGTCATTGCAAGATTTCCGCTAGAGTTGAGAAAATTACTTGTTCTTGCTATTTATTCCGTGGTGTCACCAAGAGCTCAAGTATCTGCATTAATTTAAAGTGCCAGCAATTTGCTGGACTGAACTGTCACGCAGCCGGGCTAAGCAGGAGATAGATGGATACATCTGTTCAGTAGTGCCATGAAAGTGGAAGGATCTATATAAAGGCTGACCCACCCAAGTACTCTCCTTTCTATTCAAAGTTTATAACAAGCTCTTGGCACATTCATTACTTCTCCGTTTTTATACCGTTTCCTTTGTCTCTGAAGGACCGAGAGCGTTTTGTCGCGGTCCGGTGCCTAGCAAAGGACACTGGAAATGAGTTCGTTTTATTCGTGGAGCAATGCCTGACTGGCAAAGTAGACTAGGGCAAGACATTTTGACCCAAATAGCCAACTTTTTTCATAATCTTGAAGAAACCATTTTGATATGGTAAACTCGCACTTTCAAAGATCAAAGAGCCCTCTCTTCTTCAATCCAGATTTAAGTCTCTAAACAAGGATCTGATCCGAAAACTCCCACTGACTTTGGAGCCTAACCGAGGCCTGATTTTCAGCAGAGCAAAGCGCTTGCAGGGCTGACACGATCTCCGAAAACCAGGCCATTCGTACAGGCACCTGAAAAGCTTGAGAAACAAGCTTGACAATGTCAGCGTTAACTCTGTCTCCAAAAAGTGCCAGAACGAGCTGGCCCAAGAAAAAGCAGCACGTCTGAAACGCCCCACCACGCTAGGCGGATGAAATCTGTGAATCAAATTTCCTTTAGTTTTTTTGCAGGTAATCTTCTGCCAGTCGAACTTCCCAGCTGCAAACGGCATTACAGGAGTTGTGGAAATATTTTCGGCGCAGAGTCAATATACCACAGGTGACAAATTGCAAATAAGGAACGGAATCGGCGGCCATAAACCGTAGCTTCAATACTAAATTAAGTAGTCTAATGAAGTGACAGCTACCATCATGCAGCACACACACCCGACTCACTGTGCTAGCGGGTGCAATATTTCAAAGAAACTTTTATATGGTGTTTATCGGAGCCTATTCATCAACTCCCATCAAAACTGAAGTGTCCATACGTTACAGACTCCATATCCTGGAAATAAAGCAGTGATAAATGAGGGGCTAAAGTGATGAGAGCTCCATCGTGGATAATGTGACGAGATGCTAATCTATGGAGCAGTTTTGAGATCGGCGGCCTGCACATTTGAACTGGCCAGTGAGATACTGTATTATGCAATGGGTGAGCTGAAAGACTCAGAAAATGCAAAGGGCTAAAGAGAGTTTCCATTCCTATATTTCTTCCTCCAGGTAATCTTCCCTAGTGCAGATATCCTGCATCCCTGGATGACCCTCGACAAAGTCTCTTGTGCCTTTGTGACTTCCTATCACCTTAGAGATGAAATTGCTGTTATCATCAGGAGATCCCCTTCCCCGATCCATATCCATCTCAGAGCAACTGCATGCTGCATCCCGCCATGCCGCCTACCCGAAGAGCCGATGTTAGCTCTCATCTCTGCAAATCCCCCTGCTCCGGGGAGGAGCAGCAGCACCATTACCTGCCTGAAGATTTTTCTGGGTGATGTGGAGTGGCGCAGAGCGGCTTTTCCCCTACTCTGTCCCTGGCCTGGCATGACCTGTGACCAAAATTCAACCAGGTCTCTAAGCTGTTTGGGATGAATGAGCTTGGAAGACCTCTCATGGCACAGCAGAGAAAAAAGTGCACGGCCCCCCCTTTGGCTCTCCTCTGTGCTGCCCAGTGGAAGGGAGGGCCTAGCTAGATTTTTAAATAGACTACAAATATTTTATAGACTTCAAAAAGTCCACAAATGGCGGAAGCAAAGGTTAGGCCTTGCCTTTCTGTTACATATCAAAAGCATCACCCCCTTTTTATATCAGCCGGGCAGATGGATCCGGGTATGTTTCTCTGGAAGGAGTGAAAGGGATCTGGTTGTTTTGAATGAGAGCGAATAAAACAGACGGCCAAAGTGAGTGTGGGTGAATGATTAGCCTGTCTCTTGTACATAAAAATCCCATGAGCTCATTTCATGGCCCACATGTTATTTACAACAACGGCTCCAACGAGGCTGTGCGCTCTGCACAGGATGCTGCCCGGGGGTGCACACGTGGTTTTCCAGAGGGGGGAGTCGCTGGGTGTACGGATGGGAGCTAACGCACATCTGCTCTCTGCTTTGTTGGTCGTGGCAATCGTCAGATAGCCTCTGCTGCTATCTGAAACACGTCCGACCTTGGCTCCAGACGTAGGAAGTGGTGCCCATCACAAAAGCGTGCCTGGTGCTGGAGGAGAAACATCACTGATGACAGTCTCTTAAGGACTGTGAAATAATACAGAGGAAGTGTCTAGAGGAGCTGGCACACACTACCACCTTGCCCTTGACTGAGGCTATTTTATCACCAAGGGTCGAGTGGGCAGCCATGGGGTCACTCCAGACCCACTGCTACTCCTGGACATGCAAAAATACAGTCATTGAAATGGCCTCCTGCCATCTCTAGCCAACAGCCTCTGAATGAATGAAGTTACTCCCTGCACGGCCGAGGCCCGAGCTTCGCCTTGCCAGAGCAGACGTCGCTCGGAGGAAAAATCCCACACAAACCCCGCGTACCAGGCTCATCTGCCTTGGTGGCCTGAGGAGACTGCTCTGAAAATAAAGACACCCGCAAGCAGCCTAGTTAGTAACTCAACCCTCCTAAGAAACACCCCCCCCCCACTCTCTCCAAGGTCCTCCAAAAGCAATTGCTGCCAACAAGAGGTGAAGGATGGGAAACAACCTAACCACAGCAACACAAAAGTTGGCACAGGCCAGTTTCCCCCATTTCTGGGGTGCTAAAATTGTGATGCTAAAGCTCGGCTGCTTCTGGTCCCCAAGTGAGCCCAGGTCTCTCGCTACCCGGGGCAGACTGCAGCATAGGCACGATAGGCACAATAGCCTTCATCTCAACCCTCCCCTCTGCGTAGGGGTGATATCTCATAAAATCAGAGAAAATGGAGGTTAAGGGCTGGAAGGCAGCTCAGGAGGTCACATCCAGTCCAACCCCCTGCTCCAAGCAGGACTAGCCCCAACTACACCATTCCAGCCAAGGCTTCGTCTAGATGGGTCTTCAAAACCTAAACACTAGGGCTGGCATGGGTCTGCTATGCTTTGTGCAGAAGAGCCAAGCACCTAGGGGGAGAAACTAGGGGATCTCCACTGCAATTTGGGGACAGAAGGAAACCCCTCACCCTCCACTACAGGTCAGATTTGTTCAAGGCACAAGCAAGCCCAAATTTCAGCTCCACAAAGCACCGAGCCCGTTACAGTTGGGGACAGACATGGCATAAACCACTTTGGCCCAAATCAGTTAAGTCTGATACTGCATTCAATCAGATTTATCTCCAACCAGTTTCAGCCATTTTCAAACTGGTTTATGCGCACTGAACATCTGTTCTGTTACAGGTTTAAAACCAGTTTCTGATCACTTAAACTGGTTTGTGCATCATGTCTGTCCCCAGCCTATGAGGCAGGCCTGACCCCCTCAATAAGCCCATGCCCTAAGGGATTCAGAGCGACCAAGGCCAGACAAGTAATGTATTAATTAGCAAGAATCAGATGCTGCCGACACAACTGGGATGCTGCCAGGCTGCGCTGGGTCTCAACCCCTGCAGCTGCGTCCGCGTGCATCAGAGAGGAAACAGGAACCACAGGCACTGTGCAATGCCACAACATGTGAAGGGACCTCACACCTCCCCAGGTCCAGCCTTAACCCCTTACTGCACAGCTTCGGAGAGCAAGCCACGCTGCTCAATGCAATTGCTTCCAGCCCAGAAAAGCCAGCGTTCCTGCTCTTCGGGCGGTGGTTTGTTTTGCATCAATGGGAACGGTAAGCTTTACAAGTACAGGCAAGTGAGAGTAACTTGGACCACAAGGAAGAAAATCCAGAAGGGTTCTGCAAATAGGTCTACCAGTGTACCAAGAGGATTTAGTTACCCTGAGGATCGCCCATCCAGCGGCAGGAGCATTCAGGGTGGCGGCAGCGTAAGTACAAACTTGGACACCATCACTTCCGTGTCCTCCATACGGATGTCGCCGTCCCTCCGCCTGCACTCCTGCATGGGACCTGGGGCCCGCAGGCACCAGCCGCCACTGCTGGAAGCGAGGCAGCAACTGTCAGCACCATTTCACCAGGAGCTTCGCAGCCTCCCCCCGGGTTGTCAGCTTTCATTTGGCAGCCGGCTTGCAGACCATTTGCTTGCATTATCCCTGCAAGATAAGGAAGCGGCCAAGTACTCTGCTAATGGGCTGCACTTACTCTGAAGGCAGTGTGCAAAACCCTGTTTTTCAACACCTGCGCGTCCACTGAGGGAGTGAATATGCCCTTGCCTTTGCCATTCATTACGGAAAACAAAAAGGGTCACCAGGCCCCTGAGCTGACCAGCGACACACGATTTCCACAGCACAACAGTCTAATTAGGGGCAGAGATGATGAGATGAGGCTTCATACAGGGATTAGTCAAGAGGCTCTGGTACATTGCAGTGGCTAATTCTGCTAATTTAGAAGCAGAGAGATCCATGTGAGAAGCTGATCTTGTCCCCAAGCAATCACAGGGCCATGCAGATATGCAAGGAGTGAAAAAAATCTCTTTGCATATATTGATTTGCAAATGAAGCCATGATCGCTGCACTGCTAGCTGCCTTTAAGTCTGGCCTATTATAAATGCGCTTCAGCTCGTACTCGTATCTGAACTGCCGGCAATTCGAATGAATAAGACACAGGGCAACAACATCCAGCTGTTGGCTGGTAGCTGCTACAGCCTGATTTTCGCCTAGCTGGAAGATGATTATATTACAGACATCTCCCCCACCCCCATCTATGCCGTTGTACAGATAAAACAAAAATGAGCCCCTGGCATGAACGAGACTGATCCAGTGCAGATTTATACTGAGAATGACTTTGGGTCATGTTTTTGAGGGGGGATCTTTTGGCTGTGACAAATGATTATTGGCTCTGCTTGGCATAAGAATACAGTGAAAAGAGCAGTGTTTCATACATAACCCCCGAACGATGGAAGGAAGAAAAGACAGGCATTTCGGCTGTACCCTCCACTTCCATGTATTGTCTCCATGCATCTTACGCTTAGCTGGAGAGATATGACTGGGCCAATAGCTCCAAAATGGCAAGGAGGAGAGGAGGAATATAATGCACGAGGGAACGAACGCACAAGCCCCACATTTGCGCTTGGCTCCGGGGTCTGCAACGGGGTGCCAGAGATGGGCGGAAAGCAAGTCTTTCCATCTCTGAAGCATTTTTTTTTTTTTTTAACTTGGCAGCGCTTTTAAGTATGCTGTGACAGTAATACAGACAGATCCCTTCTCTGACGAAGATTTCCACCTCTCATCCTCTTTAATTCACAGCATTTGATCTGGGAGAACGTGTTCAATGCTTCACAAATAGTTGTAGAACAAATTTTGCAGAGCTCTCCTTGTAATGCTGAGTCTTGAGCAACACCCAGGAGAAACCCAGCACCTCCTTGGCAAATAATGGGCTTATAATGGCACTCTCGGCAAAAAGTCAAGTCTCCCAGATCAGATCCTGCTTTCCCAGCTCTGGAAGGTGTGGCAATTTATTGTTCATCTCTATTGTCATAGTAATGGAGCTGCTTGGAAATTTGGGGAGTGAAGCATTATTTTTTGGTTCAGAGCATATCATGCCTTTAAAACTGAAGTCAAAACTCCCTGTTAGGACAGGATCTCACCTACCTAGAACATCATAAACATGAATGTATGAGCATTTTAAGGTGGTCTTAAAAAGGTTGATTGTACCATGAGACCAAAAAAATGAATGAAAATTAATGTTAATGGCTACTAAAAAATGGGATGCTAAAGACAGAATAGACATTGTCCACAGATGCCCATTTGGGACTGGTGATGGGACCTGTTCCTAACCGGATGCATTGTTCTGGAGATATTCCTCTGTTTATAGACTCGAGCCCAAATCAAACCTAACCATGAAAGTATGAAAGGACTTGGTTCGCCTATGGAAAGAGTTCTTGAAACACATTAAGGACACTAATGAAGCTCATTCTTCTTATAGTCTGGGAAGAGAAAAGGTGATATTGTGGTTATTTCTAGTTTTAATTACTTGGACAGCACACAGATACCATGGCAATGGGAGTTGTATGAGGATCTAAATAGACCCAACAGATGTTTAGAAAGACAAGTGCGTGTCTTCTTTTTAATTGCAGTTTTGGCATAGATACAAGACAAGACTCTTAGAATGGCTTTAGCAAGCAGTTAGTCCTGAACAAAAAAAAAAGAGGAGTTTGGCAAACCTTAGAGGTTCACTTTTTAGCAGAGCAGGTGTTTGCTCAAAACTTCAAATTCCTTAAGATTCAGATCTGCACATTCCCTTTTTGCCTATTAATAATAGCTAGCATTAAACCCACCCAAACATTTTACTTCCTTTTATTTTTGTAATTCCCATTTTTTGATAAACTTCCTTAACCTTGGAAGAGAGGTTGGAAAAAAAATAAAAAGTTTTCTTTTGAATTTTACCACACTATTTTTTTCAAAACCGAGGAAGTTTCAAAAGATGTTGCACAATGCAGAAGGGTAACATCAGAAGAGTAAAAGAGGAGGGGAGAAAAAAAACAAAAAACCAACCAACATGGTCCATTTGATGAAAGGTGGATAGGTGAAAAAACAGCCCCAAAAACACAAAAGGCCACCCTCCCTCCCCTCCAAAAAATACGCACCAAAACCAGAAAAATCCCATTTGCTTAATGCTCATTAGATGAGCAAACAAACAAACAAAAAACCCCATTTCTTCTTTCTTCCACTGGAACGAATTTGTTGACTCAGATCAAAAGACAGGACCTCCGATCCAAGTATAAGCAAAGTCTCATCGAGCCATTCAAACATTACATTTCAGACTTCGCTGCTGCTAGATAAATGGTTTGAAAATAGGGCCTCGGGATTTACAGTGCGATAAGGAGACATGAGGGATCACAACAGGTAAATAGCTGAGGGGGGAGGAAAGAAAAGTGAGCACTAAACCTATTTAGAAATTGCTTTCGCAGTGGAATAATCTTTCCAAAGCAGCAGCGGCATTTTCTTCGGCAAGAAGTGGGATCCTCAAGAAGCAGGCAGTTTCTGAAGGCTAATTAAATAGAGGTCAGAAAGCCTTGGGTGAGGCAATATGCGGCCTTAAGTGCTTGGCAATAGCAGACAGAGCTGCTTCTGTTGCACCCTCTCCTACCATTTTGCTTCCTATTTTGTTACAAAATTGTTTAATTTTCATAGACTTCGACCCATAATGAAGCTAGAGACCTCCAGGTAGCTAAAGGAGGACAACAGCCTTACAGGACTATTTATGTTGCTTCTTCTTCCTACTATTTTTACACCAATGCCCAGCACACACAGGCCTGCACTGCACAGTGTGGACAAGTGTTATTCAGAGTCAGCCACAGGTCTGTTCTCACCTCGATTCACTACTTAACTTCCTTCACTTTCCCATGTCCTTGAAGACCCATTATTTGGCTAGATAAGAGACAGCCACTGCAACACATTGGGATAGTCCCCATGCACGGTCAGCAAGGGAACAGACACCCTCCAGTGAAGTCTGGAATGGAAAAATGCATCGAGGTTCACGCACTCGCATATATGCCTCAAATTACCTAAATTACCACAATTAAAAAAAAAAAAAAAAAAATCTAAAATGATAAAAATCAGCTGATAATGTAGACACACGGATGCTACTTAGCTAGCTTATTGGCAATTTTTGTCACGTGGATTCAGGAAAAGTGTAACATGGAAACAGGAGAGGTGTCACATGCACAAGCGCCCAGGGAAGTACAGATGCCAGTAGCCTTTATGTCTGTCCCTCCCAACATGTTGGTCGGTATGGAAGGGCCAAGGGCCATGTTACAGAGCTGAGCAATTGGCACCAACCATTCGACCCTGCCCTCCCGGGAAATAATGGGCGACTGCAAGCTCTCCGAGGCGACAGGTGCCAGAGGGCTCCACGTTCAAAATGAAAGTGAGAGCTAAAAATGGCATCTTCTCAAGTTATCAGGAACAATGAGGAATTTAACCCCGGGAGATGCCAGCCGCTGGGCAAGACACGGTGCCAAACGCCCCATCACCCCCGAGCGCCGCCTGATACACCCCAGAAGGAGCTGCATCAGAAACACCGACTTGCCAGACCACCTTGGATTCACCCGCTGACGCAGGTGCGGTCACATGCCAGCAACCAGGGGGGGAAAAAAAAAAAAAAAATGCAATGCATTTCTGAGGCGGTTTCATAAAGATTCGGTGATTTTGCCTGGGCAAGGTGCCTTTAAGGCCCCCTCCTCCTCCTGCGGAGGGAATTGCTGTTTACATCCACTCTCGAGCATGTGTAACCCGAGTTGGGATGGAGACAAGAACCTGTCAGCGCCTCTTTTTCTTCCCATGCTTATCTGGGGCCCGGGCATTTTCTAAACCTTTTGGTTATCTGCCCGCAATTCCCATGCTGAAACGGCTTGCTCGCACCGGGCCAGCTGCTAGGGCGGCACGTTCGGAGAGCGGCAGCACTGTGGACAGGCCCTCGCTGCCCCAGGGCTCAGTTTCAGCCTACCCTTCTCTCAGGATTGCTCCGGGACGCTTTCGTTTCTTCCCCGAAGGTGTAATGCAGGGGGCAGGCCAAAAACGTGGCTCGCACGTGACGGCCCAAAAAGCAGCCGTCTGGACCCTGCGCGGCGCAGGGCGTTTGGGGAGCATGATGACCACAGTTGCCCAGTCTAGTTGGGCTATGAGCTGGGGCACCCCGCTCTCTTCTCCCCCGTGGCCTCGTAGGAAGCATAAGCAAGACAAGTTTTAAGGGCTTTAAAATGTCCCGTGCTCAAGCACAGCTTCAATCCTGGAGTTAGCCAAAACGGCCCGTGGCAGACGGCTGCTCTGCAAGGGACGTATCCTTCAGTCCAAGTCAGAGCTGCTTGGTAGCCGCCTTGGGAGGGGTCTCTAGTGGCCTGAGAGCAAGCACTCGGGACAAGTCCAGTTCAACTTCACCCTCCATATTTCAGGACTAAGTATGTGCTCAATGCCAGACTAACCCAGACCTGGGGTTAGTCTAGCAGCAGATTCTCTGGCCCCGACTTTTGCCAATTGCCCTTGGCTCTTTCTGCACCGCTCTCCGCACTCTTCCCTGTCCCCACTCAAACCTTGCCAACTCCCCACATGGCAGAGCCATGCCCTGGGGTCTGCCAGGGGCTAAAGTGAGGGGAAAGCCTCCCTGGGTTTGAATTTGTGCTTGCAAATTCCCTTGCAGATTGGGTGCTGCGGCCAACGCACAGCCTACAGGGTCCATATGATGGAGATCCAGCCCAAGAGATCAGGGTGACGAAGAAGCCGTGCCCACCAGGGCAGAGCCATGCTAAGGCTCTGGATAGACAGACGTGCTGCTGCAGACGCAGGCACAACCGAACCGCAGCCATGAGACGCTGCAGGAAAACCAGCCTCCTCATTAAACCCCATCAGCCCCGACGTGTCAGATGGGGGAACGCGCCTTGCCTAATGGGCACGTCCCTTTGGTGTGAGAGAGCGAGGCGGGCAGCAAAAATCGCATATTTTATAGAGACGAATGGCTGCTCAGCAGCGATTTGTCCCTCTGCTAGCCGGAAAGTGGAACAAACTCGGGCTCCCCGGGCGATGAGGATGCACTCGTCTCCATGGGGAGCGTGCTGCCCCGCGGGTGGGGGCTTCCTGGCCGTTCTCGCACCGGGGGGCTCAGAGCTGAGTGCGGAGCAAAAGCACGTGAAGGACACCCAGGAGATGAAAACGGCAGGGCTGGATGGGATTTGCAGGCGCTGGTTTTAAGCAAAGCCTGTCATTCAGTGCTGATTAAAGCCATGGGATGACAGTGGTCCCACTTCAGTTCCATCAAGGCGAGTCTGTAGGATATAGTCATCAATAATGAATAATCATATAATACACGAATAGCCATATAATTATAGAAAATGAGGGTTGAAGGGATCTCAGGAGGTCACATCTACTCCAACCCCCTGCTCCAAGCAGGACCAGCCCCAACTCCATCATCCCAGCCACAACTTTGTCTATCGTGTCACCATGGTTGCTTTTAGCTCTTTGCATGCGAGACTCTCCTCCGACTTGTCTGGGGCCCCAGGCTAGGTTTCAACATGCTGCTTATTCTAGGTGCACAAAAGCTTCCCCGCCAGATTCATCCCAAGCAGGTCCAAGACGGGGGCAGCCACAGCGGGGTTTGGCGAAGCGCGAGTGAACAGGTCCCATGAAGCGCTTGGCCAGATCCCTGCGGCTGTAGCAAAGCACACAACTTGACTTCGGCTTACGGCGCTCATCGGGGCCTTTAGCCTGGAGGCACGGACTCGTATCAAGCTGTCAATCAAGGGGTCGCGCCTACAGATGACAGACTGTCAAGCGGCAAAGGGAGGCAGCGTTATCCCAAAAAAGGAAGGCAGAATGATTCAGAGATGCTTTTAATTATAGGCTTCTTCAGAGTTTCAGCCCATGGCAGTGGCAAAGGCTGCAAGAGCAGTGCTGGGGGAGGGGAAAGGACTTGTTCTTGATTGCTTTGCTAAATAAAATGGTGAAGAAAAAAGAAAAAGCAAAGCACTTGCCCTCACCAACTTGAATAGTGGCTGCAGACAGACGGCAACAAATGGATTCTTTACAAACCTTTCCTGACCTTGCCCCGGGGAAATAAATTTTATAGGGAAGAGAAGCAAGTTGTCCTTTTTGGTTGGGGATGTTTTGTAGTAAATAAAAAGTTGGGTAGTAAGTAAAGCTGCTTCTGGCTCTTCCTGCCAGAGCTCAGCAATGCAAATAAGGAAAGAAAGAATCTGAGCTGAGAGTCTTATTCTTCAAACACTTCCAATCACATCAGGAACCGGCCAAGACAGAAACTTCAGTGGTGATATAAGCCTTTCAAAAATCCACGGCCCTAATTTCTGTGGTTTAGCGTTTTAAGTCAGCCTAAAGGAGTTGGAAACTTCCCCCCCATTACATTGCAAAGCTGCTGAATATACACAATTCCCACTTTAAAAAGAAGGAAAAAATAAAATCAATAAGGGCTGCAGATTTCAGAGGTTTAAACCCCCCCCCCCAAAACAGGCCAGTTGTGTGATCAGGTGCACATTTCAAATACAATTTTCTACCACCCGGGACTCCTATGCAGCATCTTACAAGTCTTGGCTTCATTCACTGTTACAGTGGTCCGGCGTGGTTTATTGATTGGGACCAGATTCGGCGAGGCGCTCAGAGATGGAGGCAGAGCCTGCCGTGGGGCTTTTGAAAATCTCTCTAGGTACTGTGTGGCAGCTATATACACTTTTGAAAGTCCACTTCTTGGGGGTCTCCGAAATGTCTAGTCTACTGAAGTCAATGGGATTCTTTATAGTGACGTCAAGCAATGTTTTATCGGGGCCTTACATTTCTCCTCCTCCGAGACAGCCATTTTACACATGTATGACATTTTTAACATAGTAATGGATTTTCTTCTGGGATGGGGAGAGGAGAGGTATGCTTCAATTGGTTGCAGTTTTCTGCATTAGGATTACGCTGTCTGGGTCTGCATCTGCTAACAAGACCATGCCTGCTTGCTGGGGGCGGCTTGCACCCAGACATAACTACCTGTGCCCCGTGGGAACGACCGAAAGTTGGCCGTCATAACTCATGATCCTAGTGGCTCTAATCAAGCCTCAAAGGCTCCAATTGTGGCCTCCGTCCTCCCCTATAGCTATGCCCAGGCCTCAAAAGGTGTCCCTCGATGGCCCTTCACTCTCCTGTAATGACCTCAGCCCTTTTGGCCTTGGTTTGCAGGTTACTCTGGCCCATTTGCTCTGGCTCAGCTTCTTGGCCCCAGCCTCTATCTTTCATGGGGCTCAGGCTCTTGTCCCCTCGGTTGCAGCCTACCCCAGTCTCCTTCTCTTCCCTTCTCTTTCTCCATCTATAGCACCCTGCTCCTGGCAGGTCCAAACATGGAGTAGCTCCCCAGCACCCCTGTGTGGGCTCCCAGCCATCCCTACAGCCACAATCTGGTCCTCCACTTATTAAAACACAAGAGAGAAGAAGAGGACACCCACTGGGGTACTCACAAAACAAATCATCCCCATTCTGGGTGAACTTAGAACAAAAAGGAGATTTCTTCACTTTTTTGCCACTCCAGGTGCTATAGCAGCTTGGTGAAGAGGTCCTCGTTCTTCTGCAGCAATCTGCTGGCTCGAGGGCGAGCCTCTTATCCTGGTAAATCCCTTCCCGTTGTCCTATCATGTGGCACCAAACCCGTGACATCTCCTTGATCCGGTCAGCCCTGCTCGGTTTCAGCATCCCCATAGCTGTTGGTGACTGCTGATGCCCGGTCTCTTCATCCCCTTTGGCTACTTGCCTCCCTGGACTTTTCCCTAGGAACCTGTTCCTGGTTATAGGCCCCAATCAAACCTGCTGCTACAAAAAAGAAAAAAAATCCCCCACCACCTGCACACCTCTGGTTGTTACATGTCATCCACACTAAAACCTATAAAAAGGACCATCAAACATGTCACAACCTGGACCTGAAAAGGACTATGCCTTGAGAAAATTTTTGCCAAGCCTCCCCTCTGCCTGGCTTTCCAAACACTCAGGCCATCAGCAGTGACGCCCTTGATGATCAACCACCACCAAGAGGAGAAAGGCGATGCCTGAACAAGAAAACACAAAACCTGCCGACACATCGCCACCCTCGCCATGATTAACACGCCCAAATAATCCATGCATCCTCTATGTCTACCGCAGAACATGATATATGCCATCCGGCACACCAAATGCCCTCATGTGGAAATATGCGAGTTAAATTAAACAGACATTATTTTCTATAACGAGGTCCCAGAAAAATAAGGGGCTGAAACACCCAGACACCAGCGGGAGAACATTTTTTGGCAAAACAACTTGACCGACCCTTGTGCTCAACGGAAAACGGCATGCTAGCTCCAGACAGCAGGTCTGGGAACAAAAAAAATCATAGACTTTAATGGAGGTTTAAAAAATAATGGACTTAATTCAGACATTGGGTTTATGGCCCGCTACTTCCTATA
>NW_017728916.1:10951549-10958827 GCF_001723895.1 Crocodylus porosus
TTCACTGTTACAGTGGTCCGGCGTGGTTTATTGATTGGGACCAGATTCGGCGAGGCGCTCAGAGATGGAGGCAGAGCCTGCCGTGGGGCTTTTGAAAATCTCTCTAGGTACTGTGTGGCAGCTATATACACTTTTGAAAGTCCACTTCTTGGGGGTCTCCGAAATGTCTAGTCTACTGAAGTCAATGGGATTCTTTATAGTGACGTCAAGCAATGTTTTATCGGGGCCTTACATTTCTCCTCCTCCGAGACAGCCATTTTACACATGTATGACATTTTTAACATAGTAATGGATTTTCTTCTGGGATGGGGAGAGGAGAGGTATGCTTCAATTGGTTGCAGTTTTCTGCATTAGGATTACGCTGTCTGGGTCTGCATCTGCTAACAAGACCATGCCTGCTTGCTGGGGGCGGCTTGCACCCAGACATAACTACCTGTGCCCCGTGGGAACGACCGAAAGTTGGCCGTCATAACTCATGATCCTAGTGGCTCTAATCAAGCCTCAAAGGCTCCAATTGTGGCCTCCGTCCTCCCCTATAGCTATGCCCAGGCCTCAAAAGGTGTCCCTCGATGGCCCTTCACTCTCCTGTAATGACCTCAGCCCTTTTGGCCTTGGTTTGCAGGTTACTCTGGCCCATTTGCTCTGGCTCAGCTTCTTGGCCCCAGCCTCTATCTTTCATGGGGCTCAGGCTCTTGTCCCCTCGGTTGCAGCCTACCCCAGTCTCCTTCTCTTCCCTTCTCTTTCTCCATCTATAGCACCCTGCTCCTGGCAGGTCCAAACATGGAGTAGCTCCCCAGCACCCCTGTGTGGGCTCCCAGCCATCCCTACAGCCACAATCTGGTCCTCCACTTATTAAAACACAAGAGAGAAGAAGAGGACACCCACTGGGGTACTCACAAAACAAATCATCCCCATTCTGGGTGAACTTAGAACAAAAAGGAGATTTCTTCACTTTTTTGCCACTCCAGGTGCTATAGCAGCTTGGTGAAGAGGTCCTCGTTCTTCTGCAGCAATCTGCTGGCTCGAGGGCGAGCCTCTTATCCTGGTAAATCCCTTCCCGTTGTCCTATCATGTGGCACCAAACCCGTGACATCTCCTTGATCCGGTCAGCCCTGCTCGGTTTCAGCATCCCCATAGCTGTTGGTGACTGCTGATGCCCGGTCTCTTCATCCCCTTTGGCTACTTGCCTCCCTGGACTTTTCCCTAGGAACCTGTTCCTGGTTATAGGCCCCAATCAAACCTGCTGCTACAAAAAAGAAAAAAAATCCCCCACCACCTGCACACCTCTGGTTGTTACATGTCATCCACACTAAAACCTATAAAAAGGACCATCAAACATGTCACAACCTGGACCTGAAAAGGACTATGCCTTGAGAAAATTTTTGCCAAGCCTCCCCTCTGCCTGGCTTTCCAAACACTCAGGCCATCAGCAGTGACGCCCTTGATGATCAACCACCACCAAGAGGAGAAAGGCGATGCCTGAACAAGAAAACACAAAACCTGCCGACACATCGCCACCCTCGCCATGATTAACACGCCCAAATAATCCATGCATCCTCTATGTCTACCGCAGAACATGATATATGCCATCCGGCACACCAAATGCCCTCATGTGGAAATATGCGAGTTAAATTAAACAGACATTATTTTCTATAACGAGGTCCCAGAAAAATAAGGGGCTGAAACACCCAGACACCAGCGGGAGAACATTTTTTGGCAAAACAACTTGACCGACCCTTGTGCTCAACGGAAAACGGCATGCTAGCTCCAGACAGCAGGTCTGGGAACAAAAAAAATCATAGACTTTAATGGAGGTTTAAAAAATAATGGACTTAATTCAGACATTGGGTTTATGGCCCGCTACTTCCTATACAACCGCTGTACTCCACAGATACTAAAGACCTTTCTCCCTTTGAATGGTCTTATTCTTTTACATAACTAAGTGAATCCCTTCCAGCTGATCTTTACTCGGTCCACAGCTACTGTTGATGATTTCTCTGCTCCACTGCCCTCTTCCTCTTCTTAAGTGACTATATAACAGAATTAAACACAAGCAACTGTTTTACCTGGTATTTAGCGTAAGCTGTTTCTGCTTCTTTCCCAGCCCTGAAGAAGGACATTATGTACCCAGAAGCTTGTCTATCAGCTCTCCTAACTATTTAGCTGGTCCAATAAAAGTTATCACCAAGCAAATCTTGCTTCTCACATATTCCCTGGGCCATCACAGCTACACCCACACTGTAAGACTAGTCTGAATTCATCTTGCTTCAAAGCCCAGCTCTTGAATCTTGCAGTTTTTAAGCTGCTAGATTGAACCTCTCGACATTATCCACTTTTTGTTCACCCTAAACTGATCAAATCACCCCTTTGCTGTATCTTTGGGTAGCTAAACAGATTGAGGGAGAAAATTTCACTTTCTAGAAAACTAGAAAGACTAGAAAACGTGTCCTAATAGTTCTGGTGGCTCTTTTCTGGGCCCAGTAGTCCCCATCCCCCTTGCAATATGGACACTCAATTCCTATAGCAGCTGCCAAGTACAGAGGCATTGCAAACTCATTAAGAAATTAGATTAAGCACAGCCCGATCTGTTTTCCATAAGCCCATGTTGCTTGGCATATTACCCTTCTCTAATTCTTTATTCCCTCAAATTGGTTTGAGGGGAGGGTCATCTAAGGTTTTAAGTAGGGTCGGTCACACTTGTTTGATTCTTCATCCGCAGTCAAAGCTTGCAGGTGTTTGTTTTGAACAGGCTGAACCCTTCCTCTTTTCATTTCTTTGAAGCACAAAGGACAGACATAAGTGTCCATATTTGCTCTTACTTTTCCTGTGGATCTCACTTGCAAGCTGAAATGTATTTGTATTTTAAAACATGGGCTATTTTCCACTATTAAGCCTACCAGCAAGGTCAGGGGAACTTGAAAACTGCACACAGCACTAATAGCCCTGGTCTCCGTAATGCAAAAGGTTGAAAGACATGAGATATTCTTGAATTTCCCAGTAAATTGTGTGCACATTTAAGCAGGAGCAGCACAGGGATGAGTCAGTCTCCTAGCGAGCTAAGAGGAGAAAAACAATAGTTAGCAGCCACTGGGCAAGAAGGTCGTTTTCCAGGATGGCTCATTTTCATTTAATTAAAAAATAAACAAACAACTTTCCTTTTTTTAAAGAAAAGAGAACATACCAATAACCACAATGGAGGCAAAGCAGAACGCTTGGAAAATGTTCATAATATTCGAGACAGAGATCAGAGACCAGTCAAAGAGGACGAAGACCTGCAGCGATGGACTGGGTTCTACAGATAGTTGATACACGCGCAAAAGTGTTGGCAAGACCACGACGTGTCCGATGTGCCGTGGGGTCCCGTCCAACAACGCTGACGAAAATCAGGCAGACTTCCATTGAAATTGCATTGTTTTGAGTCTTCACGCCCCAAGAGCAAACCAGTAACTCAGCTCTATTTGTTAGCTTGCTGTTACCAATAGGTAGGGACCAGAGTGGGCTGAAGATAGACAGTCAGTCCTGCTGGAAAAGAAGTCACAAGCAAATGCATCTAGGGATGTTTCAAGACTACCTGCAAAATGTAGCTTGGTTCCTTTGCATCACAGTCCATCTCAAATGAGATTCGGGACCACTTCTAGAGCGGGAGCTCACTGACGGTGTATTGAACAATTAAAACTATTTAGGGCATAGGGCTGGATTGGGTCATGGAGTGCAGCCTCCTGCTTCTGCAGTCAAAAATATCATCTAAGTCAATTGGCAAATATATCGATCTCAATCGTCACACAGGTTTTCATTCCCACTACTCCCATGGGGACGTCACTTTTTTGATGGCTAGAAGTCTTCCTCCAATTTCCTGCCTCAAAATTTATTCACGGCCAATTTATCCCAAGTGTTCGTGTGCCAACATTGCTCTTCTCCTAAATAGTACCACTTCCTGGGGGGGACATGAATTCAGCAATGAAAACAATAACACATTGTTTGGTTCTCACATTAAACATGTTCACCTTTAGAGTGGACAAAGAAAATGTGTACAAAGAAAACACAAAAGTCTTTCTTATCAGTGTAAGTACTGGTTGCCCTTATCCACCGCATGGCATGCAGACTTTTGAGTAAAAACCAAGTGTAGAAGACAAGTAAAAATAGAGGCAAGCAAAATAGAAGTCTAACCATAAAAGTTCACCTTGACTGGAAAGCCCAAGACTGCATGACCTATGACTGGTGCTCAAATTTAAATTCTGGTTGTATTTTTACTCGCGAAGCTTTTCAGAGCACAGTACCTCTTCCACCCCACAACCACAAAGACAACGGATAAAAAATACAAAGTTTGATCCACTAGCTGCAGATCTCTTATGGCATGTCAGCCTTGAATATTCAGAGCAGGCCATGAAGCAAAAACCAGGCAGCCAGAAGCAGCCTAGCCACTGAGGTCTTTTCTACATTTCCTGTAACATGGAGTCAATGGGAATGCAAAACTGCATGAAGACCTGATATTTAACCACCCAGTGCATGAGCAAATCTTATGGGCTACAGTATGTTTTTCCTGTAATCCTTTTCTTTCCAAAATTAATTGCTCTTTTCCCAGCAATCTTGGCTTGGGACTCGTGGCTATTTATTCTTAGCTTTAATAGCTCACATTCCCATTTATTGTTTGCCTTTGATGGATTTTGTCACTGGCTAGAGCAACAACGAAGACACAAATGGCATTTAAAACCTTCACTAGGCAGATTAGAGGCATTAATTAAAGCTCATTTGATTCCAGGCATGATAATTTGTTTCCCTTCACTCTGCTCGGAGAGTTGTCGGCATGGGTTATGTTTGGCAGTAACAGGCAGCTAACACAAGTCTCTTGACGGAGGTCTTGACGGCTAACACATCTTCGGGTCGGAGGAGTCGGGCAACTTGAGACAATTGAGAGGACACCCCCATGTGCTGAACTGGCAAACCAAGGGATGGACATCTGTACCTTTTAACCGCATCAAGCAGGGAGGGCGAGCTGCTGTTTCCCAGCGTGCATCGACTACTACCACCTACATCTTCAGGATCCTGTAGCGATACAAGTGAGCTGCAGTGTCTTAGCTTTAATCCTGAAAGGAGCAGGGTTAGCGCTATAGAGGTTTCGCTGCACTTGTGTTACCATAAAACCACAGAGCCTTAGCAGTAGCAGCATCACAACTTATATCAGCATCATTTGATACTGATATAATGGTTATGTCCATCTATGACCCGAAGGGGGGAGAAGAGACATGGCATGCAACCTGCCGGGCATTGTTTTAGCCCAATTGAGGGTGTTCATTTTGATACCATGCGCTGTTTGGCTTATAGGACTGGTTCCCTGTTCCGAGAAAGACGTCCTTTGGGAGAAAGCCCCATAGGAAAGAGCTTATTTTCCATTTCTTTTGTCTGACCTCATCCTGCAGAGTTTATGCTTTGTCCGTATAGACTGTAAGTCCTTTGGAGCAGAGGTCCTCTCTCCTTATGTTCATATAAAAGGCCCTGGGGGATCCTGATCTGGGGCAAAGCCCCCATGTGCTTCTGTAGTAGACAACAGCAGTGGACTTCTTCAGGACTTTTCCTTACAGCATATTTTTTAGACATATTAATAAGGGGTTAGAATAATACAGTATAACCCCACCACCTCCATCAGCATCACACCGGACATGCACACGCACTAGAGACCGTAGCTGATGTGGAGACTAAGTGTGGCATGGTAGATGTCCTGGAGAAATGTCACTTTATATATAAGCTGACAAGGTTTTTTGGGTAAATCTGACATCTTTTATGAGACCAACTCAAATAGTTGGAAACGTTCTTCTTAGCAAGCTTTTGGGTATAAATACCCTTCGTCAGGCTGAAGGAAGCATCTGCAGTTGGTGCGCGCGCTTCCTGGGTGGAGTGAATAGTAAATCTGTGCGTGTAAAAGTTATGTAAATATTAATATTAAATGTTATATTCCACTATAAATATAAAAAATTATAAATATATAAATAGCAAATCATTATATATAAAGATTTCCCTCATATACCTTTCTTCACAGGATATACGTACTGTTCTCGTTATTACCCCAATCCACACAGCTCAGAAGCAAATACCACAGCAGTGACTAAGCTAGAGTCCCGGGTCTCTGAACTAATTTATTTCCTTTCCCCCAGCACACAAAAAATGTAAAATAAGCTCAACTCCACTTCGAGGTCAGACTCAATGCTTCACGTCTTCGCGGGCAGCGGCATGAAGAGTGGCAACAGACTGATTTTCTTTGGGTCTTTTTAGCTCATTTCTCAAAGGAAAGCACATTAGCACAATCCGTATGCTAGGACAGGGGTGGGGGAGTTTCTCTGAGATTCCCTCACAAATAATGAGGACCCTCCATTTCGCATTCTTGCCCGCTAGAGGGACCTAGAATCAGCCTTTCAAGGCTGCAGCTGCTCTTTAGCTACACCAGCTGAACAATTCAGACATAAGCCATTTATTACTGAGTGATAGGGCCTGTTCCTGCAAAGGCTCACGCACGCGAAGAGCTTCATGCAGGCAGGCAGCAGGCCCACGAGGTCAAAAACGCTGCTTGTCCTCAGTTGATCTAATAAAAGGGATCAAATCTACCCGAGAAACCTGGCCTGCCTACGTCCTTAGACCGACACGGCTGCAACCAAAAAATCCAGCGGCTTGTTCTTTGACGTGCAAGACTGCAGTTATCAGGCCCTCGGAAAGAACCGTAACTCATTGCTAAGCCGGGCAACGGGCTCGTTAAAAAGAAGCAGGAGAGGGAAATGAAAATGATTTCCTAAAAAGGAAAGCAATTAAATGGACCATTCATTTCCCTCCCCCCACGTGCCTCATCTGCTTTGAGGACCTTCCTAGGCAATCAGACGCGATTTTAGTTGGATAAACAAAGCGTCTGCCTCCGAGAACGGAGCCGAGTCTTTGAAAAATGACTGCAGTAGAGGTACCGGTGATTAATGCCTAGAGACTCGATGCCTTACATGAAAGGAAGGATGTGTTGGAAAACACGTCACCTTCCTTAAACAGTTTGCTCACCATTAACACTGAAAATGTTCACGTTATGCCGCTAGCTCGAAGAGCTGATGCTCAGAAACTTTCGCAAGGAACTGCAGAGCCAGAAAGAGAGTCTATAAATAACCACATTAGGAGCAAGCCTCAGTGCACTGGCAATAACCCAGATCAGATTCAGACTGAGACACTTTTTTAAAATAGTGCAGCAAGTGACTCCAAGTCACCCCCTGCTTAATTCAGAAATACGACTTCCATTGAGGCCGGAGCCCC
>NW_017728916.1:10958927-10966134 GCF_001723895.1 Crocodylus porosus
GGGTAAATCTGACATCTTTTATGAGACCAACTCAAATAGTTGGAAACGTTCTTCTTAGCAAGCTTTTGGGTATAAATACCCTTCGTCAGGCTGAAGGAAGCATCTGCAGTTGGTGCGCGCGCTTCCTGGGTGGAGTGAATAGTAAATCTGTGCGTGTAAAAGTTATGTAAATATTAATATTAAATGTTATATTCCACTATAAATATAAAAAATTATAAATATATAAATAGCAAATCATTATATATAAAGATTTCCCTCATATACCTTTCTTCACAGGATATACGTACTGTTCTCGTTATTACCCCAATCCACACAGCTCAGAAGCAAATACCACAGCAGTGACTAAGCTAGAGTCCCGGGTCTCTGAACTAATTTATTTCCTTTCCCCCAGCACACAAAAAATGTAAAATAAGCTCAACTCCACTTCGAGGTCAGACTCAATGCTTCACGTCTTCGCGGGCAGCGGCATGAAGAGTGGCAACAGACTGATTTTCTTTGGGTCTTTTTAGCTCATTTCTCAAAGGAAAGCACATTAGCACAATCCGTATGCTAGGACAGGGGTGGGGGAGTTTCTCTGAGATTCCCTCACAAATAATGAGGACCCTCCATTTCGCATTCTTGCCCGCTAGAGGGACCTAGAATCAGCCTTTCAAGGCTGCAGCTGCTCTTTAGCTACACCAGCTGAACAATTCAGACATAAGCCATTTATTACTGAGTGATAGGGCCTGTTCCTGCAAAGGCTCACGCACGCGAAGAGCTTCATGCAGGCAGGCAGCAGGCCCACGAGGTCAAAAACGCTGCTTGTCCTCAGTTGATCTAATAAAAGGGATCAAATCTACCCGAGAAACCTGGCCTGCCTACGTCCTTAGACCGACACGGCTGCAACCAAAAAATCCAGCGGCTTGTTCTTTGACGTGCAAGACTGCAGTTATCAGGCCCTCGGAAAGAACCGTAACTCATTGCTAAGCCGGGCAACGGGCTCGTTAAAAAGAAGCAGGAGAGGGAAATGAAAATGATTTCCTAAAAAGGAAAGCAATTAAATGGACCATTCATTTCCCTCCCCCCACGTGCCTCATCTGCTTTGAGGACCTTCCTAGGCAATCAGACGCGATTTTAGTTGGATAAACAAAGCGTCTGCCTCCGAGAACGGAGCCGAGTCTTTGAAAAATGACTGCAGTAGAGGTACCGGTGATTAATGCCTAGAGACTCGATGCCTTACATGAAAGGAAGGATGTGTTGGAAAACACGTCACCTTCCTTAAACAGTTTGCTCACCATTAACACTGAAAATGTTCACGTTATGCCGCTAGCTCGAAGAGCTGATGCTCAGAAACTTTCGCAAGGAACTGCAGAGCCAGAAAGAGAGTCTATAAATAACCACATTAGGAGCAAGCCTCAGTGCACTGGCAATAACCCAGATCAGATTCAGACTGAGACACTTTTTTAAAATAGTGCAGCAAGTGACTCCAAGTCACCCCCTGCTTAATTCAGAAATACGACTTCCATTGAGGCCGGAGCCCCGGATCCACCTCCTGAGAGGTGCTTCAACCCGAGCCCGGAGAACGGGGAAGCTCGGGTTCAACGCGTAGATGCCTTGACCCTTGGGTAGTTACTTTACCCCACGGCAACACGCGATCCTTCTGGCATAGTGGTATGCTGTCCCGTCTTCACACGGGCTTAAAAGATCGGGCGAAGGGCAGCGCAACAGGAAACCGAGCCGCTGGAGACGCAGCATGTCGACCAATCCAGTGCATTTGCTACCACTTGTATAAAGCAATTGCAAGTCTTTGGGGGGGTTTTAAATGAATGTATAGTATGTATGACTGGCCTCCTACATTTGACCTGCCACACCCTGATAAATCCATTTGTTTCTCTTAAGCTGCCTATAGCAAGGATTGTCCTTTTATGTATTGCACCTTAATTGTTTCCTTTGCTGACTTCTGTGCTCATCCATGACTATCAGCAAGCATGCTGGAGCAGGGACCCACCTTCCACACAGAGGCCAGTCCCTCTGTACACCAGCAAAGCCTACAGTGCAACCCCACATATAAACAACTGAGGATATTTTAAATAAAACTCAAAAGCAGCAAATTGCTCTTTAAAGAACAAAATCACATGCAGAGAGTTCAGGGTCACAGCTGGGTGCCAGGTAACTATTTTTACTTAGTATCACCTAACATGCTAAAGATTAGCTATGTGCTTCTTTGATTGGTATTGGGATTTTTTTTTAAATCAGAGAACATGGTGAGCCGCACCAGCAAGCTCCCAAAGCATTTAAAGGGATAATGCCCTGATCCTACAAAATACAGACTACTAAGCCTCTAATAACGAGAGCTCTGAATAAATGAATTTCCCCTTGCACAGGGAATAGTTTTTCCAGCTATTTAGTTGGTCTAATAAAAGAGATCACATTTACCCAAAGAACCTTGTCTCACACAGATCAGTCATCCTCAACAGAAATAAAAAACCCAGTTGGAAGAGGCGATACGTGGGAAGTAGGATGCAACTCCAGGAACACTGTCTATATAATTTCTGCATCCAAAATTGTCGGAGGTACACACACACACACACACACACACACACACGCACGCACGCGATGCACGGCTGCAGAAGGGAAACAGCAACTTTGCCCATGTCATTTGGTCTCAGCAGATAACCAAAGGAACATGACCTGCCTGTGCAGTACTGTAGCTGAAAGGGAAAATGCAATGCTTTGATGTATAAGAAGGAGAATATAAAGTCAGATTAAGACTGTGGTATTCCCACTGTATGGAGTATTAGAACTTAGCTGTACATTTGTCTAGTTGTAGCAGAAAAAGCCTTTGGGGAATAAAAAGTCTTTGGGGGCATATTAAAAAGCATTCAAAATATGAGCTAGAAGAAAGAAAAAAAAAAAAAAGAGGGAGATCTGAAAGATATGCAGTATAATGAGGAAATAAAGCAGCTCATTTTGTTTCCTTTCTCCAAGAGGAGGTTACGAAGCAACTGGATCACAGTCTAATGTTGGCTACCTTAGATAAGAGATCTGTGGCAGTAGACGGCTCTTACGTAGCAGAACAAGCTATTCTAAGACCCAGACTTTGGAAACTGAAAACAGGGACATTCAGACTAGAAATAATGTCCAGATTTAAATGAAGATAATTAGCCATTGGACCAGCTGCCCTAGGGTTACGGCAACTTTGCCATCATTGTCCATTTTTAAACCGTGACTGGACAGCTTTCTAAAAAGATACATCGGAGATTGGTGCAGAAATTACTCGGGGAGGATCTACAGCACATGTTAGGCAGGAGGACAGCCTAGATAGCATCACTGGCCCTTTGGGATTTACACTCTATTAACCCAACCCTTAAAAGAAAACAAACCACACACACAAAAAAACCCCCCAAAACTGGCACCTTCTGGTAAATGGGAAGGGCTCGTTGCAATATTAGGGACACATCGTAAGCATCCCAAACAATTATTTTCACAATAGAAGACAATGAATAATGAAGACAAGTGCTAAGTGGAGAAGACAACGTAAGCAGGTGTCTTCTGAAAAGGTCCAGGCATGTTGCAGTGGGGACAGGTGAGGGTACAGTGTGCTAACCAACTGTATTACCTCACTTTAAAGTATGTGGGAGGAATAACACCCTTTGCTAAATGGGAAACGCTCCAGCAAAACAGAAAAGGTGTCAGGGAATTCAGACAACTCTTGATTTGTCTTCTGTATTGCTGTTTGGCTGCATGCTAATAAAAAACTTTGGAAAGTATCTAGGTGGATCATACAGAGAGACCCAAGACTGACACGCAGAGTACAGCCAGCCACCACAAGGAATTATTTGAAGCTGCATCTTACACTGCATCTTGATTGAGGAATGTTTTTACGGATATCAATGGGTCACCACAATTCTTCAGTCCACGCAAATATACTGCAATAGCATTGGTGGGATTTTGCAAAAGCATTCAGTCATTTCTGTTGGAGTGGAATTAAGCTGCCCATTTCTAAAAAAAAAAATCTCATCCTTTGATTCATATTAATCACTTGTGCACACATATGCATTCTTTAAAATACAAGGAGAGTCTGCTTTGTTTATAAGAGGAGAAAAAAAGAAATCAAGCACTGAATTACACTACCAAGGCCCACAGCCTCCGGGAACTGAATGCCTCAAAATGCCATTCCACCAGGACCTTGGGTTAAACCCGTGACTTCCTCCAATGCCATGAACCTGAGCATCAAAGGAAAAGAGTAATGGCCAGTGACATCCCCGTGAGGTTCCTGCTTTCTCCCCCAAGAAGGAACACAAGGTTTTATTTTCCGAGTCCAGGTCGGAGGTCTCAAGTGGAGCAACAAGCCATCAAGACTGGTTATCATGGTTGGTCATCAAGGTTGGCCAAGTGGAGCAATAGGCTGTCAAAGTTGGGCAGAGCAGGGAAGGGGGCTAAGCAAGTGAGCGGGGAAAGAAGGGCCATTGTGAAGAGATTTGCAAGCCAATGTGGCAGGGAACTGGGGACCCAGGGGAAGGATTCAAGGGCAGAGATGGCGACAGCCAGGTTGATGAGGGAGAAAAACTATTGCTGCAGGATTATGAGAATGCATGAAGGGGGTGGCCCGAGCTCCCCTTGGTGGCCAGTTCCACTTAACAGCTAGGTTTTAACCAAAGTCTGGCAGTCCGTAAAGATCAGGCAAGTGTTTATTTTCACCCGGTGGACTTTTTAAGGCGTTGCTAAATACTGTCTCTTCATTGTTCCCAGCAACAGAGGCTAGGATCTCTTACAAATCCCCCAAAGCCAAGAGCTCGGATGTTCACAAAGTACTAAGCTCTGAGCCCTTGAGCTTCGTTGCAATGCAAACCAGACAGGGCATTAACCAGCTCCCCTCAATATTTCCCTCTGTAATGCTGGTCTGAACCCAGTCCAGTTGATGGGGCTGCCACGGCCAAGAGGGCAGGATTTGGTCCCATACCTATAGAAAATTCAGGACCAGATCAGCAGGCTGAAAACAGGAGTGAGATGAAAGCACGTCACAGCTACAGCAAGGTCCTGATCCTGCATTTCTTCCACCACGCAATCTTTGTGCAAAGGATAAAAGCCTTGAGGAGAAACTCACCACGTATATTTATAGAAAGAGTGTGCATAGCACTCACCTGTCTAAGCAGCTTTCATACAGGGGAAGGGCGACGCCTTTTAATGTAGCCTACACGCCGCAGAAACGTCATGCCTCTGCTAGCTTGACACCTAGCTTTCAAGATAAAATGCTGAGGCAAAAAGGCTTCCATCAGGAATACTAGAGAGATGCTGTCTGGGATTTCAACGTTAGAGCACAGTCTCCTAGTGTAGGGTGTAGCTCTGCGTTGCCAAATTCATGCATTTGTTCAAAGAGGAGAGTCTAATTTGGACAAAAAGTGTCTGATTTTAGGCTTTTAACTGGTTGCATTGCTATGCACCCAAGACACCTGATTTTATTTTAAAAATTTACAGTGCACTCTGGCTCAAATAGTTTATTCATAATTTAGTCATGCAGCCTTAATTGGAAAGAGGCCTGCCCAAAATGGGACAAAGAATTCATTAAGGCAGATTAGAAATGCTGATTTTTAAATGTATTAAAAGTTTAATATTAAAGTTCTAAATTTAAATAACCTGAAATGCCAGAATCCCAGAGATTCCCAACTGTGGGAATTGCAACAGGATAAATACTGCTATAACCTGCCCCACCCTATGCTGACAGCCTGGGAACGTCATCGAGCACAAAGGCAGATCTTCCCATCACTGGGACTCGCTGTTATTATCATAAACAGTTTTTTATTATAATCAATACATTTATGTCAAATGTGATATTTTGTTGTCTATCATTTAAACAAGCATAAGGCATTTTAGAGGCTGCCCATCTGGGTGGTTTTTTGGACACACAGCATCACAACTGGGCTCTGGCCCCAAATTGGGCCTCGATGGTATAACATAATCATCGTCAAGTGGAAGAGAGTTTACAAATGGGAAAAAACGAAAGACATGTCCTTCCAAACTGTGCTTTAAATCAATGTCTATATATGTCAAGGGATGGTAGGGGGTTTTGTGCATCATCAGTGGGGATTAGAGAGAAGCAGGAAAAGCTTCTTTACTCTAGGAACAAATTCCACATGGAAAGAAGACCCTAAAGCAGGCCAACAAACGATGGTCCAAGTCACCTGGTGACCCATGTGTCCCATCAACATCCAGCCTAGTGTTCAGAAGGAAGCAAGAAAGGTGAAGTCCAAATTCAGGTGCTATAGGGGTGGGTCCAGCATTCACCATCCAACACACATCCAGCCTCATCCTTGCCTCCAGAAAAGTAAAATTACCAGTACACATTAAGAGAAAGCCTGGTCATACATCTTTAGACTGAATAGAAAGTTATAGGAGCTAGAGCCAAATGCCCAGCACCAGCGAATTAGTAATTGTGTTCATCCATTTTGCTGGGGAGCTTGTGCCTGCCTTACTTGTCCTCACCATCGCCTAGCCAGAGCACCTTTCTTTGAAAGAGATAATTTCAAAGCTGTTTTACACTTCTTAAGAGTCGGTGACTTCTTTACTTTCTGACAGCTATTTACTTCCTGTAAATATTTCACCACCACGGTATCTCCCAGATGAAAGCAGCTTTTGCTCTCTATGCCTATACAGAGTCTAATTAAAAATGTATTAAAAATGGGAAGGAGGGAACCAAAGGGCTAAGGAGCAGGAACATACCTTGAGGGAACTCAAAGTGTTTGTTTCTTTGGCATAAGCAAAAAGACCTCCGCACAAGTAGAACAACCATGTCTGAAACTAGGAATGGAAACCTTGAGCTAGAGAGGGTATGCAGGAGGAGCCCAAAGGAACAGAGAAGGCCCCATACCTTTCAAGTGCAAAGGAGCTCTGAGCCAATACTACTGAGTTCCTCCAATAGTTTCTGTCTTCCGCCCTTGCAAACACCCTTCCCTTATACCTTCATCCCTATGGAGGCAAGAGCACTGATAAATAGCCACCTAATCTTGTGAACTGCCCATTGTAGAACAACATAATACTACGAGCATCTGCAACAAGGGCTCATCTTCCCAAATACGAGACCTGTTTTTATATATTTTACTTGAAGACGTTGCAATTCACACCTGTGCAGAAGAATAAGCACAAATCCCATGCACCGCTGATCCTATTTTGAAGATGCAAGTGGGATTTCAACACGGCATGGAACTTGTGCAAGCTCTTTGCACGGGGG
>NW_017728916.1:10966234-10972863 GCF_001723895.1 Crocodylus porosus
TCTTTACTCTAGGAACAAATTCCACATGGAAAGAAGACCCTAAAGCAGGCCAACAAACGATGGTCCAAGTCACCTGGTGACCCATGTGTCCCATCAACATCCAGCCTAGTGTTCAGAAGGAAGCAAGAAAGGTGAAGTCCAAATTCAGGTGCTATAGGGGTGGGTCCAGCATTCACCATCCAACACACATCCAGCCTCATCCTTGCCTCCAGAAAAGTAAAATTACCAGTACACATTAAGAGAAAGCCTGGTCATACATCTTTAGACTGAATAGAAAGTTATAGGAGCTAGAGCCAAATGCCCAGCACCAGCGAATTAGTAATTGTGTTCATCCATTTTGCTGGGGAGCTTGTGCCTGCCTTACTTGTCCTCACCATCGCCTAGCCAGAGCACCTTTCTTTGAAAGAGATAATTTCAAAGCTGTTTTACACTTCTTAAGAGTCGGTGACTTCTTTACTTTCTGACAGCTATTTACTTCCTGTAAATATTTCACCACCACGGTATCTCCCAGATGAAAGCAGCTTTTGCTCTCTATGCCTATACAGAGTCTAATTAAAAATGTATTAAAAATGGGAAGGAGGGAACCAAAGGGCTAAGGAGCAGGAACATACCTTGAGGGAACTCAAAGTGTTTGTTTCTTTGGCATAAGCAAAAAGACCTCCGCACAAGTAGAACAACCATGTCTGAAACTAGGAATGGAAACCTTGAGCTAGAGAGGGTATGCAGGAGGAGCCCAAAGGAACAGAGAAGGCCCCATACCTTTCAAGTGCAAAGGAGCTCTGAGCCAATACTACTGAGTTCCTCCAATAGTTTCTGTCTTCCGCCCTTGCAAACACCCTTCCCTTATACCTTCATCCCTATGGAGGCAAGAGCACTGATAAATAGCCACCTAATCTTGTGAACTGCCCATTGTAGAACAACATAATACTACGAGCATCTGCAACAAGGGCTCATCTTCCCAAATACGAGACCTGTTTTTATATATTTTACTTGAAGACGTTGCAATTCACACCTGTGCAGAAGAATAAGCACAAATCCCATGCACCGCTGATCCTATTTTGAAGATGCAAGTGGGATTTCAACACGGCATGGAACTTGTGCAAGCTCTTTGCACGGGGGCGTATTCCTCCAAGATGCTTATGGTGTAGCCTCTATTCGCAATGGGAAAAAAAAATGCATACAAAAAAAAAATCAGGATGCTAAACTCCATCTAGCGGTGCCATGGTTCAGCGCTTCACTTTTTTCTTTCAGCTTTCAATTGATACAAGACCTAGAGGCAGATCCCCAACTCGTATAAATTTTTTTTTGCTCCATTGACTTCAATAGACATCCTTCCATTGAGTTCAAGGGAGACGCAACAATTTACACCAACCAATGATTTCCCTTGGTAAGTTAATCATTGCAACGTAAGCACTGTACTAAAGTGACAGACGTTGCAAAAGACTGACACAGAGCAATGCAAGGTGATTCATTTTTTGTATAACGTTTGCAGTCCTTGCTCAAAAGGAAGAGCTGTTGACTTCAAAGTAATTAAGCAGAGAGCAAAATTTAAAAAAAAAACCCAAGCAAGGCTTTCATTGTTATCCAAATATGGTTTGTTTGCTTCTCAGTTAATGAAAAGTTATATAGCATAGCTGTCCTAGAGGGCAAATGCAAATTGATTCATTTTTAACCAAAAAAAAAAAAAAAAAAAGTGTTTAGCTAAAGAACAATTTTTTAATAGGCTCTTCATATCAGCAGGCTCTGCACACATTTGATCGGTACAGTCAAAACACAGCAGAAGAGCTAAGGATTAAAATGGAAATAATTCTCTTGTGCTGTCTTTTTATAACTTAATTTCTCTTTGCAATGGAGATGCACAGTGCAAGGCCCGCTGCCTCAAAAGCAGCAGTGACTCGGTGCCGAGTAGAGTTGCGCATTGCCGCTTGTCGATATAATTGTTCCCATCGGCTCACTAGCATTTCTTAGAGGGCAAGGTGTGCATTGCTAGAACATCAGATCCAACATACCAGCCCAAGACCTGCCCTCACTAACAACTGTGCAGGCAAATTCAAGACAGTCAGAAAATTATGGCTATAGCTGGGTCACAGCCCTGAGATCCGCTCTACGCCCACTGAAGTCAAGTGGATGAACTCCGGTGGAGCCCAGTGCTCCTTTCCTTCCTCAGCTGCACTTCCACTGTGGTCAATCAAACGATACTAGAGAGAGACTGCTCCGGGTAGGAAAAGACCCAGACCCATTTTCCTTACCAGCTGCCAGAAAAGACCTTGTGAAGGAAGTCAAAATCTAGCTAATGAATGGCACAGAACATGGGTTGGAAAATGAGAAGTTATTACAAGGCAGTCAGCAGATGTGGTCCAACTCCTTATCTTAACTTCAGCTAGGAGAACAACACTGCCTCAAGGGCTTAATTCCCCCCAGGTCAGCCTCACAGGTGGGTACCTGATAAAGTAGGGATGGCATCTTCAAGTTTTCCCCACCCAGCAGGTCCCTCGGGTTATATTATGCCATTTTTTGGAATCGCTCAGTGACCAACATGAGCTCGGCTGCAAATCTAGCTTCAATTTTTGATGACAACTCCACCTTTCTGAAGAAAATTGTGGCCTTACAATTTTTTCCAGCAGGGCTGAACCCCTATGCTCTCTTCCTGCAATGGGGAAGTCTTCTACCGACGGGAAAGGGAAAATCCAAGGAAGCCAAGTTGCCATGGAGGCTAGCAAGGTTGCAATGGTCACTGGTGGCATAGTGAAAGTACAGGCACACTTTCATAGATGTTAGGGGCTGGAAGGGACCTTGCATTGTCCAGCCCCCCCGCACTAGGCAGGAAAGACAACTGAGGGTCAGATGCCACAAATTTCCTGGGATTTCCAAGCTGAGGGGGTCAAAATTCCTTCCTGTTTCATTCATGCCTCGGGAAAGCCCTCTTCACCGTCTTAGTTTCATCTCCACCTGGTGTGAACTCCACAGGGGAAATCCTGACCTGCTGGAAATCAATGGCAAAAAATTTCTGTGGACTTCCCAGCAGCCAAAATTTCCCTCTACAGGTAGAAGAGTAAATCACATGGATTACTATGGCCCCTTAGCTGCAGAGATTGCACTTTCTTCTCTTCCGGATCCGAACGACTTTCGGTGCACACATCCGTCTCTGAACTCCCAGCGGGAATTCAGAGAGGGATACATATAAGGTGCATCTACTTTAAAGCAAAGTTTCTCAACTTGTGGGTTATGACCCAAAAATGGGTCACAACAATGTATGAAAGGGTCGTGAACAGACTTTAAAAATGGATCAACAATCTTTAAAAATGGATTCTCCTTTAAAAAGGAGAAAAAATGTGAGAAACTGTGGGTTTTCCTTATCGGCTGGCAGAGTTCCCCATGCACCCACGCCCTGCCCAACACGTTGGGGAGCTGGGGCTGGGGGCAGCATGTCGGGACTGGTCACTGATGTTTACAAATGGGTCCTGGTACCAAAAAAGGTTGAGAACCACTCTGAAAAAAAAGTAATACAACAGATTCTGAATAGATTCTGAACAGATACCCAGATTTTGAATAACGTATACTTTAAAATCACAAAAAAGTCAAATCTGCAAAATCCCTGAATGTCTAAAATAGCAGTAGGAAGCATGCAGATATCAAGAGGAATTGGATAAGGTATGTTACGAGGGCTCAAAGACATTAAGGAAGCCCCATGGAACTAGTCTGGGTGAGAACATCGCAGACCAAATAGTTTTCCATCAAAATACGCTATCGCTTCAGCAGCACCAAAACATTTCTGCGAGACTTCAATTTCAATTTCAACAGCCTTTGGCAAGACTGTTTCGGAGGACTGGTCAGTCCCAACGAGAGATCTCCAAATAGCAAGCCTGACCTTTTCAATCTGAAAATGGGCTTGACAACCAAGTTGCATTTTGCAAAAACAGTGGAAAGTTGCTGATGTGCCAAGGAAGAGCCAAAGTAGGAAACGGTTTTATTCGGCCGGCTCTAACAATTTCCAAGAATGCAGTACTTAATTCTGAATTTGAAGTAGTCCCCCTTTGAGAATGTTAATATTATAAATCTGAATTAAGCTGGATCAACATTTCATTTCAGTAATCCAACATCGCAACAATACTTTCCTCTCCAAAGCATTTATTGAAAGCTGCTCCCAGCATTGGGGACTGTTTGCAAAAGAAACACAAAGAAAACTCTTTGTTAACATTGGATACCACAAAGACGGACAGCGGTAACAGCAGGCTCTGGGTTTGGACATATTAATGGCCTTGTTTATGCCAATTGTGCAGGCATTTTCTTTTAGATTAAATAGCATTAATGTTGCAGATCTTGCTAGCACCATAAAAAAAAACAGAAATAATTTACCTATCCTGTGCTCTTGTGAAAAAAGTGCTTTAGAAAGATAATCTAATTTTGCTTGTTTTGTTAAAGCAGGCTGTTCTCCACTTTCCTTTTATTGATCCAAGACACATTATTTCACTATTTCATGCCAATTTGCTTCTTTCTCCGTCTCCCTCTATCACATTCACATGTTCTCATATGCAAGAAATGAGAAATGGCCTTTACCCTCCACTTTGCACTGCATTTCCATCACAATGGTACAAATGTATAGTTACTCCAAGGTAGCTTCATCGCAGATCCACAAACACGTCTTTCCTCCTCTACCTACAGTAGCAAATCTCTAACACTCCCTCTGAAACTGCGCACCTGCGGCAAATGCAAACTATTTCAGATACTGTAAAACAAAGCAAGATAAAATGTTGTTTTTCAAAAATAGAGAAAGGATTCCTTTTTTCTTGGCAAAGCATAACAGTGTTTATAAGTCCATAGCTCAAGTGGAGGCCTCTTGTTTTAATCCGCCATTTATCAGCCCTTTCTTTGTACAAAAAGTGATTCCCAAACACCTACACAACCATAAATGTCCCTCGTACGCTTCGGGAAGGCCCATTTGTTACATTTTGCAGACACTGTGCACAGAATTTATGATTTGTTAGCTCAAACACATACTTTTCCAGCCACTCAAGAGGCAAAGTCTCAAAGCAAGTAACGGCCCATTCTCTACCCTGCAGGATACAGGCTTATCCAATACTTTACATATTTCATTTCATACTGAATCAAGCTGGAAGCTTGTAAGTAAGCACTTATGGGGTGAAACATGCTGCAGAATTATGCTGTGGTGTCAATAATAAAATATCCATCTTCTGGCAAAAAAAAAAACCCACAACAAAAAAAGTGAAGCCTGTTAAAGCCCCTCTTCACACTCCTCTCTTTTTATAAATCATCACAGGATGAGCTCCAGTCCACTATCAGTCGCTTAGCTCTTCCTGTCTCAAGTAAAGGATATGACAATTACGACAGAATAATTTATCCCAGTTTTTACTCAACAGTAAAATTTACTTTATAGGAAGGATCACACACAAAGATCTCGCCCAAGCTGTAGGGACTATTACACTGCCTGGTAAGCAGGTGATAACCCCGGGATCAAACTGACTGAGGCTAAAAACAGACCTTGGTTATCCTGGGTCTGACTGTCCTGAGCTTTGACTTGCGTCAATACAGGCAAGGGCCAGGCATGACATGCATGGCAATTAACTCAAATCAACTGAATTAATTGAATGGCAACTAACTCAAATCACTCCCCCCACCCTTGGCCAAAGGTGCAAAGACCAAAGAAGAGGGGTGTTCCTTGTACCCCCAACAACCAAGGCTGGGTTTCAAAGCTGGTATCTCGGTAGATAAAAGTAGGCAGCTGTCTGTCTGTCCTCTGGATCGTGGCGTACGTGTAGGCGGTCTAGCCTATGGATCTGCTCGTATGGAGTCCTGCGGCCACCACACCAAGACCTTCGATGCATACACCTAGGCAAGAGTATGGAGGTTGCCCATCTCTCCTTTAGACCCTACAGGCAGAGCCCAAAGGCAAGATCGAGTCCAGATGTTCAGTGCCTCAATGGTTGTACTTTCTGCCAGACAGCAGCAGATAAGAACTGCTGCCGCCTGCCTAATTCCTCAGTGAGGACGCGTTTCTGGCAGGATGATGTCCCTTAGCCTTTCTCCAACCACGGAGCACCCACAAGGCAGTAGGGGCTAGGACCACTTCAGTTAACCGTGCTGACAGAGGAGATAAGGTGAATAGTGCCAGGGTTAGGAACCATTTGCAGAATAAGGGGAAACCGTGGGGCTGCCCGCGGCCACAGGGGTCTGCATGAACAGATCCGACTGCAAGGTTCGGGTCCTGACTGCCGTTTCAGTCTTATTTCTAGTGGGATCTGAGCCCAAGCTGCACCAGCACTATGCTGCCTGACAGTCCCCCTTCCACCTCCAGCCCTGCCCCGTCTGTCCCAGCTCTTCAGAGGCCGTCTTCTTCAGGGACTGCATCACGTGCCCCAAACCCTAGCTGGAACAGGTTCATCGAGAGCCCCATTATGTTGTTCTGGGGTGAAATCCTGGCCCCACTGATGCCAATTCAGATGTTGCCATCGCCTTCCAGGGGGCCAGCTCTTATCTGGATGGGCCAGGTATCGCCCTTTGTTTCACGCAGTCGAGCGAACCTTGCTCTGCCTGGTTGACTGAAGCAACCGCATACGCCTCTGGCCTGGGCTCAGTTGCATGTGCTTGCTTCACAGCATGTTTCCAAAATA
>NW_017728916.1:10974037-10986676 GCF_001723895.1 Crocodylus porosus
TCAGCGGGGTTCCTGAGAATGAATGCAACTGGAGTAAATACATGGGGAGTCTGCTACAGCATCTCTCATTTGGGAGTAGAAACTACCAACAGCATCAGTTGTTGAAGAGTTTGACTTTAATCAGGTTTTAAAAAACAAAACAAAACCAAACCAAACCCCTATCCTTGCTTTACCAGGAACTCCAACTCTCCCAGGCATTCAAAAGCAGTGAGAGTTGCTTTAAACAATCAAGAAACACAACTTTCCTATGAGACATCCTTGTTCAGGGTGGATCAAGGCCAGATATTTCGGCTCCAAGCCTATCAAAAGGGAACCTAAACACGGCGTAGGTCACAAACTTTTCAGAAGGGCCTGGGGAGACGCACGAATGGGCACAATCCTGCTTCCTTTTGAGAAATACAGACTATGAAGGAAGACCAGAGAAAGGGAGACCAGGCCCCTGAGGTTGGGTGGCAGCGGGCCGTTCAGACAACCCAGAATTGAGGGGTGGTCCCGTTTTATGGCTGTAAACGGTGCAGCAGGCAGAGCCGGAGGAGAGAGATCTCTACCGAGTGTTGGCTAGCTTGCTTCTGGTACATGAGCTCCCTTGGCTATCCCTACCCTGCACTAAACTCTGCAGCACAGGCACACCCCAGCGTGTTTGCTGGACACCCACTTGTGCTCCTTATCTGCAGGCGTCCCACCAAACAAGGTCCCTCATGAAACCCGGCCCCCTCTCTGCAATCCCAAACATCAAGTCCAAGACTTGCATGATCTCCTCTCCACCTGCCCCCTCTCCCTCCCCATGGCTTCGTGTAGCCAGGGAAAATAGTGAAAGGGTTGAGCAATGAGACATTTTTATAGGATAACGCTATGTTGATAGTGAGCATAGGCAGGAGAACCGGTGGGCCAAAGAGCAGACTCCCCCACTAGGAAGAAGGATGCACCGTCCGTCAGCTGATGGGCAGGACAGGAGGACGGGAGAGCTGGGTTCTGTTTCACCTGAGTGACCGAAGGCCTACCAGTGCACTCCCTTGAATGCCTCTTCCCCATACTGCAATGCTGAACTGAGGCTAGGTTAACACAAATTGCCTTTGCATTTGGCATATGAGCGGGTCAAGAGCTCCACCAATCAATGGTCATAACTTCAGCTGCCAAGAAGAGAAGCGAACTACTTTTTGATCCTTCTCCCAAATACAAAAAGAGCCGTTGCGATCGGAAGGCTACTAGCCAAAGAGGCACAATTCTCTGGTAGCTGTGAAACTGGCTGCTTCGAAGAATAACTTGTTGCTGCATTAATATCCAAGGTCACATGCTTCCATCAGGATCAGTTTTTTAATGCTCGCTGTGCCCGTTTTTATGTTTTTGGTTGGAAGCAAGTATCGGTGCAAGAAACGAGAGAGTAACCTTATATGAACTAAGTTTAAGTAATAAGAACAACTGGAACGGCCGTTTGCAGGAAGTTACCTGGTATGAGTCCAGAATACTTCCACTGGAGTTCATTGCAGTTATTTCTAGAGTAAGATGTTAGCCGAGTTAACGGGAGTTTTTTCTGGCATGATTTCCAAGGGCTTTGGATCAACTCTCCTCTGCTGATCTCATTTAGAGCCTAACAGCCACTCTTTGAAGTCTCCTCCTGCTTATCTCACTGAGCTTCTTCTCTTCAACTCTCCAATGGCACAGAATATTCATGCAAAAATCTGTTCTAGCACAAACCTTTTATGTAGACAAGAAAGTACATGAAACGTCGAACCACAGATATAATGACCAACTTCCACACTAAGTAGAGCTGCTCTACAATACCATCTAGTGACACCGAGAGGCTGTAAGGGCTTCCCCCCTTCAGCTGTTATTAGTAACAAGGAGGAGCCTGGAGCATCAGGCTGCAAAGTACCTGATCAACAACTTGCTCTCGTTTAGTAACAGCTGTTAACACACAAAGAGAACGTACGTGCTGGAGGTAGGGAAAGTCACGGTAAAATAATGCCCTGGTGGTTAGTACTTTGGAAAAATTGGTCAAGAGGGACATAGTTAGCCATGTTAGTCTGAAGTCAAGTAGAAGGTAGGACAGACTTGTACCTTAGACTAACCAAAGTGGATATGTCTTTACTTCAGCTCACAAAAGCTTGTGCTATATATCATCTAGTTTGGGTAGCCCAAGGTGCAAATCTACTCCGCCTTCAAAAAAAATGGTCAAGGACGGTGTTTGAGGGAAGGGACTTTCATTTGGTCTAAAAACAAGTTGTGTTCCTTTGGCTAGATCTCTCCATTACACCATAATTATACCAGTATAAAAATGTGACCATAATATGGCTTATCCCATACAGGAAGATAAATAAGCCTTATTGGCCTGAGTTTGTCATAAGGGGTTTGGTTTTTTCCTTCCAATGGTGTATTCCTGGTCTGTGCCCTTACGATACAATTACTATGGCTATATCTCAGAGCTCAGAACAGACCTAAAGAAAGGTCTCAAAGCCAAGAACAGACCCAGAGTTATTCAGGAAAAGGGCTTTTACCATAAATAATTACAATTTCCATAAGCTAGGGAAGAGAATGTATCATAACGCATTTTTTTTATATTGTAGTTTTTATTGATAACAAACAAGCAAGCTCAGTTTTGCACAGGCAAAAGAGGTTCAATTCCAAAAGGCTGGAGGAGGTTGTTCCAGGGAACCTCGAGAGGGAATGCGTCGAAGAAAAATGCAGTTTTGAAGAAGCACGAGAAGTTTTCGAAAACGAGGAAAAGACAGTGAGTATTGTTATTGCAGAACAGAAGTATCCCTCACCACGACTAGCAGGACAGATGTGTAGTGCAGGGGACGGAGAAGGTGTACCTTCCCCTTGTACGGGAGAAAAACCCACGTACTTTCTACAAGCCGCCATCCGCCTCTGCATGAAAAATTTTGGCTGCCCTTACTCCCACTTGAGTCTTATCTAAGCCTTTATAGCTAAGCTAGTCCCTTTCATTAGAGGGATTTGTACCCTAAAAGATTTTACCTGCTAGTCCTTTATCCTCTCGATTCATTTTGTAGTGCAGTTTTGAAAAGGAAAAAAAAAGAAGAAACAATGGGATTAATAGCATTGTTTTTCCTTTGTAGATGGAGTTTTGGAAAGTGTACCTTGGTAAGAAATTTGCTTCTTTCACATTGTAAAACCTAATCGTTCTATAATCATCGCTCAGCATATGCCCAAGTCCCAAGACAGACGGACGTTTGTTGAAAGGATATTTCCTATTGTTTGGAACCCAGCTTACATTAGAAGCAGTCGGCGTTCTTCATGCCGACTATAACAAGTTGGCATTTTTATGTCCTGTTTACAGACAAAAACCAAAATACGAACAAGTTGCAAAAGGCCCTATAGAGGAAGACTTCCACAGACTATTTCTTGTTCATTGGGTGCAACTGGTCAGGTAGCAAGCTGCAAGTTTGAGCCACTTGGCTGGGATAGAAGATGTGAACACAGCAGGTAGCCAATAGCAAAAGCCCTCTTTCATGTGCAAACAGCCACTTGCCAAATGTGCATGTGAGCACAGTGCAATTGCTAGAAAACAGCTGATTTAAAAAAAGGAGCTTTACTCTTCAAAGCAAACAGCAGCCTGAAATTCAAACTAGTGTCCACAAACTTGGGCTTTTTTTTTTTTTTTTTAAACACTTCATTTTTTACTTATGATCTACTTCTTCACTCCTTGGTCTCCATCCCCAAGCTACCTCAATAATCCCTACTCCTCCACCCACAAAAAAGGTTTCAGTGCACACTAAACAATTGAAACTAATTTTAACAAGATATGTTTCAGCAAACAAGCTGCTTTGTAGGTTGGCGGAGGTCCCAGAACATCTCACTAAAAAAAGTCTTAAATAATTCAGATTAGTCTGTCCAAACGATAAAATAAAAAGTTACATTTGAATTTTAAGATTGTCCTCTGGGGGGAAAAAAAATGGTGGTACTATAACTTGGCTGCCATGGGTTTTTTTCCATAGAGCTGAAGAGTCACCCTTCCAAAAAACATCTCATGTCAATGGACACCTCTTATTGACAAACTCACAACCTGCCATTAGCAGTATCTGTAGCACGTAGATGAAGTCTGGTCCTTTCAAAAGGGTAGCTCAAGACCACACAATCATGTAAGCCCCTTTTTGAAGCTGTAGGAGATATCTGTCTTTCAGTGACAGGTGGCCAACATCTTCAATCCTTGATCAATGTATGCTGCAGTGTAAACCGCTCCAACAAACTCGTAGAACCTGACCTATTTTTGCCACCAGTTTGTTGGAGGAGGTAACACTGCTTTGGTTTAACTGCCCTAGCAACACGACAACAAAATTCAGTCTCTAGTGCCCAAGCTGGACATAATTACATTTTGCCCCTACTCACTTTGTCATCTCCCTTCTACCTGCCCATTCTAAGACACCTGAATTTGCTGATGCAATACTAGTGTCATTCTTCTTTCCCCTTGGGCCTCAGCTATTTGTAACAGGGCTCCACTCCAGGGGTGGCCATGATGCCCATGGACCCCTGCCCCCTCAGCCCTTATCAACTTCACTCTCTTTGGGCAATCACTCCTTCACTCTCCTGCCATGCCTTGATGTATGCATCTTTTAGATAAAGGAAGGCTGCCCCAGAGCGTCCCAACTTTGAAACTTGGGTGTCTCCACTTTCTACCTTAAGGGTTAATTATGTGGCTCTGACCACCCTTTATACCATGCCCATGCCTCACAGATAATGCTCATTCCAGCTGGCACATGCCCCTCCTGGGCTATCAGCCTCAGTCCTGGTTCTTGCCCCTCTTAGGCTACACGCTCCTTGGTTGCCTCGGTCTCCAGCTGTGAACCCCGGTCTTTGGCCCCTCTCTCTGGGTCCTGGTCCTAGGCCAGTCGAGACTCCTGGGCTCCCTGACCCTGTTGACACTCTTGGGCTGTAAACCTCTGGGCTCTCTGGTCCCTCTCTCCCTTCTGGGCCAACTGGGACCACCCTACCTCCCTTTAGTCCCTTCCACAAACCACCAGGTGTTGCTTACCCCCAGCTCAGATGTTATCCAGAAGCCTCTCTCTCCATGGCCCTGAAGGCTAGACTGCCTGCCCAGCTCAGGCCCTGGGCTTATATTCTTCAAGCCCAGTCCCCTTCTGTTCAGGCAAATCTCCAGTTGGCCCCTTCCATATCTGGAGACTGCTTCTCATGCAGCCTCTTCCCCTCTTAATGTGGCAGGCACGCTAAGCATCCTGTCACACTATTAAAACTTGGCTTTCTTAGGATTCAGTATCACTAGTTCAGAGATACCAACTCTTTGTATGTTTAGCTAGTTTGTTTGGATTAAAGCGTGGACTTGAATACAGGAGAATTTAAACTTTATAGTTAAAAAAAAAAAGTCACTAGCCTTTATGATTGCAGGAAAAAAAAACAAAACACAAAAAACCAACCTTTATAAAAAAAGTGATCACTCCCACCAAAATTCAGTGTCTTAATGTGCCAACTCAAAGCCAAAGAAGCAGATCACAGCTTCCAGAAAGGAAAGATGAGACCGTTAAAAGAGGAAGGGGAAGTGGACCTATTAAGCTACCTCCTCACTCCAGCTTCCATAACTGGGACCTAAGACCTAGTCCTGACCTCTCACCCAGGAGAAAGAGAAAATGAGGCCCAGAATTGGGCCCTTGTGTATAACATAGGTGAACAAGGTGCCACCTAATGGTTATTATGTCAGAATAATTTAAGAAAAACTCCAGGAGGGCTTTCCATTAATAATCATCATCATCATAATAGCCATCAAGTGCCTATCTTCTTTAAGCTGACCCTGAGAGGTGGGTGGGGAGGTAAGTGCTCGCTGTGACACACCAAGTGACAAGCATTTCTATCCACTTATAAAATATCCTACTTTTGTTTCCAAGGTGGAAATCAGTGCAACCCAAACCCATGCAAGAATGGAGGCTCCTGCCAGGACGAACTGAATTCCTACGTATGCTGGTGCTTGCTGGGGTTCGAAGGGAGGAACTGTGAGCTAGGTATGTCCCGAGAGGTCCGTCGCATCGCTTCCCTTCACCTGCCTCAAATCAAAGGCAGTCTAAACAGCTTCCATCCTGCTCCGGTGGGGTTTGCGCACCCACTTTGCCTAATGCAGATCACAACATGCAGACACCACCAAGGGGCAAGTGCATTGCGGGTCTCAGTCTTGATCCACAGGCTCGAGAACAGGAGCTGCAATGGCTAACCCCAGAAACAGGACTCTTACGCTAAGATGGCACACGGGCCAACACAGAATCAGAGCCGAGGTCTTTTTGGCAGTCAGGCCTGCCAGTGCAAATATTTGCACAGAGAACCTCCTTTATCTCTTCCCAGCGGGATTTTTTTTCCCCCACCCTCTGTGTGGATTATGCTGGTTGGAAATGCTTACCTCCACAGACGAGATTCTGGGCCTTCTGAAATCAGTAAGAGATTTTTTTTCAGTGACTTCAATAGAGCCCCAATTTCACCCCGTGTTCCCTTCTGGGGAGATCCATGCCAGCCAAACTGGAATTTGCCCCCGACTTCAAAAGGATCGGGCTTATATTGCCAGAAGCGTCTGAGTATTGCTGAACAGTGCCTTTGACCTTCCAAAATTAAGCGAGTAATGCTGATGATTACTATGTATACATTGTGATCCAAACAAAATGTAAATATTTTCCTGAAAGGCTCAGGAGTTTATGAATATGGAACTGCTGATGGCATAAAGAAACAGGATCTCTTTCTACTGAGTTATTCCTGCCTGGGCTCTGATGTCGAGTCGCTAGCATAATGAATGTACAAGACTCACTGTGCTAATAAGAAATTCTCTTTCTTTTGGCTCCGGCAAGAGAGAAGTGCAGGTTAGGAAGCGTATTTCAAAGCTGCATCAAAATTTAAATGGGCTCGTTGCAGTGTTCTCAAGGAAGGGCAGAAGGAACAAAAATAGCAATAGAAATGAAGCATAAGAAGTGTCTGTAAAAATAGTAAATGATCATGTTAAAACGGCTACAGGAAGAGATGTGTCCTTGAGAAAGTGGAAGGGAAGATTGTCTACCATGAAGTTATTTGAGAATTACAAGCAAATCCACTGATGAGTAGCTTTTGACACCCAGGAAAGAGAGATCCAGAGAAGAGAACACATCCCAAATGTCCTTAGTGAAACCCGAATTTTACCTTTCCCCCAACTCCAGGTTTCATGGCAAACTCCAACCTTGGTTTCATCAAATGCTGCAGCTCCCAAAACTTTTCACATCACTCTGGGATGGTTCACGTCATGGAAAATGCATGGCTTTGCACCACCTTTTTTGAAATGCAAAACCTGGTGGCACTCACCAGCTGACACCCATTTGGGTGTAGGCCGTCTGGCCTCACTTCCACCTGGCAATCGGGGCTTGATGTCCAGATTTATGCTGCAGCTCTCCCCCACAGCACGGAAATTCAGGAAAGCAGGGTGGAGAGGAGCAGCACAATGGGGAAAACCATGCAACTTTGTAGCCAAATATTTGTATAAACCTTTCCAAGCAGAATTGCCAAGTTCCAGAGGGCTCTGCACCGCTGAGCAGCCTTGATCTCCCTAAAGTCACTGGCATCAGGACAGGCACAGCTCTGTAGCAAAAGGAGGCTGTGCTGGTAGACACGTACCCTTCCACAGCAGTCCCAGTAAGTGGCTGGTGGATCAGGAATGAGGTATCCTAAACCAGCCTAAACTCTATAGCTCACAAGAGCAAAAGGGGCTCGCAGATGCTGCCGCTTTCCCATGACTGTCCCCAGTACTTTTTTCCAGCACTGTCATCCAGGTCTACAGCTCAGACTCTCTCTAGTTTGGAGACAGATGGTTTATAACTTCCACGAGGCCCTGGCGTGTACTCGCTGCATAAGTGCCCCTTGGCTGGAGGCTTGCAGTGGACATTATCAGAGTAAGCCACGCAATTCAATCAGGCCATTTGGTCTTGATGGTTTTCTCAAATTCAAGTTCTGCTTGCATACACCGGGCACAGATTTGTGGCCGTTGCCGATTCTGTTTTATTGGAAGCGTGAGAGCATGCAAATTTGCTGTGGCTCTTAAACCCACACCCCACAAATATTACCCTAACCCTAACCCTTTCCTGGCCCCTACAGCACTTGGAATGGGTTACGTGCAGAGCCGGGAGCAGGTTAGGGCCCAAGTAAACAAGCATCTTGGGGACATATCCTGCCCCCCTCCCCCCCCCGTTAATTTTTCATTGTCTCATTATGCTTGCAAAGCATTGCACCACTTTTCCTCTTTGCTTCCTGTTCAGATTCAACCTGCGCGACCAAGAATGGAGGATGCAAGCAATTCTGCAGGAATGACCAGCAACACAAAGTGGTTTGCTCCTGTGCCGCTGGCTACAAACTTCACGAAGACAGAAAAACTTGTATCCCGGCAGGTCAGGTTCTACAATGATTTCAGGATTTGCACTGAGATTTCCAAAGCCCCCTAGTAGACTTAGGCACCCAACCCTTGTTGAAATCCATAGGAGTTGTATATGTCTAAATCCCCTTGGAAACACCACCTTTGCTTGCTGTTTCTTCACTATGATGCATTTCAGAATCAGAGCTATTTTCTTCTCACCCTGGATGCTTTGGTTATTTCAGCTACAAAAGACAGAGTGGAAATAGTCCCTTTTAGTTTGGTAAATTCTATAGGCAGTATAAAATACTCAGGCAGTATAAAACAGTACCCAACTAAAACAGTACCTGAGGTGGGTAATACCCATTGGGTATTGTCTACCCAATACCCAGCTGTTTTACAGTGCAAAACAGGGATCTTTGAATACATCTTTGTTTACCATCAAGTACACATCTTTGCTATTCAAAGATCTTTGAATACCATCAAGTTATTCTATAAGTTTTTTGAGAAGACCTTACTGCACACTTCCTAGCTGAGATTTAGAGAGATATTTCTGTTTCATCACTGTATGCATGTACATGTACACACACGCGTACATACAACCCATGCAAGCACCTGTAGCATGTGCTAAAATACACAGCCTAAATCTTTATTCCCAAAAAAGGAAAAAAAATAAATAAAAAATGGATTTTTCATGTCTGCAACTTTAGAATGAAGTTTGAAGGATTTTTTTTTTTTAATCAAACAACCATCATCTTGTTCTAATTTTCCCAAATCTCCTCATTCTTCATCTGTTACAATAACCAGAATTCCCCTGGTACATATTACACAAAGATCTACAACATGCCAGTGTAATTGGGCATGAAGCACCATCTCAATAATACATCAAGCATAGGAAACTTAAGACAGACAACACAACTTCTCTATTGAAAACTCACAGAAGAATTCAAGGTGGGGCTTGAATAAAATAGGACTTAAAAAAAAAGGACCAAACATCAAAACTGCATACCTAAGGTGATAAGCAAGCACCAAAAGGTTATCAGAGGATTGCAAGGAAGCATGCTTCAGGCTCCTACACATTGATTTGAGGCTTACCTCTTAGCCATCAGCTTTGATGACTTTTATTCTCCTCTTCTGTGCTAAGAGCCTTTCAGCTAACACGGACCACAAGCTGTCAGGGCTTGCTTCGTTAAGATGCCATCCCGCTTTTCACAAGAGGAGAGGGGTTTACTATGGACAACAAGGGCAAGTTTCAGACTGGGCAATGACAAATCCTACTGAAAAGTTCCTCCGGTAGCTTTTACTGGATAGGCTAAACTTTCCTTCCCGTCCTAAACTGAAGCGTAGCATGTTTCCCTTGTTGAACACACAACATTTTACTACCAGAAAAGTGGCTCTCTTTTAGAGGTGAAAGACAGGATCCCTAGTGATTTGGGGGAAACTTAACATCACGGCACTTAGTGGGGTTTCTGCAGATGGTGTGGGAGAGGAATGGATATGGGGAAGCAGAGTTAATATGAAGAGTAGCTTGCCAATGCAGTCTTCATTTAAAAATAACTCCAAAAAAAATAACAACTCTACCTACACTTGAATATTTGTCCCACCTTGGCTGCTTGTAAAATATTTATGGCACACACACATTTCCATTCTCTGCTGCCTGCATTTGTGTTGCAGCAGAGTTAGTCGCTATAGAAATGTCTGCCCTAAGCAAGAGGAGTGCATTCCCCGCATACGTGCAAAGGGAGGCCAGTTCCCAGTTTTGATGCTCTGGGTCATCCCCAACAGGATTCCTCAAACTCTTCATTACTTTGGGCATAAAAACACGACCTCTCGACAACGCGCAGCCATTGTCACAAGCCGAATCTCATAAAATAAGCTTCTAACAATCTCTCCCTTTCCTTCGCACAGTGCCATTTCCCTGCGGGAGGATTTCAGCGCCAGAAGCCAAAAGCAAAGTCACCCGAGCCATGAACACTTTTGAGGAGTGGGACACCACCAATTCTACCGAGGACGAAGCTGCAGACAACGCTGCGGGCAACGTGACGGACTACACGACGGGCAACGCTACCGACGACGTGACGCCCGCGCCGCGTCGCATCACACTCATCACCAAAACAGACACGCGAGTTGTTGGTGGGATGGAAAGCAAGAAGGGGGAAATCCCTTGGCAGGTACTGGAGGTTTATCTTGCTGTTCAGCCCCATTATAGTTATTGTGCATAGCAGCGTTTCTCTCGTAGACCCTTCAAAGCTCAGTTTCCTAGGGTCTTGCGTGCTAGTAGGGCATGCCATCTCTGTCTGTACCTGCACGTGCAATAAATGTTGCCCAGGGGAGGGCCACCTTGGCAACTTGCAAGGAGTCTGGAAGACCACCTCTTGGTCCAAAGAGAGCAAAAGGCACCAGCTTTGGGGGCTTTGCAGCAGGAGATATGAACACTTTATGCCATGCCAGTCCAGCAAGGCAAAGGCTTCTTTGATTAAATAAAATGTGATGGGGTGTGTCAGGTTTTAAAAGGTACAGGTTCACAGGGAAGAAAGGCCAAAGCCACAATGGATGCTTAATTCAAGACAGCCATTACACATCAGCTGGCTTAAGTGATCAGCAACTGGTTTTAACCTGTGACAGAACAGAAGTTCGGTGCACATAAACCAGTTCAAAAATGACTGAAACCGGTTCGAGATAAACCGGGTTGAAAATCTGCTGCCCCTGTGCTGAGCTGCCTTGCCTTCAGGGAGCTCAGCAGAGATCTGCCTACGTGGTGCAAAGGGCAAGGGAAGCGAGGTGCGGAAGAAATGTTAAAACTTCAAAATTTTCCCCGGCTCTTCAAGTTCATCCCGGCTTTGATGAAGCCGGCAGACTCCTGTGCGAGCCATGCAGTGAAATAAAATCAGGATGAGGTTAAAAAGACGATACTGTGAGCTCCGGCACAGCTGGCCACGGGGAAAGCAAGAACAGTGAATAGGCGCTACACAAACTGGAATATGAAAGGCTCCATCTGCACAGCTCGAGCTCAGGTATTTTAGGCCCATCTCAAACAGACACAGAGCAAGATGCTTCCAGGAAGCTGAATGGTAAGAAAAGATCAGCAAGGGGCAGGGACCGCTTTGCTGAAAGAGTCCAAAAGAGAGGGGGCTGTCGGTTAAAATGCAAGCAGCAGGCCAAGGCAGCAGTTAGCATAACATCTCATGGGTGGCAGCAAAAGTCATGTCCCCCTGAACGTGCAGGTGTGTACACCGAGCCACAGGCAAGTCATGTCAGGCTGTTTACTGGAGGCCAAAATTAGGCACCTAAATCTACACTTGGCTGCCTTGAGGGAAAGGCCAGATGTTGTCCTCAGAGGCAGACGATGCTTGAGATTTGTTTCTACTATTCTCTCCCCTCATCTACTGCATTGCAGTGATGCACGACTCCACAGTGCCATCCATAAGCAAAGGATGCTGCGGTCCAGGGGGTGGAGGGGGAATGGCTGGAAAGACTCACTCAGATGGGGAGGCCAATTCTGCGCTCTGGCAACCTTCACCCTTAAACCTCCCAGCATCTGTGGCTTTCCCTTACCACTTCTGCCATCCCCACAAGGCAGGAGAGGAGCCCTACAGATTCACTGCTATCTGGAGCAGTCAGAAAACCAGCTGCCTCCTCCAAAGTGTTTGCTGGCCTCATACCCAGCTTTGGGCTCCATACAAGCCATCAGTCCTTTTTCGGTGCCCCTTTTCCATTCACCCCCTGGCACAAAACTGCCAACATAGACAGCCATGTGGTTTCCACTGGGCCTGTGCAGGTGCTTTGTGGCCCAAATAACATCAGAAAAACTTCATGACTTCATCTGGAAACCACGACAATGGGGAATGAAAGTGGTCCCAAGCCGCCGAATTTGAATCTAGGTCTAAACCTTCAATGGAAGGCAATGACGGGGGGCAGGAGTAAAGCCATGCTCCATCACCCCTTTTCTTAAAAAGATAAAATAAATCTTTCATGTACTTTGACAGCCTGACATTTAATCAGCACCGGATTGTTTATTTTTGTAATTGTCAATCTGTGCTGCCCTCCAGTGGCTTGGGGGAGCACGTGTCCCAGCAACTTTCCTGTCGGGTACGTAGAGCCCTTCCCGGCAAAACACGGCATGGTTGGAGTCAGCATGGTTATTTTTCTTTCTTAAATATAAGGAAGATTAGGAGAGGGGGGTATTAATAGACACCTGTGAGATACCAATTATTGATTTATCTCCGATCATAGAGCAGCTCTCGTTTGCTACGAGTCGCTTGCTGTTTGCAGGGCTGTTCTTCATAATTATGAATATTGATCTCTCATGCTTAAAGATC
>NW_017728916.1:10986786-10991166 GCF_001723895.1 Crocodylus porosus
GGGGCTCCGGCCCATACTGGTATGCTAACGCCCAGGATACCGGGGCCATCGGGAAGTACTGTAGTCATGGGCTAGGGAAGGAGGGACTGAATATTACGCTATGTCCAATTGCCCTGCCTCCATCATGGCTTTAGGGGGGAGGAACAGGAGACGGCCCTTCGAACAACGTGCGCAGCATCTACGACGGGCTGTCAGCCGGCAGGCTGGGTTAAAGGACGAAGCTCAGGGACTCGGCGGAGGTGCTTTCGAGAAGGTGGGAAGCGAGCGGTTGCTTTGAGTGCCGATTCTGTACCACTTAGCAGATGCTATTCATCACTCCTTGTCCTCCCCCTAAATATAACTGCTATGTGCGATTCCTCCTCATTACCCGGTGATGCAGTACCTAGGGCTCACGTTTCTTTTCCCCGTAGGTTCATCTGACGAATAACGATAAAGGATTTTGCGGTGGGTCTATTGTCAATGAGAGATGGATCGTGACGGCAGCACACTGTCTGGTGCCTGGGGCAGAGATTACTGTGGTAGCAGGTAAGCCAAAAAAAAAAAAAGGAGCCTTATCCCTGATGGCTTTTATCTGAAGCATGCTAAGTAGGACGGGAACTAGATAAAGCCCTTCCCTGCAATCAGGAGACCAGATGTGCCATATTAAAATCGGCATCCAAGTCCCAGCAGATTGTTTTGCAGATGGAGCACAGTCCCCAGCAGGTAGGGAGCTTGGCTTTGGACAGGTTGGGAATCACGCGGGCACATCCAAACCACGCACAAAGGCTTTTGCCTAGGAACAACCACCATGCCTTGAAAGGGCTGGAGCATGCTGGGCTTTGCAATGGTCACCGATAGTAAAAGACAGAGGGAGGTCCAGAGTCCAACCTTGTGCAAGTTGTCTCCGCTGCAACGCCGACAACGGAGCTACAAACAGTTTGCACCGGGGCCAAACGTGGCCCGCAGGAGATGGTCAGGAATGGGTTGTTGGGTCCTGCAGGGCCCAAGGCACAAAACAATGGTCTCATTTTAGAAAGGCAGAAGTCCGTTTCACAAAAGCCACCACTCGCTCAACTCAACTCAACCTCACATCAGAAGCCAGAGCCGACACGGCCACAAGTGTCCTTCAGCTAGGTCACGCTCTGTCCCCAGTAGGATGCGGTCAGTGGCCTGCGCAATGAGGTATGCGGACCTCTTCACGCATTGCCTCCAATTAAAGATCGCACTTTTGTTCCTCGTTATCAGGCCTCAAATTCGCAGAGCTCAGTAAAGTGTTGAGTGAAAAAAAAAAACCTCATCGATTCCTGCAACCCACTGGAATAATTCTGTACAGGCAGCTCAAGGCTTTCCTTCAATACTGAACTGCCATAGAAAATGGAAATTCTGGGCTGAAGGTGAACTCTGAACCTGCCTATTTCTAAAAAAGTCCCCAAGCATTTCAGACTAGTTGAGTCTTGCTGGGAACTTTTTTGGTAAGCATATGGTATTGCTCTGCAAAACAACTTGTCTTGGTATTTCTATGATACTTTTTCCCCTACTCGCTGGGCTAGTATTGATTGCTTACTGTGCAACCCAGTTCAATCCAGAGCCCTGAAACCAAAGGCGAGAGATTTGGCAAGGGCTAAAATAGCTTTTCACAGTCACAGTCAATTCCCCCAAATTATTTATGTGGTAGGTCTAATTCAATAGCCAGCATGTAGCAGTCATACAGGTCCCACTTGCTAACTGTAGCCAGAAAAAAGGGGGGGGGGGGGTGTGTGCAGGTGTGACATGCACACTAAAACATGCCAAAAAAATTATTTAAAAGCAATGATAAAAAATATTATATTTTTAATACTATAGAAACGCACCAAAAATAAAGAATTATATATTTAGATTCATAACTTAGTTTTAACCAGATTAAGGATGAGAAGGATCAAGACAGTGTTAGAGAAGAGCGCAGCGGCCCAGAGAGAACGGCTCTGGTTACTGCACGCGTGCCGATCCTCCGCTTGGATTTCTGCCGTGGTCCTTAATGTTGCGTGGGGCGGATGATAGGGGAGGGCCAGTTGTGCCAGCTCAGAGGTGCAGCTGCACAGGCCAGCAGGTTCAGTAGGGTTCCCACTGTGCAACACAAGGCCCAAAGCCCATTCCCTGCTCCATGCTTTGCCTCCATGAGACTTCACATGGACAGGCGCTAAGCTGTTGCAGCCTGGGGAAGAGCGTGAACTGGCACCCCCCTGGAAGGGCACATCCTTGCCCTGAACGGCATGCGTTTGCATGCACTTGCTGCAAATTTGCTCTCGTTTCCAGCTCCATCAGGTATTTCACCCCTCTTCAGTTAAGCCAGGTCTCCATACGCTAACAGTAGCAGCGCAGCTGGGCTTTAATGAGAAACCTTTTACGGACAAGCATCAAGTAACAAGAGGAAAGAAGTGAGGGTATAGGTTTCCTCCTTGCCTGTTGAGTTGTGCCAAAAAAAAGCAAACCCACACACACATTGCATGTGTCCCACCTTCTGTTGTGTACCCCCACCACCCAGGCTAAACACCCACGTCGCTGTTAAAACAACTGGGGTGTGAGGCTTGGAATAAATGGGCATTTAAGTTCCCCCTCCACAAAGGAGCAGCATTTCCGTTCCTCCTCAACATTATAAAGCAACAGCCATCAGAAAAACCCCTGCCCACAGCAGTCTGCTTTTCACAGCTCAGAAATGCAGCTATTCATTTCTCACATCCTGCTGCAAAGAAACTCGCTCCCAAAGGTAGCGTAGTGGCCCAATATCAGCCGTGCGGTACTTACCAAAGCTACCGCAGTGGCCCGGACAGCAATATCAATAAGAACAACAACAAAAAAAGCCAGCGCACCTCTCCTGTTGGAGTCTCTTCTGGTTTTCTCAGGGCAGGTTCAGCAGGAAGACAGGGCACCCTGAAGGCCAGCAGCACCGCAGCTATTGTTTAGAGCTGTCTATATTCTGGAGGCGATAGCAGAGCTCTTTGGATGACCGAGACGGGAATTAAAACACACTCATCTCACTTGGGACTACAGGATAAAGCAGCTGCTTGTTGGTCACAGGTCGAAGTCATTTCTCAGGGCTGTTTCCTTGAAGGTTCAGCATGTCGATCACAGTGGGAAAAGCTACCCTGCTCCTCCTGTCTTTGCAGGGGAGCTCAGGCTGTCTGACAAAAGAGATTTGCTTTGGCCTCACCGGATAAATCCCAATGCAAGAGAAGCAACCAGCTTGGTAAACTCTTACCTTTTCCCTCCCTGTTCTTGTAAGAAAGGCAGTTGCTGGCAAGCAAGCCAGCTGTACCACTGAGCAACAAACTGCCTGCAGCTGATTTGTATCTGGAGCAGCAAGGGCCTGACCAGGTGCAGGGAATTTGGGGCACCCCTGAGAGCAGGCAAAGGCAGGCTTTGGATGTCAGACGTGAGTGCTGAACATTACAGAGTTCGTACGTATGGAGAGCTACCTAATGCCCTGGCCCAGCTGGAAGGGGGTGAACTGTGTGATAGCACTGGAAAGGAGAGCGCACTTGCAACCGAGTCACACAGTGCTGGCAGGGAAAACCTACCTCCACGGGGTTGCTGTCCTGGCAAAGCATCCTTAGAGAGCCAAGCCTCTGCAGGTGGGCAGCAAAATGTATAGGTGCTGGGCACAATGGGGTGTAGGTTGTAGCCATGTTGGTCTAAGGACACGGGCAGACAAAGTTCCTTGGGTGAATCCGGTATCTTTTATTAGACCAACTCAAATAGTTGGAAAAATTCTTCTTTGCAAGCTTTCGAAAGCTTGCAAAGAAGAATTTTTCCAACTATTCGAGTTGGCAAGCTTTCGAAAGCTTGCAAAGAAGAATTTTTCCAACTATTCGAGTTGGTCTAATAAAAGATACCGGATTCACCCAAGGAACTTTGTCTGCCCATTTCCCCAAAGAACCAGCGCAGGGGGGCAGATTTGATGATCTACTTAAGTTCCTTCCAACCCTACATCTATGAACCTTATCTGGGCAGAGCGGAGGAACTTTAGCAGGCACTCACAGCTCAGTTATACGCGTGCCAGAAAGAAGACAGGACACCTCGTCCTCCAGAAACTCCAGCCTTGCTCTCACACAAGCCTTTGGAGAATCCTTTTGCCCATCCCTTTACCCTTTGCGGGCCAGACACTGGGGATCTGGCTCTACTTCCAAGGAAAGCTAAACTGAAAGCCACGTACTTGAGTTCTGCATTCGGCAGCAATAAATCCACGCAACTCCTTTTGCACGGTTAATAGCCCTGGGTATGGACAAGCTCCCGGGGTGGGATCTGGTGGCTATCCACCGAGTCAGAGTGACACCAGCAGTGTCGATCGTATCTAACTCCACTGTCATCATCCATTACCCTGCAAGCTTGTAACGCTCAAAAATAAAACAGCCGCCTGTTTTTTCT
>NW_017728916.1:10991266-11005505 GCF_001723895.1 Crocodylus porosus
CTGCAGCTCAACAGTTACGTGACGCCCATCTGCATCGCGAGCAAGGAGTTCACCAACAACCTCCTGAAGAACGCGATGGGCACCGTGAGCGGCTGGGGGAGCCTGTTCTTCCGCGGGCGGACGTCCCACGTCCTGCAGGTCCTGAAAGTGCCGTACGTCGACCGCTCCACGTGCCTGAAAAGCAGCACGTTTTCCATCTTGCCGAACATGTTCTGTGCAGGTTACCAAACAGGAGGGAAAGACACCTGTACGGGGGACAGCGGAGGCCCCCACACTACAGACATAGAAGGGACCTGGTTTCTCACCGGAATAACCAGCTGGGGAGAGGACTGCGCGCAGGAGGGCAAATACGGGATCTACACCCGAGTGTCCCGATACGTCAAGTGGATTAAAGAGATGACAAAGCTCCCTCAATCAACACAGACTTAGGCAGTGCTGCTGCTTCCCTCTGGATTGACTGATCGCTGGGGAATCCCGCAGTCCTAATTCAGTTCTTCTTCAATCATGACATTTTGACGCGCGGTGATAATTGAACTAATTTTTCTTTTTTTGAAGAACAAATATCGAGAGCCCAGAGTATGCATGGGAGGGAGGGGCGGGGAGACAAAGCTGCATTCATGATAAATACCCAAATCCTACCCTTCTTCATGAGCCTGTCACTGGGTTCGGCACATTCGTCAATGCAAAGGCCAGGATTTGGCTTCAAGGCAGCAGTATCATGAGCTCATTCAACAAGTGAAAGAATATTACATTGCTCTCTGAAATGATCAGTCAGGAAGCTTGACTCTGGACCTGTTGCATGCAGTAGGCAATCTTTGGGAGAGATCAGTGACCTGTCAGCATTGGCATTTGCATGTGTAAAATGACCTGAAATCAAGGACCTATTAAACTGGTATGGAAGTCGCTGCAGGATTCGCGATAATGATTTCTTATGAGGCCTGTCGAGCTTATGAAAAGATAATTGTTTAGCATCCATCCCCGTGACGCAACACTCTTCAGAGTGATCACATTTAATTAGAAAAGACACGCTCGCTTCCCCTGCTGCTGTCAACTGACACAGCTTTGGTGACTTCATTGGAGCCAGGGAGACTTCAGGCCTGCAACCCCCCACTGCTGTTTCTAACATCTCACATGGTATTTCTGCTCAGGAAGTGCTTGCAAACTGATGCCATTTCAGAGGGGCACTGCCCTTGCCGTAACCAGTTTGCATTAGGGTTGGACCCAGACGCTAACTGCCTCTGCCTTTGGCCAAACTAGATTCTCAAAACCCAGGTTGAGCAGCTCCTCGGCTTCGGAGATGTAGTAAGTCCACGGGCACCTGAGTCCGTGCAGATGCCTGAGGCTCTGCCAGCAGCACCTTGTTCTTGACAGTGCTGAGCATCTTGGCACCCAGGTTATACCTAAGCACCAGCAGGACTTGCAAACGAGGCTCTCCCTGGGGCAATCTCATGGCACGTCTAACCTACAAAGGACAGAAGGAAGAGCAGCAGCACTTTCCCCTCCTCCATCTTTATTGCTGGTTCACCCAGGATGGAGGCCAGCTGGATTCAGTTCCCTTCACCTACATCTTCTCCGTGCAGCCCCAGGTTGCATGGGGTGGGGGTGGGCAGGCACCTCTGAGGTGGACAGGAGCACTCATATCCCCCTGCTGTTGAGGCTCTTCCACTTGGCTTGCAGTCCCTAAAAAGAGAAAGGGCTGAGTGTGCCTGTACACCCTCCAGACCACGCCGGGACAAGAAATGTAAAACCTGCCAACATATCTCCACCACCCCCACAATTACGACACCCCACAACAGAACCAGCACCAGTCCTGGATTTTACACCTGCACCTCCAGAAATGTAATATAATCTCATCCAATGCACCAAATGCCCTATTGGGAGATACATAGGAGAGACCAAACAACAACTGTGCACCAGAATGAGCGCATACTGAAAAGACAAGAATACCCTATGGCCTGTGGGGGCACATTTCTCACAAGAAAACCACTGTCTTTCCAATCTCTCAGTTTTAATCCCCAAAGGGATTTTACAAAACACCTGGCACAGACGAGCCTACGAACTTTGCTTCATCGACCTACTGGATACAAAAAATCGTGGACTAAATATAGACACTGGATTTATGACACACGATAACCTGCTTGACACCTGACTCCCCAAGTACCTCTCCACTATTTACCAGCTACATTCATTCTCTCCTCCAACCCCCCAAACTCCTCAATTTACTTCTTCATTGACTGCCTTTCTTGCCTGCAGACCAACCTCTGGCTTCTTTACTATTCCTCCCATCCAGGAAGAGCACACACCAACTGCAGATGAGTATCTGCGTCCAAAAGCTCGCAAAGAAGAATTTTTCTATTTGAATTGCTCTAATAAAAGATATCAGATTTACCCAAAGAACCTTGTCTTCCTATGTCCTTAGACCAACATGGCTACAACCTATACCAGCGCACACCCTCATGATTAGGGCACAATCTGGGAACAGGAGAGACCCTGGGTCTAATCCTTGCTCCATTAAATAGCTCAGCACTTTCTTCCCAGGTGTGTATGATCCAGCTATTAAATCCTGCACCTCCCCACTCCACCTCGTCCCCAGCCCAGTGACCATTTGACATGTCAAGAACAGCTCCGGCAGGAGGGTTTGAAAACTGTCCCTCACCAATTGATCTACAGCCTGGGGGCTTCAGACTCAAACACCTACCTCTAGGAGGGCTCAGTGCCATGATCCCCAAGTTGAACCTTCATGGTACAGCAAGTAAGTCCTAACTTCTCTATGATTTAAGTCCTAGAGAGAGGCAGGATTCAAACATCTGCCTAGGCTCTATCCTTCCTACTGACAGGTTTGGATGTGCACTGTGGAGGGAGTGTTGCTTTGCAACTTGGGTAGCATTCATTCAATTAGGCACCTAAAAACTTAGCTGCCTCTGCATTTGGTGCTGAAAAACCCACGTGGATCTGCCCTTTGCTGCCCTTTCCACTATGGTTACCTCTAGGTATCTGAATGGGCAATGCCAGATGGTTCCAGAATTAATGGGATTTGAGCTCCGACTGTGATCAATGAGGCACCTACAAAATATAGGAATTGTATTTATTTCAACTAATTTAATAATAATTCACAAATCCAGCATTGTGTAACTTTTTTATCTTTGCCTAGTTTTAGGCATTTCTATTTGTGCTTTGCCCAGAGTTTGTATGAGCTAACACTAGAAGCATTAAAAGGAAAAGCCACTGATGCCCTAAAATGACCCAAAACATTTCCCTTGAACTCTGATGACCCGAAGCATTGAACATTCAGCCATCTGAATGGTAAGTGCTGATTTTGGGCGGCAATTTCATTCCACTGCTTTTGTGGCCTCCAGATATCCATCACCTTTGTAAGGAAAACAGCATTAACATCTTACCTGGAAAAAGTATGTACATGCAGCTGATCAATGGGCACAGGAACAAAACCATACCTTGCTAAGTGAGGCCACGTGCTCGCATACACTCCAGAAAATCCAAGCCTGGGATTCAATTTTTTGCTTGAACTCCTGAGTTATTGCTAGTTACAAGAGCTAATTACAGCTCGGTACAGTCAGGGAATCTTTGGTATGACAGCACGTTTCATAAAAAGATCATTTCTAGTTAAACTGTAAGCTGAAGAACTTGAAGCAAGATGAGATGTGTCTAATAACAGGTATCATGTCTGGACCCAGAGTTTTAGAGTTTTGCACTTGTATTTTGTCTTGGACCCACACTGCTACCAAATACATCCCTGTTCATTCCCCCTTTCCCCATCCGCTCTTTGCCCCTGTGCAACACGGGAGACTGGACCAGAGGGATCTATGGTTTGACCCAATAAATGGCAATATGTTCATCAGTCCCACTGTGTATTTTGTGGATCCACTGGCCCTACCCATGCCACTCCCTGCAGTTTTGCCCTAGGCAGACTCTGATAGCTTTGTGGACAGCAGTCATGTCTTGCAAGAACCAGGGTCCTGTAGGTCTTATGGTCTTATTCATAGTGCTCCACTACTCTAAGAGATGAAGGGATATTCTTGAAAGCTAAACTAAACAGAGGGTACACAGACTGGTACAGGGACACATCAAATTCTGGGTCTGTTACATGTGTCCACAACTAAGCGAGTTACCCTGAGCAATCACATTTCCCAAACCCAAGGATAGTGCAATAAATATACTAGGAAAAACTTTTGAAGTAGATAATTATTGGCTCCGGTCACCTCTGGTTTCCACTGAAACCCAATGAAGTGTACTAAAATAGTAGACTTTGGCACTGGTCACTCCACATGCCGATGTCCCGGGTTCATCACTCAGCTCAGCTTTGGGAATAGATCCACAGACCTCAGCAAATCCTGGGCCCATCAGGGGACACTTCCTTGATTTGCAAGGTCACCTACCTACCTAGCTTCTTCCTTCCTTTCCAGAGGCAAAATAATAGGGAAGAAAACACTCACTGCTTTTTGCACATTCACTGTATCATTGTTTCATTCATAACATTTCTGCCAAGGTCACTGCTGCAGTGAAAACCACTGGAAAAACATTGTGTGCACCTGTCCGACAACAGCAAGTATGCAGCAATCCTGGCACTACAGTGCCTGAGAAGCACGCCACGGGAAGGTGAATAAATTGCTACATGGCTCGCCCACCTTCGGCATTATTCAAATGTGAGCTTGATTACTTACTTGTATAACCAGGGTAAACCTGTGCATTAAAATGGATGAAAAAGCAAATAGCCAGGAGGTAAACTAGACCCCCATGCTACAGCAAAACTAAAATATTGCCTGTAAGCATGATTATGCTGGTGTAAAAGGGGTGGGTGGGACTTAAGTGCTTGGGAGCATATGCTAACTGATCTCATGCAAGTGTTCGGTGTGTCCTTTGTCCGTCTCTCCCCAGTTGAACTAATTTTCATCTTATTTCTCAAGAGAACCAAAGTATTTGGGCAGGGGTTGAACTAGAAGTGACCTCCTGAGGTCTTTTCCAACCCTCATTTTCTATTCTATAGTTGTAATTTTTACCTCGCATGACTAGCAAGTTCCGTGGACATCAACACCAGTTACTAATAGGCTCTGGACCTCAGGTTTGGACCTGACCTCGATCTCAATTCAACGCCTTTAAATCCCACTGAAGTCAACAGGATGGAGCATGCACTCAAGTGTTTCCTTGAATCGGGGCCATCCATAGCGCTGATACCGTGCAACCTTCAATCCTCAACTCCTTACCCCTCTAGTGCTGGGTCTTTCTTTGCAACAAGTCAGGTGTGTCAAATTGTACAGCAGGATGGAGATACAGATCAATGCTCCTGAAGGACACTGAGATTTAGAGCAAGATTTATAGTCTGTATTTGAGGCTGCAGCAGGAAAAGTGCAATGCTTTTGTCACCAGTTTATCTACCAGTAAGCAAATCAGATCTTTTCTGATGTCTCTGCATACTATTTGCAGTCAGAACATGTACAATTAGGGCTGTTAGGAAGAAATGAAATGTAACTGCCTTTGTAAAGGCAAAGTGCAGAAGCTTTTAGGATATAATTAAACATTCTCATATGAATTTCTTTATTTAACAATGTTTGAGTTTTAAATATAGATTTAACACATTTTTTACAAGTACATATACAATATAGTTCATTTAAATTTGCGAACAGGGAAAATCCTCTGCTTCATTTTGTAGTACCATATACATGAACAGCTTAGTTAAACCATGTACTTCAGGTAACATAACATTAATTGTGCAAAGTTTCAAATGTTAAAAGTCTAAGACTGCACATTCAGGTTTGCAGAACTTATCCATCTCATAAATTAATAAAAGCCTGGATTGAACACTATGGAAGACAAAGAAGATTAAAACCATTTCAATATGCAATGTGTGCTATGTTTTAAACATTAATATTTACATCTGTACCTCAAAAATGTGTACTTATTATGACAAGAATTGTTACTACTATCAGTAGTCCTGACAGTACTTCAAGAGAATCTTATTTTTAGTCCTAACAAGTGCATTGTGATTCAGTTTAAAATAGAAATATACTTGAATGACTTAAAAATTGTCCATTAGGAATTCCAGTGATTGGACAATGTTGGGATATTTCTAGGGTTTTTTTTTGCAATGATGCTTAATTCAAATCCAACTGATCAAAATGAATGAGGTATTCTCTACAGTACTCAATAGATACATTAGCAAAGTGCCAGAGCGCGTAAGAACTGTATACTAGTGTACTATGAAATGTCCTGTACAGTTCCAATGACAGCTCTTCATTAACTCAAGGACTCCTTTGTACAAAAGTGATCACTGGAAAAAAAAAAACTGCACCGTGTAACAATGTTTACTTTCACCATAACACTAAGGTCTTGCGGTTCACCGATCAAATGGGTCCCTCCGTCCACAGTGTACAATATTTCGGTCAGATGGGACAGCGTAAATTCAAGTCTACATGCATTCCACTAACCCTGTTTTTTTAGCACATCCAGAATTATCTTCGTACACATCAATTAAAAGCTAAACCACCTGCACATGTGTATTACAAGAAGAAACCTGGACAAAGAAACGCTCAATAAATTATGAAAATCATTAATATTCTCCCTCCCACCCCACCCCCCCAAAAAAAGTTCAGTAGGTAAGGTATCAGTAAAGATGCTGAAAAGTACAGTCTTATAACATTTTTAGTGCAAACATGGACATTTAACTTACAGTTATGGCACGTGTTCCAGAAGTACAATACGTTAAATGTAAACTTCAACACTTGCTAGATACAGGTTTTAGCCTCGGGACACTTTGGAGCCCTAGGTGATTTTTGACAACCCTGAGTTGTCAGTTAGCAGGCCTGATCCAAAGCTCATGGAAACCAATAGGGATCTTTCTGGTGACTACCACAGGCTTTGCATCAGACCTTAAGTGCAAAAAGAGATTCTTTAGCATTATTGCATCATCATATCAACGAACCAGATGATGATCTTACTGTACATTACATTCATGTAACTGAAATATATTTAAACCTGTTCCATAAAAATTAACCGGATCAGAAATGTAGCTTTTTCAATTTTTTTTTTTTTTGGTTTACCAAAACTTAACTTTCATTTGCAATCAATGGCAACAAATATTGTCAGAGAGTAAGTAGATAAAACCTTCAACCTGTAGAATAAATGTCGGGCTTCTAAACAAAGTGTGTAGAACGAAAAGCTGCTGATATACTTCTTGGATGAAAATTAATGGATGTCATGGAAAAATAGCAAGTAAAAATAAAACAATACTGTACTTTCCTCAGGGGGAAAAAAAACGAAAGAGCGAAGAATGGCTTCCTTTATGACTATGACAAACTGCAGCCCCATTCAGTGCAGATGAAGTTGTGAAGATCTGTGAATGTGATGAATAGTACAGGGTAACTCCAACTACTGTGCTATTTCTCTGTAACACCTAGTTCAAAGTTTCCAAACGAGCATCAAAAAATGGGATGCTACTAGTTCACTCTTAGTTCAGGGGGCACTAAACTTTCTTGGGTTACACAGGGCAGCATCTATAAAGTAATGAAGAATGATGTTAATATTGTAGCATCTTATTCCAAGAATACATCATTTCCTGTAACCATGTCACATTTGTACAATATGAATGGGCCAAATCTAGTAGTACTCCCACTAATTTCAGCGGGAGTCTTTGTCAAACAAGGATCGTGACCCTCATTTGAGTTCAATAATCCACCCACTGATTACCACCCCACAGCCAGCTGATACCTCTCTACATTTACGTCCTGTGTAACTCCACTGCTTCTTTACAGAGTAACAAAAAGTTTGCTATATGCGCTGATCAGAATCTCAGCTTGTAAAAGGTAGACCCTGCTTTCTGTTTCAAAGGCAAAAAGTCAACATCGTTTTTAATGGACCCTGCATACATAATTCTGTTCGCATAAATGATAAATCTTGCGACTGAATCCGTTAAAGTGCATGAGTAATAGTGCAAAACACTTACATTATATCTGCAAAGCTACACGTGAGATATTAAATAGAATGTGTACCATACTTGTGAATTCTGGCAAACATGCTTGTTTAAACTTGTGAGAGCTCGGCATTTTCAACACAGTACAATACAGTGTGGTCAGTTTAAACCAAGTGGCCCAGAGTGCCACATGTGACACTTGATACCAGTTCACTGAAGTCAACAGGAAGATACCTCCTCCTCCCCCTGATTGCCACAAGCATTGCAATTAAGCCAATAATGCATACTTCTAAGCGATAATGACCCACTGCATTAACCAAAGGGATATGCAATGTATGTCCATAGGGCTCCTATAGTTGGGGAATATCCTTAATTATGCTTTGCTGAAAGCACAGTGCATCCACATATATAATACAAGCCCTTACAGCTTGAAGGGGCTAATTTGGTGGTCAGCATAGTGTTGCTACTTGAAATCATGAACAGAACAGAAGCAAGAGTTAACTAAGACCCTGACCCTATCACGAGCTCATGCCAATGTTTCCTTCTGGATCCTCCTTCAAATGAATGAGGGGACCATGTAGGAAGAACTCATGGCAGCAAACCCCTGGGAAGAAGTCTTTCAACTCTGATGCTCCTGAATATCTTTTCTTAGGGACTGGACTCAAGTCACGATTCAGCCTAGACTCCAATTTTGCTGCCATCGCTTCGCATCTGCAAAATAACTGCACCTCAACTAATTGCTGTCACAGCTCATTGTTTGTTCGGTGGGCTCAAGGAGAGGTATTGTTCCTAGCTGTCCAAAGCTTTGTCTGCATGCTGAGTCTGATCAGTTATACCACTGCAGAGATATCGTATAAGCCCCTATGGTGACACCCTGATTCCAAATCCACAATCGGTGGCCACCACAGGAGTGCCAAGCTCCTGTTGTATTAGAGTTAACCTCAATGAATGACTTCCAAGATACGGCTCTTCACCCGCTCAGCAATACTGGTAACCTACACACACGTGCACCACATTGCAAGGTGTGAGGTTTCAGCCTTAAAACGTGCCCCAGAGGCCTGTATCTCTATCAGCTACACCACTACCCCATCTAATGTGTTTTTCCCCTTTTACTCCCTGATGGCTTTTGCAATGCACCATTAGCAAAATATTATCTCTAAAGGCAAATGCATATACACACACAGTTGCAAAGAGGCCACTTAACACTCTTTTTAAGTGCAGATCCAACATTTTTCCTGAGTATTTGCAGGTGGGATTATCAGGAACACTCCCATTGCATGCCACAAGAATTGACAGCAATAGATAATGAACTAGACCAACACTGAAAGCTTCTGAAACCTCAAGTCTTTGTCTAGTCCTCTTGAATATATGCAAATACCTTGTGGGGCAGCTCAGAGTCATTTCACGCAGGGGCCTGATTCTCATCTTATTTATGTCTGTGTAAATCAAGCCAGGCACCTATGGAGTTGCATTACCATATATTAGCAGAGACTCAGACTGGCAGCCTCTACAGAGGTAACTGGATGCAATTTCTTTTGTACCTGGGCCTCGAGTCTTGCAAGCGGATTTGCAGAGGCAGACCCTTACTGTAAGCCAGTGGGGCTCAAGATTTCCCACCCCTATAAGCACCCTTTGGAAAGGAGGCTTGGTTTCCAACAGCCCAGATCTGAGCTAGCAAATAGTAGCAAAAGTCCTTCCAACTTTCACTCACTTTGGCACCCTATGCCCAACCCCCATGGGGCTATATGCACATATTTCATGTATTGCAGCTACTAACTGAAGAGTCTCAAAGCTGTAGAAAAGTAGATGGATATTGTAAACTTCTGGAGGACACACATTAATAGGTAGAGTTGGACAGGATTTTAGTCTACAGTTAATACTACTTGAAAGGACACTTTTTAAAGCGATTACTCCTATAAACAAGCATAGTCTGTTCCTTATTTTTCTGCCTTCCCACCCCATTTGGGGCGTTTACTAGCACTTCGTGAATAGCCAGTCTGATTATATTCTTTTTTATAGCCCATCCAATCCCCAGTCCTATGAATACTGGAGTAGATTGGATGCTACATGCATGCCCAATTGGTATAATTAATGGGTCTATTTGTGCAACAAGAGGCCTAGTTTCCATTGTTCACATGGCTGGCTTTCTTTTCACTTTTTTCTTATCCAGGAACTGGGGAATGGAAAAGCCACATGCAAAAACAGAGCAACGTGATTGTAAACCCTCACTAATAAGGAAGGCACCCCAGAACAGGTCAAATACCTGCAGCACTTGTCATCATTGTCTTTTTTTTTTTTAACTGACCATGTTCCAAGTGAATGTCCTTCAAACCGGGAATAATAGTCTAGTCCCTTAACCTAGCATGAAAAAACATCCACATGGCATGTCTTTCAGCATGCTGAAACTCAGAAACACCTACAGAAGCACATCTGGCATCATCTACTCTGATTGCAGTATTTGGTGTGAGCAAGATGTTTTTTCCTTTTAGCAGCATTTCTTTGACACTGCTGAGAGACCAGAAGAGAAGAGAAAGAGCTTAACTTCTATTTGAGACAGGAGGCTGCAGTGTTTTCTGGCATGAATGTCGGGCCAGGGAAACGAAAGCAAGCCACAAATCTCTTCCTGTGTTGTGGCAAGGACCTCAGTCCCTGCCATCCCAGTTCCTAATGTGTGATTAATGAGGTGCTGCAGCACTGCCAGAAAGCTAGGGGGGGTGACAGGTCTTTTCTTCATCGACACAAATGCCTGACAGTAAATCATGGGAATGACTGATCTTTGGCATTGTTGGCCACAAATGGCATTTTTTAGGGATGGGAGGGTCCTTTGTGGAGCTGCATTGCCTGTTGTAAACCAGATCGTTCACCTCAAGTGGAAACAGTCCTAAGTTATCAAAGAAAATATTTTCTATCAACTCGCATTAAAGATAGCTCAAATGGCCATGTCACGTATGTCTGCTTTAGCAAGGCACCTTAAGCTACATGCTTAAACCTAAGTAGAAGCGATTGCTTGAACATTAGTATTTCATGAACATGCATGCTGTCTAGAAAATCCTTTCACTATGGCTAAAAACAGATGGCAGGTCCTGTCCAGATGGACTGCCTGGGCTTTGACGAAACAGGGAGGCGACACTGTTATTTAATGCATACAACTGGAACAGCCATTAACTGGAATTAACCCCAATGGTCCCTGGGGAATACGCGTTATCTCCATGCTTCGCTGGTACTTAGGGTGGCACAATGAGTTTGTATGCCTATAGGATGCGAGAATAAAAATATGCTGTCCCAGGGGAAATTGCCTGACTGTTTTTAGCCTATGAGATTTATACCTCCAGCGCCAAGTGATTTCTGCTGCTCTTTAATGCACTCAGAAATCCATGTACAAAGTGGAATATTTAAGTCTGGGTCTCCACAAATCTAGCACTTGTTTGCTAAGGATGAAGCAAGAGCTGGATTAGCAGTTACAACTCATTTATTTTTAAGGTAAGACTTGCATGGAGCATAATAAAACTCTCTCTCCCTCCACCAAGCACTATTCAGTGCCCTTTCAATTAATGGTATCATCATGATCCAAATTCCTTAGTGGAAGGCAGTGATATCTACCTGGAACGGGAGGAGCTAGGACAAAAACCAGTTGCAGCAGACCGGCTTCACAACTAACACTCATTGATATAGCAGAGTATAGCTTCTAGGAGGATTTTGCAGCCTGTCTCTCAAATGCACCCTCCTCTTTTTTGGTTTACTTGTGGTATGACCTCCTTTCTCCCCCTTCCAGCCCCCCCCCCCCCTTTTTTGCGGGTGCAGTTTAGGGTGTTTTGAAGGGATGTGCACCTTCCCATCTGCAAAGGGAGCTTCTTCCAGCTTTTTTGGAATAAGCAGCTTGAGGAACTAATGAAAAAAACATTTTTGTATCAGTTCCCTAAAATAAAAGCAGCCCCTAAAACAACTGGAAAAGATTCTGAGCTGATTTCTTATTTTTAGAGGAAGTTTTAATCTCTGTCTCAGAAGCTAGAGACAGACATTACACAATAAACCGATTTAAGTGATCAGAAACTGGCTGCAACCTGTAACAGAACAGATGTTCAGTGCACATAAACCAGTTTGAAAATGGCTGCAACCAATTTGGGATGAACCTGGTTGAATGTAGTATTAGATTCAACGTAATATTAGATGTCTGTCCCAGATCAGACGGGATGTAGATTCAGGAATGAGACAACAGAGAGGATTTTTGGTATATTGCTCACGAGACCTCTTCCCTGCTGATCTCCGAATGGATTTTAAGGCATAGAACCCTGCTTTTTTCATTAAATGTTGAGGTCTCTGGATATGATGGCTTTGCACTGAAATAATAAACTCCTAGGATCTTCTATGGCTTGGTTGTGGATTTCCCTGTATTTGGCTTTGAGGGTTTGAGTTCATGACAAGATAGGACCAAGAAAAAAAACTCAAAGCTGCCAACCTCTGTGATATGATAGCATCACATTTCATACAACAATAAAAATAGACACCAGAAGACCCCACGATTTCTGCATCTCAGCCACTCCAGTTCAAATTCACTTTTGCTTATACAGAGGGGGTGTTTTAGCCATCCCTAGTAATTCAGCTTAGGCTCTGAAGTGAAGCATGGGAACGGGTTACCAGAGAGGTGGTGCAGTCTCCATCCTCGGAGGTTTTTAAGCCCTGAGTAGACAAAGCTTTGGCTGGGATGATGGAGTTGGGGCTGGTCCTGCTTTGAGCAGGGGGTTGGACTAGCTGTGATCTCCTGAGGTCCCTTCCCACCCTCATTTCCTATGAGTCTATGATTTTAAGTTTACCGGTGTTGTTTCTGTTGGTATGTCATTAGACCAGACTACAGTCAAATCCTACCCTCACTTATTCCCAGGTAGTTGCATTATCTTCAATCACCCTCCATTACACAGGCTAAACATAGGGCTGCATTTTGCTTTGGCAAAAGTCAGCGACTGTGATCCAATGTATACAAAAACATAGAGCTAATGAGTATGAAAATACCAGCTGTAAACCACTGTTCAGAGCACACGTGCACAGTAATTGCAAAGAGATGACATCATGGGAAACCACTAGAAACCAGGAAGATTTTTATATCATGGCTAAAAATTTCAACCTTCAATGGTTAAAATTAGGCACCAAACTCCATATTTAGTCACCTAGAAAAATGGCCTGATTTTCAGAGGCACCGAGACCCTCCAGTTTCTCTAGAACTTAATGGAAAATGCAGCCAATGTACAAACAGCCTGAAATCTTCTGATTTGTTCCTACGCTTTATGAGACACACTTTAAACTACGCACGTAGTGTCATACGCACGTGTATGACCTCTTTAATAACACAAAATACCATTGCATAACAATTCTGAAAACCCTTTTTCTAGGCTTGGACACTGTGACAGACCCTAAGGGACTTAAGGGAAATAAGTCTTATGGACAAGTAAAAATATGGAAGGTGTATGAGTGTCCTCACACACACTTACACACACATACACGTCGTGCATATTCAGCAACGGACCTCTCCTTTGCAAACGGCATCAAGAAATTTTGCAAGCTGAGAAAAATCATTGGATGACTAGAATAGTTACAACTTTGGGAACCTTATGGGTTTTGTTGCAAATACACTACATATATTCAGTGACTTTTTTCTTAACAACAAGGAGAGAGAGTCTTGAGCTTAAACAGGCAAGAAAATACCTTGGATTGTCCTACCAAATTGGCTAAAGTGCACATAAGTATTGAGTCTGGAATTGCTTGAATGACCAGTAAATACAGAAATATAGAGCAAGGAAAGAGCTTACAGTATAGAGAGCAAATAGGAACTACCTACCAAGTGTCACCTGCCCCAGTTAAAGATAGATCATTAGCAATGTGTCGGTGGCAGTGCGGGACTCCCCGATTCAAAGCTATTCTTCTGTATCTTTTCCCCCGTAAAACTTTTCTCAGTTTTTACTCAATGACATGGTCCCTAGTGGCCCAACCCCTATAAAACAAGCCAATGGGCAAAGCCTACTTGCAACCTGCCACCAGACAGCATTTGTGACTAGTGGGATCTCAAAAATTTGCTCATAAAAAAAACACCGTGCAGGCACACATTATGTTATCCAGGAGTTTCTGATAGAGTCAAGATGGTCTGATTTTGAATATATCCTCTATTCATCCTGGTGAAATCTGATACCAAACAATGCACTAAGTCCCTGTTAAAATCATTCCAGGCTACCTGGGATGAGAAAAACTTGACATAAGTGATGTAGTAACATTTCACAGGGGAAAAAATGAAAAAGAATATTCGGTACTGAAAAAAAATGAAGAAAAAAA
>NW_017728916.1:11005815-11045548 GCF_001723895.1 Crocodylus porosus
TGCGGGCTGAAACAACCCACTGTGGGTCAGAGGTCGGTGGGCACTAGGACTGGGCACACTGCCTCTTGTCCCTGAAGTGGCACAGGCGAGCACCTACAGTCAAAGCCCTCTGACACTGAGTGCTCCCATTTCTCAGCCCACGGACCATAGGTTGCTTACTCTTGCTGTGGTAGGATGCCATTAAAGCAAGCAGCTGTCCAATATATGCAGAAATGAAAAGTGAGTCTAACAGTGTTCCCCCCCGTGTCATTTGTTCTGCAGTTAGATCATTTTGTCTCTGGATTTGTGCTGAGACACTGCATGATAAAAACACATTTTTGAATCTAGGAGTCTTCCATGGAAACCCAGTGACACGTAGCTAATGAACTTGATCACGGCTAGCAGGGAGCTAGCAGCTGGGTGAACACTGAGGAGACCTGTCCAGGCTGGTTGCAAAGGCCAGCGAAGTTAATGAAACTGCTCCCTTCAAAAGGCTTTGGCTGGGGACGGCTAGATGATTTTATATTCCCATGAGGGTCCAAACTGCAGTGAGTAGACCATGTAGCCATGGAAATCCCTCTGTGGCAGAGTGCTGTCCCTGCTCTCAGCAAACCAGACCAAGTGCTCCTACAAATGCATCTAACTTTACAGAGGATGGCTGTGATTTTACCAGGGCCTCCTTCCTAAAAAAAAAATCACAGGAGAGTCTTAATGAGCCAACAAATGAGCCGCAGCTTATCATGAGACTTCTGCAGGTTTTTTGGAGCAGATTGCTTTTCTATTAATTCTTGTTTTTTTCCTGCTGCAGCTTACACAGCTGGATCTAATACACAACACATAATGCAAGGCATGGTTTAAAAAGCCTCAGCTGAGTTCTGAAAGGGTTTGTGTCGGCTTATCATATGATACCTGCAACTTTGGCATGCTGAAACCTACAGTCACCAATTACTATCTGCAAACTGTTGACGGGAATCCAGCCTTCTTTTCTTCTGTTAAGGTTTTTCACCAACCTTCGAATGATAAACGTAGTATTGGAAAAGGTTAGCGGTTTTATAGCAGGAAATAACAGTTCACATGCAATTGTCATGACTAATTTGTAAAAAATTACAGAACATAGATGCTGTTGAAATATGTGGCCTGGATCCATCAAAGCACTTCAATGAGATTAGGACCAGGCTCAAGTACTTTGCTGAATCCGGGGCAGGCTGCCTAAAAGAAAGCATCTAAATCAATGCTTAGGCACCTGCAAATCCTTATAGCCATAAATAATCTTAGTCAGACAAACAGTCTGACTGAATTCAGTGAACCTAACCAGAAGCTCTTATATTACTTTATTATAAAATCGTACAATGTTATGTAATATTGCCTATTATCTTTTTATAAGTTTTTACACATAAGCATTGATATTATTGGGGCTTGGGGCAAGGTAGCCAGGTTTGAAACTAAGACTTCAATGGCTCTAAAACTTCAATGGTTTTATTTACAAATATATATAACCAAGGCATCTTTACCATCTGACATGAATTTAATCATTTTTTAAACTTATTACATAATAAATTGTAATGTTTTCTTGATAACATTTAACCAGCCTATATTATTCCAGATTCCCTTTGATGCTCTTGTGACGCAGGTAAATATAAATTGGTAACCCTAGCTATAAAGGGCTGTCTGATGCACAGAGGTTAAGTGATTTGCCTAAAGCTATAAAGGGAGTCAGTGTCAGAGCTGGGAACTCAAGACCTCCCTGCCCCCAGTCTTTGTCTAGCCCACCACTACTGCTTATCATTGGTTGTTTTACATCTTTCAGAAGTGCAGCATCATTCGGTGCCATGTACACCCTTGCCATTTTTCACCACTTTTTTTTCCAGACTACTGCTGTGTCTAGTTCTCACCTATCCAGGATCACCGTTTGGTCTCAGGGGTATGATGCCACATTGTGACACAAAGAGATGGAGTTGATGTTTGGCACTGCTACTTCTTTCTATTAGAATCAAGAAACAATCTATCTCTGTGCCTCAGTTCCCCATCTGTAAAATGGGGATAATACCAGTTTCCTTGCATAATAGCTACTACACAACAATAATAGATAATACCTAATATTACTAGATACAGAATCCCCTTGCCCATGTCTCTTGCCATGCCCATGTACGGTGCCTACCACAGTAGCTCCTCCAAGCCCTATGTCAGCCCAAAGTACTGAACAAACACTGCTCACTCACCAGCGCTGCCAGGAGTGAACTAACATGCAAGGATAAAAGGCAGGATTTTAAGATACAGGGAGCCTGGGGTGTGGGGCAGCCAGCCTGCCAGCCTGGAGCTGCTCTGCCCGGCTCAACATGCTGCGGAGGGGCTGACTGGGGCAAGAGAGTGCTACTGTGCAGGGTAGTTGGCAGGCAGCCCCCACACCGTAGCACCCTGGTGCCCCAGCCAGCCTCCCTCACTTCCTACACGTGCACTGTGGTGCACTAAATAACTCCACCATAGGACAGTACTTGTGTCGGGCAGTACTATCCTATAGCAGAGTTAATTAATTTACTCCAGCCTAATAGCACTGCACATGTGGACAGTGACACTTTACTGTGGAGCTAATTAGTCAACTCGGCAGTAAAGCGCGTGTGTAGATGCCGCAACAGAGAGCTTACTTTTGGACTCTCTCTCTCAAAACTGCTAGAAAGCCAGTCAGGACTGACAGCCCATCAGTAGAGGGCACTACTGCACCCTCATACTACAGTCTCCATTATACAATAAGATCAAAGAAATAGATGTTTTTGGTTCACTGTTTTCTCTCCCCAAATTATAACATACAAATAATAATAAATTCCTCCAGTTTAGAATTAAAAAAGTCATTTAAAAGAGTTTGGCAAATAACAAATTTGGGGGAAAAAATCATTTTGGTTCGACTGAAACAGCTTCTTTTAACAAAATTAAAAAGACGCCTTTTGATTTTGAGCTGTTGACATTTTGTGTCTGTAAAAAATAAATAAATAAATAAGTAAAAGAAGAAATGTTGGAACAAAAATTGTTCAAATAAAAATCAAGGTTTTAAAATGCCACATCCGGCAGGCTGCATTTTGCAGAATTTTTCCCCAAACAATAAAAAGGGAGGAAATCTACATATATTTGCCAAATGTTTCAGTATCAGTGAATGGGCTTGTTCCACTGAAGCAGCAATGCACTCAGCAAAACTGGTTTCATTGCTTTATGCGTTGATGTCCTGCATATTGAGCTCCATTCATCTGAAAATACCAATGACTAGATCTTGGCTAGGAATCTCCTTAAGGGAATTTTGTAGCTACGCCCTTACAGGTTAGTCAGTGCACAACTCCAGCTCAGGCTTTTGATAACACTTCTCTTGCACACACATGTACACATATCCCCAAAACCCAGGAACATATACACAGTGCTGCCAGAGCACGCTGACTGCATTCATACTAAGACCCAAGGGAGCACTTCCAGGCTCTGACTGACAAGTTAGGAATAAAGCAACCTGAAAAGAAGGAAAATCAGCCAGGACTCTGGGCCAAATTGTTGCAAAGACTGCAAGAAAGCATCGTGTCCTCTGTGAGCACGAGGATCCTGGTTTGACATGCACGAGATCAGGTCTGGTGATTTCCTAGGCAGTATTCCCAGCTGAAAGCTGAAAACCTGCTGTGAAGCCTCACCTGCAAGCCCCAGCTTTAAATAGCCCTACCAAATGGCATGGTAGGCATTAATTAGTTAACTCTTGTAAAGCCATTTGAAGAAGGAAAATGCCTTGTAATTTGTAAGTATTATTATTATTATTAGTAGTAATAATAATAGTAATAATAATAATAATAATAATATTAAGCCTGGAGGAATGAAGCCATGAGCTGAGCTGGAGAAGACAAAGAAAGGACCAAGAGCAGTTATTCAAGGCATCATTTTAAACATTTAAAAAGGCCTCTTTGCAATGTATTTGAAGTTACTGTAACTCATTCCAGCTGTTAAGGGAAACTTGGCCATAATTTCCAGGGGCCTAAACTAGTAACAATGGACTCCATCATTTGTAGTTTGTTTTCTTGGTAAGGTATACACGTGAAAAAACACAAGGCAGCTATGCGAGCAGTTCAGTTGGGCTAGACATCATTATTTTGTAGGTCCCAGAGGGAAAGAGCAAAGAAAGTCAAAACACCTACCACTGTCCCTCACCATCCTCCTGTAAAAGCTGAATCACATCCCCATTCTTAACCAGTAGATCTTCAGATCCTCCTTTCTTGCAGTCTGCTAGGGCTTTGTATTTTCCTGGAGACTGGAACATTAATACAAAATTACTTTGCACAAACTCCTTTTCAAAACACTGCCTAATTAATTGTTTTGTAAAGTAGAGTCTTCATATATGAGTGCCACGGGGAAAGGGGTAGTCCTTTGGCTCCTTCAATAATAAGCAATCAGGCAACAATGTAGGAGATAAGCATGCATACAACTCTCTTTCTTAACACTTCGAAAACACATTTTTATCTGAAAAAGACAATTAGTGTAATATATGCAGCAACTGATAACATGCTATGAAAGCAAAATCCATTGATGGTGAGAACCATTTGCTTCCCCACCCCTGTCCTCCCTGCAAAAAAAAAATTAGTACATATTTCAAAAATGCTTTTTTTTTCTGGTACTATTTTGACTTGCCACATTTTATTTTTCTGCAGCAAGTCACAATACAGTAGACATTGTGGCATTAATACAGCATATTAGAGATGGCACTGCAAGATAGCTTAGCTACTGATGCAATTAGAGGTTCACCCTGTGCTTCTCTCCTAGTGTGCACAGTAATAAAATGGGTTAAAGAAATAATTAAATAAAATGAGCTGCTGTGTAGAATGACCCACTGTTTTGGAAACAGAATTATTGCAAGATTGCTGTAAAAAGGGGGGCTTGTACAGGAGATGGGGGCTGTTCAGACTGAAGGGCAGTACCAAATTTACAACAAAGGGTGAAGATGTGCATCCCTGACATGAAATGTGTCCCAGATGACTGGAGACAGGTAAGTTGGATGGTGTATGAATTGTGGGTACAGGGAAGGAGACTCAAGGCTTTGTGAATGAAGGGCAATGATTCTCAACCAGGATGCCGCATACCCTGGGGTGTCTTGAGATCCTTTTAAGGATGCCACACAACAGTTGGCGTGCAAACACCTACAGGTTATTCACAAGACAACCCCCAAGGTTTCAAATAGGAATCCAGAGTGCCAAGAGCATTCTGCCCTGTTGCGGTCTTTCTGAGCTCTCTGCAGGAGAAGAACGGCTTTATTATTTTTCCGTAGTCAAGAAACAAGTGAAAGATAAGAGCTGGCATTTTCCAAAGAGTACCTTGAGTCTAACGAGGGTTGCCTTAAATCTGAAAAGGTTGAGAACCACTGGTAAATGATACCAAGGTGGTGGCATGTCAACTTAAGCTGCAGACAAGTAGTATAAAGGCTGCTTATGAACATCATAGTGTCATGATTAATGACAGTCCTTTGCAACTATATCAGCCAATTACAATTTCCAGGAACAAAACCTCTGCATCCCAGGAGGCAGAAAGCCAAAGCTAAATCACTTGCTCATGTTTATGGAGTCTGCTTATGGTTACAGGGTCTGTTGAAGAGCCAGAAAACAAGCCCAGTCTCAGTACTGACAGTCCTGTGCTTTGGGAATGAGACCAATTTTGCCAACTCAAGGTGATCTCCCCTTTAATCCGACTCTGGTTTCTCCTTCCTTGGAGCGCTGCTAATTTGCTTCATGGGTTGCCTGCTCCCTAATCTGGGGAGTGTTTCATTGACTACTAGGCTCCTATTTCAGCAATATGAGCTGAAATGTAACCAGATGGTAATTGGAAGTTAATGAAGTATGAATATGTTTTTGATGTTGATGAAATTGTTTCTTTCTTAAGTGGTTACGTCCTTTTTATAATTGTTATTAAAAGTTCTAGCATAAAACCCCCCCAGATACATGAAAATCCAGAGAATGGAAGGCTGGCAGTCTTTCAATGGAAATAAATAAAAACATCTGAAATAAGACCCATACTGGCATTTTTTTGTTAAAAAACTAAAATTGGTTTCAAGATACCTTGGTTCAACATATTCCCCTTTCTTCTCTTAACTTTCCAAGTTGAGATGATACAGGAATTTGATTGCATAGACTGTTGGAGACAGAATACTGGGCTGGATAGACCAGTGGTCTGACCCAGTATGGCAATTCTTGGCTAAGTCCAGACAGTCAAAAAGCTGGTGGCTGAACTGATTCAGTCTTTGCAGGTTGGTCTAAGCTGCATAGATTGAACCGATAAGCAAGTGAACAGACATTCACTTTTGATTCAGGAAATGTATCCACGTGCCTGCCGTGACCCAGGCCAGAGGATGCTACAGCACTCCTCCCTGCTCAGCTGGAGAAGAAAGCATGGGTCAAGGTTAGCCTGTCCACCCTGCAAGGAGTTAGGGAGGGTTTTTCAGGGGAGGTGCAAGTAACCTGGGATGCTGGGGGACTGTGGCTCTGGAGGGGAAGTTGGACAGATGTTCAATAGACCGAATTAACCTAAAGCAGTTAAGTCTGATACTGCATCCATCCAGGTTTATCCTAACCTGCATTTTGACCAATTTGAAAGCAATTTATGGGTGCCTATACATGAGCAGCAAGGTAGCGCTGACGTACTGTAAGTACAGCGCATGGGAGCCTGCTGGAGTGTGGTAATTACCATGCTCCAGCAGACTCCAGCATCTCATGTATCAGTGTCCCTGCACTGAAAAATGGTGGTGGGGACGCTTTAACTATAGCTTGTTCAATGAGCTTTAATTGAAGCACCCCTGTTGCCGTTTTTCAGCAGAGGGACACTGACACACAAGATGCTCCGGGTGCTTTAATTAGAGCAGCTCTTGGGGCCATTCTTAATTAAAGCAACCCTTTGTAGCACCCCCCCCACACACACACACTCCTGAAGCACGCGCATAAGCACCCTGTGTGCACTTAACTTCTGCTGTGTCACAGATTTGAACTGGTTTTTGATCACTTATACCAGTTTATATGTAATTTCTGTCCCTAGTCCTTATGTTCTTAGATTAAAACAGTTATCCGAATGAAACAGAGATGCCTGCAAGTGTATAAATTGTGGCCTGGGGGGCTTGTCACAGCAGTTGCAAGAGGCACTGTTAATGCAGCTCTTGAACCCAGGGGGTGAACACCGCTGCCACTCATCCCCTATCCCTTTGCCTGCTGCAAAATTTAAGGTCTTTGGTTGTCACTGGTGGGGGAAAAGGAAGGATGAGTGATGGTGGCAGTGTTCTCCCCTTGGTTTCCGAGAACTGTACCAATGCAGTGGCTCCGGTAGCTATACCAACAAGAGGCCACCCCACCACAAGACATGAGTCATCCAGCCTGAGAAAAGCCCAACAGTCCAGATCAATGCCCCTGAGCTTAGGCACCCCACACCATGACAAGCCACTGCAGAATTTAACAAAAGGGAGGAATCTTATCACAGAGACTTAAGAGTTGCATGACTTAATATGTCTTGTAATTCATTACTAACCAACTGGCTTCCATCTTCTTCTTCTGTGTCTGAGCAATTGGAAAGGTAACTGTTGCAGGACCAGTCCTCCAGTCCTTCACAGATTTCAACTGACTGTGACATTCCTGGCCAACCTGCAAGAAAACATGTAAATCAAGATCCTGATTGAGGTGACCCAAATACACAGGGCATGACAATATAAGGGCACATTGCATATTGCACGTACTTCTGTTTGGCTTGTTTTGAGGTGAGAGGAGGACGCTGTCCAACATTATAGGACTGGTTCGTTCAGAATCGTTCTCCTCAGAGCTTATGGAGGCTCTCTGCTGCTTTCTGAAACAGTCACAAGAAATCGGGTGTCATCACGTTTTAAATCTGGAACATTTTGAGAAGCCCAGAGTCAGAAATAAGCACGTGCTAGAAGATGCTTCTGAGCACATCGGTGGCCCTGAAGGCACATCATCTAGGTTTGGGGTCTAGTTTGGGGGTCCGGTGGGAAGAACAAACGAGGAAACATTGCTAAACATTGCTTTGTCTAAGCTTCACATAATATTGGCTCTTGATTTTTCCTAGTCATATTCTCCATGGTGATATGCTTTCTACAGCCAAAGCTCAGAGTATTTTCACTTGTGTGAGAGTTCAGTGCACTGCCCTACGGCAGGATCCCAGGCTCCGGTTGTTTAAGAGAAGATGAGAGTCTGTACTCTGCTTAAAGGAAAATGGAGCGGAGAGGGGGAAGCAGAGTTAATGGAACTCCTTGGGGTTTGGCTAAGTGACAACAGTCTCCTCGGATTGTCCTTCAGACTATGGCACTGTCCAGGATCTCCACAGCACTGCACACATCTGCCCCAATGCCAAGATGCTCCCTGGGTCTCCATTACCCTCTCCCTATGCCCAGGTTTAGAAACAGCATTACAGCTGTTCTCCACTGTATGCCAGTGGGAATACTTTTCATCTGGATATATAGCTTCCAGAACCCTTTACACTGTCCCTTCCTGCTCACATGGCTTCAAGGCACTCAGATGGGGTGTACATCTAGCCCAAGGACTGTGTAGGTGACCTTCAATTTAAGCCTGTGCTTAAATAGCAAAGAAAGAAAATGACCTTTGTGTAGGCTGTCTGACATACCCATCGCTCAGTGGAGGAGAAAGCTGGACCTGGTCCGTGCACGGAGTGGGTTGCTGTTTCTCCACTGTGAATGGGTTGCAAATACTGTGTTAGTTTAATGCCTTTGTCAAATCACTCACAGACCTTGCATACAAAGGGTTATTTTAAAAGCACAGCTTTTTTCTGTCTATTCAGCCAATGCTCCGATCATTTTCTAAAGGCTTGGCAGGAACTCAGTGAAGTGCATCAAAGATTGCAAAGTCTAGGTGAGCAATTTTTGCAAACTGGAGAGTTAAAGTGAGTCAGTACAGCACATTAGTACAAATCCAACACTAAACCTTCATGTAGTGATTCAGTACAGCATATTAGTACAAATCTAACACTAAATCTTCATGTAATGATGCAGTACAGCATATTGGTACACATCCAACACTAAACCTTCATGTAGTGATTCAGTACAGCATATTGGTACATATCCAACACTAAACCTTCATGTAATGATTCAGTACAGTGTATTAGTACAAATCTAACACTAAACATTCATGTAGTGATTCAGTACAGCGTATTAGTACAAATCTAACACTAAACTTTCATGTAGTGATTTAGTACACCATGCCAGAACAAATCCAACACTAAGCCTGCATGTATACCTGAGGACAATGGGACTTTTACTGTACTTAAAAGTTAGACAAAAGCTTAGACACCTTGTTGAATCAGGGCCTAAGAGAGCAAATATAAAAGTTTAAAAACATCCAAATGCTGATGCAAAAATGCATCCATGCATTTGTTTGCTTTATACTTTCCATTAAACTAGTGCATTTTTAAAAAATAAAGTCTCCATAAGAGGAGACCTCATTAAGGCACCTTATTAGCTTTCTGCTGGAAAACAGTTAAGCCACTGTTTCTCTGGTGAAACTGGTTGTGTTTGCAGCTTAGCAGTGTGAGAATTAGAAAGCTGTAGTGAAAGCCATGATGAAAGGCTCCAACATACCTTTTATAAGCTCCTGCTGCTTGAACAAAATTTTTCTTATTTCATTTAACCACGCCATCTTCAGATCTACTGTTTGGGCCTGCAAGAAGAGAACTACTTGAATTTTGATTGCTTGAATCAAATCTCCTATTGCAGTAATAGGGCTGAAGCTCAGGTTTCTGAACCACAATTATTTGAAATATGCTGTTAATTAAAGCTAGGTTACAGACTCTGACAGCTGTTACACTGAAAATGTTCTTGCTTTTCCAGAATGAGCTAATATCCTCCATGTCATTCAAATAACTATATTTATATTTGAATAACAAATTGGATTAATAAACACAGTTAATGGAGAGAGGTCATTACAAATCGAGTATAGTCAAACTGCTTTCTAGTACAAACAGTACAATCAAAAAGTAGAGAGGTGTTTCATTACTTCTTTTCCCCAAACACCTTTGGGTCTAAAATTGCCTTAGACAGCCACATTTCTACATGAGGGACTAAGCTGGCTCAAGAGTGTAAAGCAACGCAACAAATTTAAAAATACTTTACTATTTCACAAGGGGTTTTTCATGAAAAATATAAAGTCAGCTTAACTTTTCCATTTAGAATTTTATTTAAAAAATTCTAGCAAAGTAAGAAGTCCAGAAAGGCATGTCATCAGGGGCACCTGTTGTATAGAGGAGTTATGAATGTCTGTTAATAGCCAGTTCAGTTCAATCAGCAACACAGCCCTGGGAGGGGGCTTGCAATCTTCCTGAATAAACAGTTAAACAAGGATTCAACTTTTGGAAACGACTGTCCTCTGTGATAGTCTCCATCTCCAATTAACAAGCCACTCCCAGGACTCTACCAATACAGCAAGAGTAGACATCTATTAAAAGACAAGTCCTAAACGAAGGTCTGTCATGTCTCACATACAACAAGTCAACCTTGCAGTGTGACTCTATGATGTGAAAAGACATCCATTATGACTGCCTGGGAAAAGGACTTCGAGAAACAAACTTGAGCTGCTCGACAAAATTTCCCATCCAAACGGGGATGGGTGTCCAAAAATGAAGCTCTATCACGGCACCGGCAGCTCATTGATTGACTCATTGATACTGGAAAGAAGTATGGTCCCTTGAAGGCAAAAGTCCATGGCAGCCTGCCGGGTGACCTGCTGAAGAGCTGGGCAACAGGTCTCAGCCTGCTTCTAGACTACCTATCCTATCAAGATGTGTTGTATATTTATTGCTCCAAGTCACAATTTCCACAATATGCCTTTACTGTAGGCCAGGAGTCATTAGTGCGTCCCAGTGAAGACACTGCTGAGTGCTGATTTTGCAGGACCATATGCTATTAATCTATTATAGCACTATCTGCTTAATAGAGCAGCAAGGGAACCAAACCAAACTGGTCCAAACCTATTTGCCAGCCCATACGCCTACTTCACATAGAGACAAGCCATTCTCTGTGGGTTGATGGAGCACCAATTTAAGCACTGTGCTGAAAAACACAGTTATACACTGCACTTTAAAATGACAAACCTGTACAACGTACACCTCTTCTCGTCCACTATACCAGATCTCAAATTTTCGATGATCTCCCTTCACGTTTTCAGTGATGCCAACTGCATTCATCTGTTTAAAAAAAAATAAAAAATGAAGTGTCCTTTGAATTAAATGCCTTATACATTTTCATCTTGAATTCCTGCAGGAATCTTAATGCGATCTTGCCTCCACCCTCGGACCAGCCTACTTCCTTAACAGTAACATATTTAATCAGTGACGTGTTTTCAGTTGTGACTAAACTTCCTTATCTACAGTTGTTCGCCTTGTTCTTTTTGTCTGTAACATCTAGGAAAGCTTTCTTGAATCTATGAGCAAATCTTTGGGGCTTTTTGTTGCATTCACAGATGAACAGGAGCAACCTAGAAGGCAGGGTTTGAGTCCTCTGCCACCTTGACGTCAACTTATGGTGATGAGAAAGTTTGAAGTTTGCAAGAAAAATGCACCCTTTGTTTCAGATAGAGCATCAAAGTTTCCAAATTCTGCTTTTTATCCACTTTTCTCCCTGAAAGGCCAATGCCTGTGTGCTTCCAAACAAGAGGTGAATATTTCAGATATCCCACCTGGGCAGCTTTGAGCCTAGCTCTCAGAAGAACCAGGTGCCCCAAATTTCCTCTGAGACTCGGGCTTAGTTTGCCTAAAGACGGGCACGCAAAATCCTAGGCTGGCTTTGAATATTTGGCTAGAAGGGTGCCAGGTACAAAAAGAACACAGGTTTGCATAGAAAGACTCGGTGAATCAACGGCTCGGACTAGGATCAAAGCCCAAGAAATTCTTAGCCCTTGGTTAAACCTTTCCCCAGTCTGCTAAACCTAGCACCTGATTACCGACATACCAGCAATTTATGCTGTGCTACATTTTATTATTTGGTTCATTCATCAAAAGGTGGTGAATTAGCATGCTGCTTGATGACTTTTTTCAGCAAAGTGTATCAGGGATGTACAGCTAATTAGTATATGATGAAAAATAGGAGAACCCCTCCCCCCTCATTTAAATACTTTGAACCAGCTCTGCTAATAATGCATTTTGTGCCATATGTCATCAAAAGCTGCTCAAGAGAACCACGTGACATAAACCTCATAAGATACAAATGCATCTTGTAGAAGGGGAACCTCCGTTTAAAGTTACCATTGCACACCACTCGCACACACGTGCGCAGCTTTATGTCTGAAAGACCAAGACAATGTAGAAATTGGACCACCTGGGTAAACCTTCTGTTCCTACCTGCTTTTAAAAAGTTGGCACCAATATTAGTAAGTCTGAAAGATGCCCTTAGGAAAGAAATTAAAAAAAAAAAAAAGAATAAAGAGGCAGCAAGGTGCTAATTAGCTTTCCTAGTTTCTGCAGGTGAATCTGAAACACCATGGATATAAATTGCATCATTCTCTGTGAACTGCGGAGGCAGAATTATTCCTGGATACAGAAAAAATATGTCCACAAACAGCAATAAATTGGTCATAGCCCTTGGGTTAAATGCAAAACTGGACTGATGCTTTACAAAATCCCTGGTACCTACATGGACTAGGATCCATTGGTCAAAGCTGCATCAGGCAACCTGCTCACTAGACCTATCCACTAAACATCCATATTCAAGAACTATTTACCTGCTTCATACTCTCAACCTCCACAAATAAATGGCAATCTGCTTTGGAAAGTTTTGGTCTGTGATGCTTAGTGTGGGCATTGTCCAAGAAGCCAGACCCAAACCTGTTTTGTTCTGCTCTTTAATGAAGAATACAAGGCAGTCACTTTGAAAACTTGGCTGTGAATAATTTGTTTCCCAATGCTGCAACTTCTGCTACTATCATACTTTTTTTGGCAGGCCGGTTAGGGAGTTTTTCAGCAATGCAGTCATTGTTACCCAAATATCATTAAGGTGATTGCAATGCTGGTCTGGATAATACACTACTAGAATGGGGAAGAAAGATGCCAGGAATAAGTTTACTGTAATAGAATTAAGTCAGCCCTCCTCAGAAACTGCAGCCCTCTAAAATATTTATCTCAAATCTCATGGATATATAATGCTCAAATGAAATTATTTTTATAGATTTCTCAACTGCATCGCTTCCACAAAACAGATTTCTTAAATTATGGATCTCTGAAAAAACATTCTTCCCAGGAAAAATGATGCTCTGATGTTCTCATGAATCAAACAAACTCAGAGCTCCCGAAACATGTTTCTGCCCTCAGGCCAGCAATGCTGAAGAAGAAATACTCTCTCGCCACAAATCTCTCAGCTTGGCAGCATAAACACTTGGAAAATGAGATATAACCTAACAGACAGCAAGGCTGGTCACCCTTTCCTTTATCCTGGATGCTTTCCTCTGAATGTGGATGCCCCACATGGCTGCTTTTATATCTTTGAGGGTAAAACAGGTGCTTTTCCTACGTGGCCTGGTAAAGAAAAGTGCTCAAAACAAGAAAATACACTGGCTGGAAAAAATATACTGTGTTTAGACATATAGTCTGGAATTACTGGTCTCCTCTTGCAGCTGGTAATGTGCCTATGACCTGAAAAAGTTTGACTGAGCATAAGATGCTGAAAGACACTCTCCATATTGGTATGGTTCAATCCTCCAACCTCAGCAATATCCAGTGTGGGGGCTCAGCCCCAAATAGCTATTTGTTCGATTCTAACACTCATGTCCAATTATCATTCATTAAGAGCTAGGCATTTTATAGGCACAGAGGAAACCAGAAATGCTTCTCCCATGGAATACACTGGGAAGCTCATGATCTATCCTGAACCAACTGCATAGTACCAAGCAAGTCTTGCTTCTAGCATTTTTACTCCAACGATTAGCCTCGATACACTTGATGAATTTTGACAAGACAGAGTGAAGGGACCACAAGGAAAGGTAGCTCCAGGACACAGAGAAGTCATGGATGATGTCTTCCAGGTTTCTTTTTTTTGTTTCGGTTGGCACTTGCTAATAACCTATGGGTGCCCTGGGACATCTTAGGACATGCCCTGAATTTTACCATGTTCTATTTCTTATTGACATTGCTTTAGTGGAATGAACCCTTGCCAAAGGAGGGAAGGTAGCAAGACGAGGAGCTGCCTATTTAATACATGCCTAGGTACCCACCCAGGTAGTCAGGTCATTGGTAGCACTGGGGTGTTCACCTCCAGAAGCAGGACACAGGAGCAGGCTGCTTCAGGGGAGGCCAAGAGAGGTTGGTCTAACCAAGAGGCCTCATGGCTTTGGTGCTAAGAAGCTTGGGATGACACCTCCCTCTCCCACGTGGCCTGGGAACAGGGTTTTGCTTCTTCACATTTGCAAAAACGATGTCTAAACCACAGTTTAGACTAATCTGCATGTCTAAAACACATGGGGTGTTGGGTTCATTCTCTGTTGGGAATCTTCAAAACCAACAAGGGCCCTTTCGATTTGCATGGCAGTAGCCAACAGCACCCTGGGACTATTAATAGCTGAGAGTGGGTTACTTTGCCTATTAAATCAAGAATGTTTTCTCAGTTCTGAAAGGCAAGTTTGCTTTGTGAGGTGAGGTCCTTACTTTCAGAAAGTGCTTAAAGCTGTAGGAGGAGGTTTTATCATATCCATCTCCATGTTCTTCTCTCTTCTTACAGAACACCAAGGCTTTCTCATACAGGAAAAGGTGCCTCTGCATTGGCTTGAATCGGGCCAGGTCCTTCATTTTTGTGGGGCCTTTCCGGTGGCCCACCCAAACGCTGAAGGATCCTTGCATCAATACTTTTCCAAGCTCACTCAAGTCTCCCTGACACAATAGATAAAAGGACAAAATGAAATACATGCACACAAGGTGGTCTGTTCAACATCTGCATAAGTTTGAGACTCCTTCCCTTCCTCCTGGGATGCCTGACTCATTTTATAATTATCCAGATTAACTCACCTCATATCCAGTTATTGAGATCTGATGCATAGAGTCGTTGACTGACTTGAGTAAATCCAACATTGCAACCAGAGCTTCTTGCAACTCCTGAACTCCATCACAGCTTGTGCTGTATTTCAGCAACTCCTATAATCAGAAATTGAAGACCATATATGTTTTCACTTCAGCGTAGCAGACTTTCTCCATATCCCTCAAAATGGCTATAGCACAGAAGACTACCTGCAGTAGGTTTTTTTAAAAATTCTTTGTGGGGGGGCATCACATTTTCAGTAGACTCCATTCAGACAGTTTAAAACTCCAGCAATATTTCACATTTAAGGCTTATGCAACTCTAACGTTGATTAATGATTATCCATTAATTTTAATGAACCTCCCGCTCCCAAACTGCAAAGTCTTTCTGTTTTAAAAAACAGGCATCTGAATACCTTCAAAAGCAACTGGTATTTTGTTAGACGTTGTACTGGTTTGAGCAAATAGGAATCCAGCCCAAGTTTGTGTTCTAATTTTCTTTGGCATTCCTGTAACCAAGAATTCATATTAAGTCAATACGACAACAATTTGGAAAAGTCATTCAGGTTGGGCGACTAATATGGATAACTTGAAGGCCCCTGCTACACATGATATATATTATGCAATTAACTGATGAATCACGCAATAAATTTAGACCAGCCATATGTGCAAAGTAATTATCACAGAATAAAAATTACTATCCAGCTATAAAAAGAGCCAACCAGTTACAAACGTAGCGACTGAAAATGTGTAGCACTCTGTAGCTGGTTTCTATCCAGCTTTCCTTTGAATGTGCAGCAGGGCTCCTAAGGCTTTAATTTACAGAATACCTTGTTAAATCAAACAGCTCATGGTGCTTTATTTAAAAAAAAACCCCAAAACTATAAAAATGAATATTTTATAGTGCGGGTTTTCTATACTACATGTGTACAAGTATCCAAAACTAGTATCAATGGAGAGTTTCGTCCATGCATAGAGCAGGGAATAAAGTAGGCTGCACAGCAAAGGACTCTGCCATTGCATTTAGTGGGAAAAAAATCCACCCATGATAAAATAGGCTTGGCACATGAATAATCAGCATACCTGAAAGAAGGTGCTCTCTGAACATTGCCTCCACAGAGCTTCTGACCGCGGCTTATTCTGACAATATTTCTCATACATCTGAAAATCTTCTCGCTGAGAAAGGAAGAGCCAGTCAATTTTTAAAGACATACACTGCACTTCTATTTAATTTTTACAGAAGAAAATGAGCACCAAATGCTCATCTTATCTTCAATTGCAGTTGCAAATTGGAAGAATGTATATTTAAAAGAACCAAAGGGGACAAGAAGGAACAGCTACTCCCCAGTTAGGAGGCGCTTGGACAGCAGATGGGATTTGTTGCTGTTTGGCCCCCTTAGTCTACTTCTACGAGAAGCATATTGTTAAATGGACGTGTATAGCAAAATGCATGTAGCCTAGAGTTTTGCACAACCTGGGAAAAGCTGGTCTTCCATCGTCTATTTTAAATATGAAGATTGAGAAACTAACCCTCTCCAAGAAGCAGAAGCCCACTCTTTCTGGTGCTCCAAGGCAGTTTTCTACACTGTGCAGAAAAATTCTGTAAATGGTTGAGAGAGAGACTGCAATGAGACTGTGAATAAAACAGCACTTGGGCAACCATTTTTTTTTTAAGGGAAGCCAATTTAAAAAAAAACAAGGAAATGTGTTTAGTATTTTACTTGTGATGGAAGTCGTAGATCTCTGGCATGTTTCCGAAAAGAATATCCTTTCTGTTTCTTAGGACAGCTGGCATGAGAATGATCATATCTGGGTTATCCATTTCGCTTCTGTAACCCTGAAGAATGCAAAATGTATCCATTGTTACTCTTTTTATAACCTTAGTTTATTGGCCTATTAAAGAGATGATGGAAAGTGATATGAATACAATTTCAACAACCTTCATTTTGCTACAGAACATTTCTTATCTATGTATTTTTAGTCCCAGCATCTTCTTAGTTTCCCCGGTTTCTTCCTTTTCGTTCTTCCCACCCCATGCAACAGGAAGGGCTTGCCCCAGCTTCTGTTGGTACCTGATACTACCATTTCATCTCATGGCAAGAGGCTACACAGAGCAGCACAACCTGCTCCAGTACCCATGGAGTTGAGTCTGATGCCTCCTCAGCATCAGTCTATGGGAGCACGGGGCCAAAGATAACAGCACAGAGTCTGGGAGATGAATGCAGATTTCTTGCATGGAAGAAAATTGCTCCCCTATTTGCTGAAACATTTAAAAGTATGGTAGCGTATGAAGAGTTTGCAAAAAAAGGCTACATACTGATAAGACAAACATTTGCTCCTAGCTACGGCACAGTAGAGGAAAAAGTCCCGGAGGAATATTTGTCTTGGTTACACATGTCTGTTGTTAGGAATGCAAGACACATGACTGACAACTTATTTATATGGGAGAAGTGATTACAGGTAACCTTACAAGGTCTGAGGCACTGGGAAATCTGCAAACTCCTAGAGATCAAATACCAAAAATCAATGGGCCTTTTTCACTCTTGCACAATGCAGTGTCTGAACACCAGGGTCTTTTTCTCCTTGATTCTTGCTGCCTATAGTTTTTTTCTTCTCCTGGTTACAGTGTCTGCTGCTTGAAGTTGGCTGCATTTTCTAAAAGGGAATCTTGGCTAAATAATCTGGCACAGCAACGTAAGGGACAGCAGCATAAATGGTTATAACTTACTAGTAATACAAGTATAGATGTGTATGCTAAGATTACATTCCTACCATGCTGCAAAAGTATTTTAGTACCTCTGGAAAGACAAAATAACACCCCTCTCTCTCCCTGTTTCTCTAAATTCATCAAGTGGAAGAAGACCAAAGAGAGCATTATTAGCCATCAAGTACAAGGGACAGATTCTGACCATGGAAAAAACAATCGTAGCGTCCTTGCACACCAAAAAGCGTTGTACACAACTGAATGCATCGTGAGGCCCACCCACTGCATCTCTTAAACCGGTTTGCAATAAGGAATTAAGTAAAACAAACACCTGACTGGGGTCATCTGACCCCAGACCTGTTTCCTGCCCAGGGCAGGGGGTCAGACTCGATGAGCTGCTGAGATCCCTTCTGACCCTGAAAATCTATGAAATCTAATTTATCACATCCCACTGCTTTAAAATGTGGATCCTTTAATACAAAATTGCTCATAGGCAATACCAATGGACCTTATATTAAATGGGAATTTGCTTCTGAGTTTAGGATACAACAGGCTCATAAACAATTTTGGAAGATTAGACATGTCAGTGTTAACCGTGACCGCCAGCCCTTTCTTTAAACTGCTGCATTTCATGAAGGATCTAATAGGTGTCTCATGAAGGATTACAGGATCTAATATGCTCCGAAAAGAAGAGGAAGGGTAGCTTAGATGTATCCATCCAGGGCATTTTGCATTTCTATGTACTCAAATTTCCACACACACAACTGCAGCCTATATATATTTCTGTCCGAACCATTGATAAATTTAGTTACCAAGACACTAGTGTGTGAACAGAAGGTTTTTCCTACATTACAGATGAAAGGTGTGTACTGACACAGACTGCAGATGCAGATGTCGGCTGAATAAAAAATGCCAGGAGACAACATTCAGGAAGATTCCTGACCGCCTGGGACATGGCAATTTAGTAGAAATTTGCCAAATCACATTCTTGCTTATTTGGCAGTGGCAGGTACCTTTTCATCAAACATATCAGGGAGCAGTAATGATGAAGTTTAAAGACACTCACCGTCAAAACAGTGAACAGTTCTTCTACGTATACTCTCTCAGTCTCTATTAGCTCATTTATGACATGGCTAAAATAAAGAAGAAATACAGATGGAGTATTTCTACTTGTATCAGTAAATTTAGCCCACGATGACGCGAGGTGAGAATGAACATACCTACAGTTAACCCTACTCTCAGGCTGTGCACACACGAAATGTTTCTAGCAGGGTAATCAGTACCCTAAGCTCTAACTCACTTGGGCCTCAAACAGACTTCTTCACAAATACCTACCAGAGAGAGACAGTTAACAATGCCCTTAGCAATTCTGCACTTTCTCAGCTCAGCCACTGCAATGGAAAGACACGTCTTATTAATGGATGTGCAGTGAACTCAAGACTGCTTCTCTGTCTGAGTCTAGGGCAGGCTTACAACTCAGCCAAGTTGTATTCAATTAGCCCTGAGTGGTAGATTAGAGAGATCTAATATTAACAATACTTAATGGTTAAGTATTGTTGGGCTTCTATTTCACAATCTTTTTATTGGGCTTCTATTTCCCGACATTTGTCCAAATGTGTTACTTAGATCTGCACTTGCATCCTATATGCAAGCTTCCCCTTGTTCTACATACAAACCTTTCCCTTGTTCTTCCTGGTCATGCCAAAGTCTTACACAAAGAACAGAAGTCTTTTCTTACTCACAGACGCTCTTCTGAAACTATCCCATTCCCCTTTTTCCCCTCATTTCTTTTGACTACCCTAGCACATGCACTTTACGATTGAGTTCTGAAACGTTTCCTTCTGCTGAGATACTCTATATAGCAGGGGCGGGCAATTATTGTAGGTGAAAGGCGGCTTAACGAGTTTTGGCGAGCTGTTGAGGGCCGCATGGGTAGCCCCGCCCCTTGACAGGTGCCCTGCCCCCGGGTCACCATCTTGGGACCATAAGTCCCACCCCTTAAACTTTGCCACCAAAAGTCCAGACACGCCCCGGAAGCACTCTGTTTGGGAAGGGGGATTGCCATTTTGGAATGAGGAAAAAACCCCCCAAATTATATACGAAAAATCAAGCAACCACAAGAACATATTTTATTTAAAAAAACCTATTTTTGCCCTGATTTGTGTTTGCATTGTGTATCTAGAGAGGATTGCAGAATAGTTCAAAATGAAGTCTTACTCTTGTATATTGTGGGGGTGGCAAAGGTCAGGGGCTCCAGGAGGCTGCAGTGAGGGGGAAGAGCCGCTTTACCCCCCCAGCAGTTTCTGCCTGCCCGGCGCTGCTGTTTAGTATGAGCAAGCGAGTCTGGAGCAGGCACTGGGCATGCTGGGCCGGGGCTGTGCCACAGGTCCCCACCAGTACCGTGGGGCTGGGGCCAGTGGCAGATGAAAGAAACTGTCACTGCCTGGTCTGCTTAGAAAGGCAGTCAAGCCATGAGCCACCCCAGCCCCACTGTGACCAGGGAGCAGCTGGATGAACCACAGCTGGACAGTGCCTGGACCAGGTGGATCAAGGGACCTGCTGTGGGCCAGACAAAGCCCTGATATGGGCTGGATCCGGCCCATGGGATGTATTTTGCCCACCCTGGTATATAGTCTAGACCAATCTGTGGTACGTGTATCACCAGTGGTATGCAGACAACTTGTCAGTGGTACGTGTTACCAGATTTACTATAATTACTTTACATGACATGCAGGGGTGCAAATGGTACTTAAGTTTGGTGCTGGTGGTACTTAAGGTTGTATTATTTTAAACTAGTGGTGCACAATCTGTCACAGTTTAGGAACTGCTGGTTTAAAGAAAAATCTACTAAAGACTGCTTCCTTCTGTGAGCTACAAGTCCAAACCAGGCTCTGATTTTGCACTAAAAAGTCTTTCTATATACCAGATGTTTTATAACGTGCTGTTCAAATGATATATGGAACAATACATACCCTTTTAGTGTGTCTAAGTTGTCTTCACTGTCTGAAATAAATGAATGCAGCGAATTCCTTTTTTCTTGATAGTCATGCATTACTTCAATCTGAAATGGATATGGTACATATTAGAGACGTGTACATAGATCGTACCTGAGGCGATCTCCGATAAGAAGAACACAGAACTACTTTGGGAAGTCTTCTGGAATTACATATGTTGCATGTTAAGACATTCTTTACATAATGTCTGTGCTCAGTTTAAAAATGAGGGACAGTCCAGGAGCAGCCATGTTCCTCCAATGTGATCTTACAAGCTAAAAACACCAGTTGTGCTTGGTGGCATAGGGGGACCATCTCTTTGTTTGCTGTACAGAGCTCAACAGACTCCTGGCCCCTGAATGATGCTCCTGGGTCTAAGGGTCATTTGAAGGCTTAATTCCACAGGGCATGCATACATATGTAAACGAGCCGTGAAAGAGCCATGTACATAGTCTAACGATGCCCTATATACTCAAGCCTGCGTTCAGCTTGAAAGGGAATTTTGCATATGCTGATGGGCTTTGATAAACTGAGTCTGAGTGGGCATGTCTACACGTGCATTTACTGTGCAGTCAATTTACTGTGCGGCAATTTACTACGCAGTAAGTGGGTTTACACCAATGTCTATATGTACAGGCGTTAAAGCGTAGTAACACTGTGTGTGGATCGACTCGAAACTAAAGTTAGTCCAAGTCGGTCCACTCACACACTGTTACTGCGCAGTAAGGTGTCTATATGTGTGTTACTGCATGATGCACGTATCAAATTTATACCCAAGTCGGCATAAGTCACCATATTTACTGTGCAGTATGGGCATGCACGTGTAAATGCCACCCATACTGCACAGCAATTTTTAGTTAATGCGCAGTAATTTTGGTGACTGAGCAGTAGATCCATACATGTAGACGCACCCAGTGACAAGTATTTTTGAATTTCCTATTATTTCATAAGTGGTTTAGGTAAAGAACGGAGAATGATTGAGATATGGTAATATAATGGTACCAAAATTATTAGTTACCATAAATTCACAACAGCCACAGGTAATTATAAAGTATAAAGCAAGTATTAGGAAGTATATGAAAAACCAGATAAATTGCTAACTGCATAAAAGGACTGCACATTAAAGTAGCAGTGATACTGGATTTACATTAAATGGCAAAGGTAGCAATAATTGCCACTGCATGTAATATACTGATAATAAATATTCAAATTATTTCTATTAAATTATAGTCCAATATTAATTCAGCTATTAAAAAGATAACTTTTCTCCCTCTTTTTTTAATAATCGCTTTCCGATTCCAGCCTAGAAACAGGATTACAAAACTACAAAGTTAAATTATTTAAAAATTCAAATCCCTGAAAAATGAACTTTATGCAGCTTTCTGCAATAAAGATGAAAGGAAAATTAGTAAGAAGAATCCAAATAGTCATGAGAGTTTTTCCCTATATTACAAGTCTTCCCTAGTGACAACCAGTGTGCGCGTGTGTCAATTTTATTCTCCCTCTGCAACAAATCCAAATATCATGATTTGGTATCTTAGCTTGTGTCATTTCTATCTATGCCAAGTCTAGATTTAGGAAACAAATATCTGCAGTATGGAAAAGCAATTTTTGGCTTCAATCCGGGGAAGCTCTAAGTTACGCACTTTATGCATGCGAGTAGTCCAACTGGAAGAGTTCATCAGGGATTGTGCGTATAAAAATATATATGTATTATATATTTATCCCCTTACATATATATGTATTATATATGTATCCCCTTAAAAACAGGATCTATGTTTAACCAAATTCTGGAAAAAAAATGATTTGGAATCTTTGCATGGAAAATCTCCGGGTTCCCAATAATTTTTACCTTGCGAGAGCTTTGAGATTTTCTTGACGTTTTCTTTCCAGGGAGAGAGAGATCAAATGAAAATTTCAAACTTGAATTAAAATCCACGCCTTGGGTAGAAAAATGTACAATTACACAATGTATAGGTACAGCCAAGGAAGCATTTCAGGAAGAAATTAAAAATAAATCACGAGCAAAATCTTGAAACGTTCAAAGAGCGAATAATCAATTAATTAATGCTACTGGCAAACTGAATGAAATCTAATTGGGAGACAAGAGAGACATCTTCAAGTGATACCAAATATGTTGTTATGAGAAAGAGAATGAAAGCAACAAGTCATTTGCATATAAAGTAAAAGCTAATCAGGCACAAAGAAACATCCTTCCAATCAGGGAAAATTGTAATTCAGACAAAATCAGTTAAACTTTTACAAGTGATAAGAAATTATACAAATCAAAAGTAACACATGGGTAGTAGAGGGTAGTACACCTGGAGGGTAGTAAAGCACTGAAACAGGCTACTCAGAGGTGGTGGACTCTCCTTCCTTGGAGGTTTTTAAGACCCAAGTAGACGAAGCCTTGGCTGGGAGGTAGCTCGGGCTGGTCCTGCTTGGAGCAGGGGGTTGGATAGACGTGACCCTCCTGAGGTCCCTCTGGACCCGCATGTTTGTGCTTCTACCACTCTGATTATACTTTAAAAACTTTGTTCATAACTTGGTCATACTCCTACAATGCTTGTTCATACTCAGTGAGTATAAGCTAACCTAAGTCCACTGGATATCAAACTGCTATGACAGTTCTCACCATTTGATGGCTTTGGACATTTTTACATGCATTTCTGATGTGGTGCTGGGTACTTTAATTAGCAAGCCACACTAAATAAAAGCACCCGCGCATCATGTGCATCGGTATCACCACGCATCCCCGCACAGAAAAAATGGTGGTGGGGCACTTTGAACTAAAGTGCATAGATGAGTTGTATTTCAAAGCGCTTTGCACCATCTTGTCAGCATGGAGGCGCGTGGCGAGGCTGATACTCATGATGCACGAAGCTGCTGGACTGCATCAATTTCCGTGCTCGAGCAGGCTCCCCGCATGTATGTAAGAGCCCCTTAAGCTGAATGTTAGGGTTAGAATGTGATCAATATGGTTCAGATGCAACCAAAAGTTTGAATCATTCTGGTGAGAGGGGAATCTGAAAATCAGTAGCATGAAGGATGAGAGAGAGAGAATTTTCCTAAGAAGTCTTATAATATCTTACGCTTTTTGCAGCTTATTATTGGATACGTTTGGTATGCTAATTGAAGGAAGAAGCAGCCTACCCCTTTGTACTGACACAACACACAAGCAAAACTAACGAACATCTCCAGACTCTACTGTGTTGGGCATCCTTAAGCTTGGGGGAGAAAAAAAAATCATTTTGTCATTCCTATGGATTTGCAATGCTTTATATCACAAGGTTAAATGATTGGCTGCAGTGATCCTTGATGATTAAAAGGAGTCAATCCTGTCAGTCTCTCCCTTTAGTAAATTCAGATCAGTTCCTAGGGAGACAGGGACCAGACAGGATTTTTATGAGAAGAGAGATTTCTCTCTCTTTGGCCTGAACCACACACAAATCCAAAGATGAAAGGCCACTGTGATACAGGTGGAGATGGAGATGTATGAGACTCTGAGACAGATGATGAAAAAGAACAAATCTTCCAAAGGCATGCAGTACCCACATTACTTACAACTGAAAGAACAAGCCAATGAAAAATAAAGCTAATTAATGAAAGCTCTTTCAATAGGAATAGATGTGTATCTGCAGAAATGAGTCCAAAAGGACCTGTCTCTAGACACTGTACAGTTTTCAATTGTATTTATAGAGGAGAAGCACCTTTTATGAAGCAATGAACAACAGATTCAGGGGAAACAAATTGATGCAAAGAAATAGAAACAGATATGGTGAGAAGGCACTGTTCCAAAATAAAAGGGCGATTGACACATTACTGTTTCACCAATGCCCTGCACACCAGGACAGCGGGCAGGAAAGGCGCACTGGGTGGCTCGGTCCTACTGCGGAAAAACCTTGCAAGCCAGTCATTAATGATGGAGTTTACCGGGGGAACTGTGTCGCCTATTGGTGAGACGTCTGCTGGGGGAAAAAGATCAATGAGAGGATTTTCAGCGCTGAGTTTTCGGCAGTTGCAGCTCAATGTTTCTTTTCATAGCATTAGAGAAAAAAAAAGACAATGCCAGCTAGGACGGCACCCCTGTGACAGCACTGAGGACTCCTGGGCTCCGCCTGATATCCTCGTACAGTGGAGGTACACATCCCTGTCCAGAAAGATGCCCAGGAGAAGCGATTCTGGGCAGCACAGGATCACTCTCCTGTGGTCAATGCCACATGTTCCAGGACAGCAGCTGCTCAGTCTTCGGGGGTCTGGGGAGCATAATAGAGTCTGGGCCTGGTTTTTCTTTTTTGTTTAAAAAAAAAAATAGAAAAAATAGCCATGACGTGGTTCACCCTAGTGCAGCTTGTGGGCATACAGCTCGGCTGGTGTGGCCCATGAGGAGTTTGGCTCCCAGCTGCTTACAAGCTGGAAAACCCTGGAGACAAGCACCTGGACAAGAGTCCACTGCAAGGCACCCAGTGGTTCTCTTGGTGCCAAGCACATCATCCGTATCTCTTTTCATCTGGGCTGCAGCTTAGTCACTGGCCCCTGTTATATAGGTAATTAACTGGTTAACTGCACGATAAATTTAGACTGGCCACACGTGTCAAGCAGTTGTTATACAATTAACTGGTTGACTGCGCAAGAAATTTAAACCAGCCACATGGGCAAAGCGATTATTACATGATAAAAATAACTATCCAGCTATAAAAAGAGACTAGCCAGCTATCAAGTTAGTGCTTGAAAATGTGTAACAACTCTCCAGCTGGTCTCTATCCAGCTTTTGTTCGAATGCGAAGCAGGACCCACTGTGACATAGTCCCAAATGGCTCTGTCGAGCGGAGGAAGCTCAGGCAAGCACACTCAGTGTGCTCTTGCAAAAGAGACTTTCTGCAGTGAAAAGCCAAAACAAAAATGGCCTTGTGGGACTCCAGGCTTACATCTGTCTCAGTGGCTGCCATATCACATACACTTGTTCTAGATGCCAAACTATTCTCCTAGCCAGCCAGCCATGTAAGCACGATGTGGACAGCAGGAATTGCACCGGGCTCGTTTCTGTCTCCTAACAGCTATATCAGGACAAAAGACACTAAATCTTAGTGCACAGCAGGATACTGCCTTTAGCTTTTCCCTGTGGCAACACCTGCGCTATGCCGGTACACAGATCTAGCCGAAAGGAGCTTTGTAAGCCATTCTGTTCCCGAGCTAGAAAAGAGAAGAGTACACAGCTCATTTCTTCTGCAATGGGCTGCATCAGTGCTGCATTTCTTCTGCAATGGGCTGCATCAGGACATCCTCAGTTAAACTGATTTGTGTCACCAAAGTGAGCAGGTACAACCGAATCCGCATGGACGCGACCATGCCGAGTGACTCAGTTTCATTTTTTACTCCCGCAATGATCAGGGGCAAACTAACCTGATCGGGGGGTGAACGCCTGAACTAACAGGCTGTGGGACAGCTGCCACCAAAACAGGTAAGGAGAAAACTACCCTTGTTCCTCCCTCCTTTATCCTGCCCTATACAATGCTGGACATGCTGCCTTGCCTTTATATCACCTTGCATTGATTCATTGGAGGCTGGATACATTTTAAAAGCTTCTTTCCTAAGAGGTAACTCTAAAGTGCATGTGCCTCAGCGCTACCTATAAAGCACAGATTTGCATATCCACAAGTTTCCTGTGTGCAGAACTATCTTCTTTACACAGGCAAAAGCTCTATACATTTTACTCCATGCTCTATACATTGGAGCACCACCTGCATTGCACCAAGCAGTCTCATCACTCTCTGACTTCAGGAGGAGATTTTAATAGGCATGGAGGAAGCTCAGGATCTCTCTGGATCAGCCCTCACTTCTGCAGCTGGGACTTTGGTGGTAACATCACAAATTTAGTTTAATTACGGGCTGTGACTGTCATGCGGACCATCTATATGCTTCACTACATTTGAAGGCTTATAGTTTTCCCAAAGAAATCTTTTAAAATGAGAGCTGAGTGACACCAGCTATTTCAGGACAAAAATGAAAAGAGGAAGTCCTCATCCTCTAAAGAAAGAAAGAAACAACAGAAGGACAAAAAACCCTTCCTGCTTGCAAGTCGGATGATTTCCATCCAGGATGCAGCGTCTGCGTAACTCAAAGCACTCTCAGTACATCCCAGCATGAATCTTTGTGACTATACATCATAACAGTTGGCTTAAAGCCATTTTGATGTTTTGTGTCAAACTGAGGCCTTATTAAAAGGAGCTCTGGCATGATATCTCCAAAGACGAGCCTTCTGTCTTCTCACCTCTTGCAGGCGTGCATATTCCCAGATGCTTGATCATGTCTTTCAGGGTTATGATTAATGGAGGAGACCTGCACTTCACTATTGATCGACTGTGTTTACTTGCAAAATGTTAAACGTTTCAGGGAAATGCATCAAACAAGTCCAGCCAGATGGATGACGGTCCCATGAATGCCCGCGGAAAGGGTGACAGGCGCCACCTCTCCCTTCTTGAAAGCGAAGTGTTCACGCTATCACTTTTCTATCTCTACGGCTCAGAGAAGGGAGCGTGTGCTTTGATTTTGATATATTTAAATTCCACCTAGATTTTCCGATGGCTGATGTCCAAGAGGCAGTAGGGCCTAATGAGCAGGACTGTGAACCAAGAGTTAAGAACCTGGGGCGGTCTGTTCCTAGCGCTGAGCCTACGGGTGACGTTGGGCAAGTCACTGCACCTGAATCTTACCCTTTTCCCATCCATGACTGCCCTGTTTAAATCATAAAATGTTCAGAGCAGAGACCCTTCTCAATCTGTGCATAGGCTATGCCTAGCATAACAGAGTTGAGGACTGTAAAGCTCTACCCCAGCATGACTAGTATCAAGATAAATATAATTATCTGAAAAATAAGGTGCATCACAAATGATTAATTCCTTACGTGCTCAAACTGCAGGCAGACAGACTGCAGGATAGATGATAATTCAGTGCAATCTTGGACCGTGATAGATAAACGCTACCTTGGACAGCTGCTTAGGGCAGGACACCGCATTTGCTAAGGATGGACGTTTTAACACCCACAATCCTCATGTAGGTTGGATTGGCCCTCTATGAATATGCTGTGTCATCATCCCAGTTTAAGGGGGAATTCTCAAAGGAGTTTAAGTGATTTAAGGGCCCAATGCCTTTTAAATGTCTGTGGGATTTGGGTGCCTTGTTTCCTTGGGCTCCTCTGGAAGAAAATCTCAACCGAAATCCCTATCAACTGCAACTCTAGGTCTGTAGAGGATATGGCCACTAATTGTGATAGGTCCTTGTACTTTTCCCTAATTCACTACCCTTGTTTGGCCTTGCAGGCTGTGGGACAACATGGGAAGATTGTACAATATCCACCCGAGCAAGGGATGAAAATAAATGTTACATCACTAAATCTGACCGAACCGGCCTAACCCTAAAAAAAGCCTAGGAAAAAGTTTCATTACTGTTTCTGTGCATTTGCTGTGCCCATCTTCAACCAATCTTTCTATAGATGCAAGGAAAATACCGTAAGCCTCCATGACTTCAGAGTTCAGTATTTTTAATATCCCTGGGGTGTTTCTTCAGCTTAATTTATCACTATAAAACACCTGCAGTGCTATAGCACCCATTCCAGCATGGGAGAGACTAACGCACGCAATAGGGATTTTGTACATGGGACCTCCAAGCTTACATTTCTGAGTGTTGTCATAAGATTAGACCTTAAACCTGATTGACAATAAATGCACTCATGAACATTTAATATGGCTGATGGTTTCCCATGGACCATATGATGCAGTTTGCTGGCCCTATTCCTTCGTGGCACGGAGCAAAAAAATAAACATTTTAAGAGACCAGAAACTTTGAAATATTTTACCATGTTTGGGGGAGAACAATGGTGATTTTGATCTTGGTGGGTTTTCGGGGCGGGGGGCTACTAGCTGGACAGGGCGCACGTGTTTATCCAGCAGCTTTTTGAAGCAAGCTTGCCGATTCTCAAACATACTCCGCACGTTCTCAAGCTTGATCTGGCATGAGTGTATCTGACTCTGCAAGAAGAGAAACAGACTCCCGTGAGCTAATTGCACTATTTTTTTTCACTTTCACCCTGTAACAGAGATGCTTAAAAAGCTGGTGATATGGCAAGTTGGCTTTTTATTTTATTAACATTAAAATTTTTTTTAAAAGTGGACTGGAGGTGGCGTTACCTTGAGTTCAGGTGTTAAAATGGACTCGAAGTCATAGTGCAAAGTTTGGGGGTCATAGTTTAAATACAGGGATGAGCTTTCGAGGAATTTTTCTATGTCCTGAAGAGCTTTCTGGGCACCTTCCTTAGATTGGCATTTATCCATTTGCTGATTGGCTAGAAGATAAGCTCCTTCATCACAGCACTGGAGAGCCTGATAGAAGTAAAGCAAAGGAGATCAAACAGATTGGGGAGTTGAATCATCTTATGAAGCAAGGAACAAATGAAAAACATTTTCATCCAATAAATTTAGCATCCACAGGTGCTTCCTTTTGAATTTGGAGAAAAAAAAACCCAACCAAAAGCTAATTAGCCACATCAGAAATCTACTTGACTCTTCTGCGTTTCGATAGCAGGGATAAAAGCCTGATTTTCCTAGAGAATGACTAGACCCCTAGTGCAGCCAGCCAAATTCTCCTCTGACTTCCAGTAGCACCAATTCAGTGGTTGGAAAATTACAGATTCACTGAAAATCTCCAATTCTCCTCGTACTTCCAGTAGCACCGATTCGTGGTTGGAAAATTAAAGCAGCACGACACAGTAGGAAGATCCACTGTCCACCGCAGCATGATTTATCTCACTCTGAGAACGGAAGTGGCAAAGCACATCATTAATTGCTGAAAATCCCAATCATTAGCACAGCTAGACTGTGGGACTCATTGCTGAGATGAGATTGCAAATCAAGAAGGAAAAGCATTTTTTTAAAGAATTCACTATTATGTGGTTGGGGAGAACTGGACATTCTCATTAGTCACATTCATAAGGATTCAGAAAACAGCTTGGCAGGAATATTAAGCCATATGTTTAATGAGGGCCGGATCAAGATCTAACTGATGGGCTAGCAAGGAACTTGCATTGCAGGCCCAGTACTCTTCAAGGGGTCAAGCCCTGCATCCAAAGCAACTGGTAAGGGCCGTAGGTGGGACAGGGCATCAGGCTAGATGGGCCATTGGAGTGACCCGGTCATTCCTATGGTCCTATATAACCCTGTGTCCAGCCAGATCAGTGCTACAGTAGAGCACACGGATGAAAAAAAAAAGGGCTGCTTAAGTGAAAAGCGTGGTACCCGCTAAGAAAGAATGGATGGGTCACAAACCTGTTGCCGTTGACTCTAAGCTCACATCAGCCACATGCCTTCTAGCTTAAGCACCATGATTACCCCCGACTGAATCGTCAGTGCTAATTATGATACCGAAGAGCTCTGCAGCCACACGACTCCACTTCTGGGCAGGTTTACCCGCCAACCAGTCATTTATTTTACTATCAATTATGTCCCATCTCTACGAAGTAGTGACAGTGAGAGCGAGCTGGACTTCATCTGTAAATGGTTTCTTTACTTCATCGAATCTAAAAGCCTCCTAGGGAAGCTACCGTCTCATGGTTGCATAACTAATGTCATGGTTAACCATAATTACTGTTTTGTAATGACACAAAAACCGCGCTTTGGGGGCGCTGGCCACTTCAGTTAATTGAACTTTATTGCAACCTAATCCTAGTAAAAGCAAATGGGGTGCCAAAGAGCTCCATCTTCTCCTCCACTTGTTCAATGTGAATATAAAACCCTTGGTAAGATAAACAAGGAGGCAATACCCAGTTCTGCATCTCTCTTTTCCTCAACAGATCTGGCTGGCACAGGTGAATGCCTTACTTGGTACTGGGTATAGCCGGTGGCACAGACGAGAGCTCATGGGCTGAACCTAAGTCTGGGTAACAATGAGGAACATTGATGGTGTTACGCTCAATTTTGGATACCGCGCTCCTGGGGAACTGCTGGGACCCCATCCCCAGCTGCTGTGAGATGGTCAGAGGCAGACGTGGCAGGGTAGTCTGGTTTCCTACATTTTACTCCATGCCAAAGACCTGCCTTTTGCAGTGCATGCTGGAAACCCAATCTGCATGACACCGTGGCATCCTGCCATGGGGACACAGCCCAGCTGGAACTCCCTGGATTAAAAGACAGAAGACAGATCCTGGCAGAGCATGTTTTATGTGGACGTCCCCTCTCCTGGGATGTCCTCCTCCACTTTGGTGTGAAAGAGTCTGGATTTTTTGGTTTTTCATGAGCATAGCAAGGCCACCCTGTTTGGGCAGGTGTTTGAAAAAGGTTCAATGATGCCTTGGTCCTTGAGGAGGTGTAACTCAAACATCTGCGCTGTGCAACAGCTATTTCAGTTCTCTGGATCTCAAGCGATCTAGCTATGAGAGCAGGAGGGAACCCATTTTCTCTCCTATTCCTGTAATGAGATTCAAAGCTAGTTTTCCAGGTCCTCAGAAAAGCAAGAACCTGATGTGGGGACCACATGGGGAACGACTGAAAGGGAGGGGTGCCAAAGCACCCTCACAAATGCATGTGCACGTACACCCAGGCACACGCACTCAGAGCAGAGGCAAGCAAAATTCATCCTTCCTGAGTCTATACCAGGGTCTTTGACACTAACATCATAAGGACTCAATTCTCTGAGCTTGCAAGCTTCAGTCCCTTCGCCAGTGCTCACAGGAGGTTTTTGACCCTTTATAGGAATCACCCATTACAGGACAGAGGCCTGCACAGCAAACCTGAGTTACAAAAGCAGAACGCTGTTTCTGCAAGACCTGGGTTTCATACAGTTTGCTTCTGGCTAAGGGGCCATCGCTATGGGACATCCACATGCCGCGCTGCCCTTGCTCTGGGCTGGGGCATGGCACTTCTGATTATTACCTGCTGCAGGCGGATGTGTAGCTCCAAGGTTTTCTGGAGCCGGGCGTGCTTCCTCTTGAGCTCATCGGACACAACGTCGGAAAGGTGCCGCAACTCGTTGCATTGCTGGCAAATCAGGTTCAGTGCATAATGGTGACTGGCTGCTAGTTGGTGTCCATGCAGGATTATCACCTGGGCTTTACCGATCTGCTCCTTTCACAAAGAGAAGGGAAAGAGAAGGATTCGAGCCTGGTTTTAAGGATGCCACCCAGTGCACAATGGGGCAACACCTGACAAATGGTAACATGCATCTAAAAGTGTCATCTGGTATCACCCACTGTCAGCAGAAGATGCAAGGAAATACATACCATGTGAAGTGGTCAGCCCAGTTCTGCATTCAGCCTGTACCTTTAGAAACAGGGTGCTGCCAACCCGGGAAGACAGCTTTGTAATGTGTTTTTCTCATTCAAAAGAAAAGAAGAGAATCACTGCAACAGGTTGGTTCACCCATGCAGCTGGGCCCATGCCAAGATGGCCTGGGGTATGATGCCATCATTTCATTGATGATTGCACAGAGGAGGAATTAAGGACTGCATCTGTGGCCCAGTTCGATGTGTAACCTTCTGCCCTCAACTAGGCCAATGCAATGGTTGCATCTTCTCTCATCTTGACCCGACACCGGGAACCTTTCTCCTTCGTGCCCTGTCTGTTTCCCTGCAGCCCTTCTTCAAGCTCCCATTTCAGAACAGTCTTCTTTCAAATGGTGGATAAACCCCAGACTTCCCCACTATGCTGAATTAACCATCGCTAGGACTTCTCAAGGAGCCTAAGGGAGTTATATACCCAACGCCTGTAGGTTCCCTTCCACATACAAAAAATAAAAATGCGAAAAATAGATTTCAACATTTTCATCATGGTTCTAGTCGTTGCCTTTCCATGTCTTCACCCACACATGCACCTTGGGACAGGGGCTTGTCTTGCTTTTCGACCTGTCTGCAAGCTTCATTGCCAAATGATTGCATAAATCATTCTGCCCCATGTCCAGCCCCTACCCTCAGCCTGCTCTAGGCAAAGAAATTTGCCTGTTCTGGATTTTATGTCCAGTCGGCGACTTACTTAAAATAAGAATAACCAAATGTGTTGTCACGAGGTTTTTCATTTGATCTGAATGATGCTCTCCAGAGGTAAAAGATGAGTGAAATCCATACACTCAGCTACTGCCTGCCAAGTTACAAGAGAGCAAGGACATTTCTGGGAACACGCTCTGCCTCTTGTTAAAGGAGGGCTTATTGGGTTTCATTGGTAGATCTATCATTTGAAAGATTATCTCACCTGAGCCATATCATCTAAACTCCCCAAGTCTTTGAGCCTTTCTTTTACTTGAGAGACGCTATCTCCAGTATCAGGCAGGTCTGCTTGCCGGTCCATTAAAAATTCAATAGCATTCTTGACCTAAAAATATAAAGACAGCTGTTGCAAACTGATAATGATGATAAGCATAGCACTCCTCTCTGATCTAAAGCTGATCAAACTGTAGTTAAGATTGCTCAGGGAGACAAAGTGGCAGTGCAAGGAAGTTTGACTTAAAAAAAAGTCCCAATACACCCCGCTCTGGCAATCCTAAACATGATGCCTGCAATCTCTTTGGTTGCCTCCACGAGTGTCAGGGGAAGGTACCATCTCATCATACCTCTTGAAAGCTTTGTTCAAACTTCCACAGCTGTAAATACTGCTCCATTTTTAACTGGTGCTTTTCCCAGAATCCATCAAAAGCAGTTTCCATCTCGTGCAACTGAGCAAGTAACCTAAACAGCAACAGACAAGGGTAAGACAGAAAAGAGCGGGCAAATCCAAGACAAACAGAGTGCAAGCCCCCCAGATTCCCTGAGAAGCAGGGACTCAGAGATCAACTTCCCTGAGTTAGGGGATTTGGGACCTGGACTTTAAGCCCTGAGCTCATTTCCAGCATGTAGATAGAGGCTGATGCAGATCTCAAAGGTGACAACACTTCTCTGTCTTATCTCTCTAATCGATGGCATCCAAGAGCCTGGTCTCTGAAGGCTCCAAGTGTATCCCCATCCCATTTTACAAATGGACAAACCAGGACGCAGCAAGGTTAAGGCACGGACCAAAGGTCTGACAGGCATTTTGTGGCAGAAACAGGAAAGGAGCAGAATTGTTATGGTCTTCCTTGTTATGACCTTCCCTTTTCTTCTATCAACCACGTATTCTTAAACCATAATATCTTAAGGCACAATAACGTGTAAGTTCCCATTTCAAGTCAATAAAACACGTAGACTCTGCACTCACCGATTCATGGTCTCCCAGTCCCCGGGTCTCTCACGGTGCTCTTCTGGACTCGGCTCGTTGCTGTCAGGCTCTTCTAAGCTACTTAACAGCATGTTTCCTTCTTTTGTTACTGTCATGATATCTTCCTGTACAAGGCAAAGCACTTCTGATTAGGGCATTGGCAGTGATCGACTGTATGGTTTTAGGGAAAGCCTTTTTCCATGTCTCAGTTTGCCCATTTGTACAACAGGAACACTAATGCCTACTAGGCCGAGCTCATACAGAAGTAAGGTTATGCCAATCATTGCTTGCAAAGTGCTTTGAAACCTCTTGCCCGGAAAGCAAAATTAAAGTCATATGCTGGCTGTGTCTCATCAGCCAGTGTCCTAATGTAAGCGCCCTAGGTAGCACATTGTATCACAGGGCACAAAACATTCACAGGTGACACAAGTGTGTGCAGAAATGGCCTGATCCCACTTACAAGAGCCCGTCATTATGGGTCTGTCCACTGTTTTGTTATGAACTCATCCGACATGGGTTAAAAATGAAACTTTCAGCCTTGGCAATCTGTTGGCATCAGATTAAAAATAAATAATCTCATTCTGAGCTGGACCCAGCCCAAGAGTAAAAGTTGTATTTATTTCCAGAAGGCAAGAGGTCAATGGAGAGGAGGGAGTCAGGCTAACAGTCAAAACCAGGTGGGACTGGTCAAGTGGGCTGTACGGGACGTGACAAGAAGCAAAAGAGCAAAGAGAATACGGGGTCAGTAAAGTCCGAGGTGGGGAGTTGAGATCATTGCAGGGGCGTATAGCGCCCAGCCTCTTGATACTTCTTCTGTCAAGAGGAAAAGCGCTCGGATCGGGCTGAAGGCAGGAGAGGAGCTATTCCTCCTGGCAAAATATGCATGCCCAGATTAAAGGGAACTCAGGACCGGGCTGAGCCTCCTGGGCTATCGGGCAATCATTAAATCTTCCAAGTCACCACGACAAACTCTTATTCAACCACCTGGTGTAAAACCCCAAACCTCAAACACCCGCCAGCATGCAGTAGGTAAAAGAAGGGGAAATGGGGGCAAGGCTGATGTCCTGCCACTGCAATGATGTAGGGAAAGGCCCTTGTTTCATACTACAGATGCAGCCAAAACTTTCCATGGTCTGTGCCAATGTGGCTTGGGGGTAAAAAAAAAAAAAAATCCTTCCTGACCCCAAATTTGGCGATTGCTCTAACCCGGAGCAGGAGAGCAAGACCCTCCAGCCAGAAACCTCTGGATTTCCTAAGTACCAGCACCTCAAACCCTAACCCTTAGGTGTGGCCAGGGTCTCACTGCCTCTGAGACATCCACCAGTTTAACAGCGAGGGAGTTCAAATACTGGAAAGGACTCGTTTCTTTACCGGGGGGGCAGGCACATGCATCTGCGTTGCAGCCAGTCTCCCTATGTTAAAACACCACAATCAGCAGTGCTACGTGCACCGCCTTGCATTCCCTCCACACTCGAGGTGCATATTGTCAGACAGCACTTGTATCAATCCAACCGCGATGAAGGATGATATAAGGACAAAAATCACATCCATTTTGTGACAAGGTAGCATCACGGAGGATGCAAAAGGAAACGAGAATTATGCTCTCAGCCACAGGTGGCTGATATTTTATTTTGTCACATTTTGCTCTCCAAAAAACCGCTAAATCCTCCTTTTGATTCTGGAGCATTTCTCATTTGGGAAGATACCATAATCCAACTGTCAAGAACTGTTGGACAGATGGCAATTTGAGATTTTTCTTTTCAGTGCAACAAAAGGGTTAAGTTCTTAGTTATTCTGTTTAATTAGCTTCTGGTCTTTTCTTTTTTTTTTTTTTTTGCATGATATCTTCTGTGATTTCTGTTCAGTATCACAGCTACAAAACAGCTCGGATCTACCGCATGTGATAATTCATCCACATGTTCAGGAAGCTATGGCACCAATCTGCTGGTTGTCATGAGAGCAATGCAAGAATCTCATGCCATTGTTGTAGTAATCTGTGCACAGTTTCTCTTCTAGTTTAATCTTTCCTATTCTTGAAGGGTGGGACGGGTGGGGAAACAGGCCATATTCTGTTCACAAACCAAAGAATATTTTGATATTTAAAAGCAATGCATGAGATGCTAAAAAACAACAGCTGACTTAGACCAAATGAATGACGGAGCAGTGCCATGCTTTATAGCCCGGATATGTTTGACTTCCCCGCACACAACAGTGGGTATTGCTGACCTATCTATATTTAGTATCTTATCTGCAGTATGACATTAGTGACTGATATTTGCTTCACTGCCTTTGGATTTATTCCTGAGCACAAAGGTTAAATCAAACACAGAACAATATAGTCGCTGGTGTGTTATATTTTAAAAAAGGCAGTTCTGTTCTCTGTGTCCGAGTTTGTGTGCATGGATGCATGTATTATATATGTATAAGCTACCACCAAGAACTATAAAAAATACAAAATATACTCCATGTGGGTACATACATATGTACACACACACACGCATATATATAAACGTATGCATACAGTATCCTAAAAAGACCATAACCTGGAAATGGCAAGATGCAATCAATGAAATATATAAACTTTTGGATTAACCCTGCATCTCCCATTGCAAACATAGGATCCAGTCTCACAGCCCTCCCTCATCAGAAGCCCCACTGACTGCATGAATTGTCCGCATAAACGTACAAGGCTTCAAGGTCTGTTCTGTCCAGAGAAACATTCAGCGGTAAAGATGATAGCCTGGTTGTGCCAGACGCTGGTACCAAAAACCCTTGTAAAATTTAATTTTTATATCACAATCTCAAATCACTAAAACAATAGCTTTAAATACTAAAGAAACACATGTTGGTTTCTATACAATAGGGGGACTCTGGTTAAGATACAGTCATTTTGCCCACCATATATTAGCTCTCTCCATCAGCCTCTCCAACTAATGCAACTTTCATTAAAAAAATCACTAGGGTAGAGCTGGTGAGAAACCAGACTTTGACCCATAAGGCCTGCAAAGATTTGCAGACTAGACCATAATAGCTCTGAGACGTACAAAATCCCGAAGCAAAATGATCTTCTCGGATCTCCCACGCTACTTCTGTTCTCCTCTGCATAAAACTCCTATTGCCACCCATGAGAGACGGGCACATGCTGGGGGTTGGCATTCATCAGTGGAAGATGCACAGACCTATGAGGAAAGTGCTGCCCTTTGGAGCTGACATAGTCCTTCCATAATCCATCCCCGGAAACCACGATGTAGGACAACCGTGCAACATAGAGTCAAGGAAAAATAAGACCTCTTTTGGAGTGATACCAAACTTGGCTCTTAACACTGCTATCCAGTAAGCAGCTGGGAGCTGAAACAGTTTGCTGGATGTTGGCACGCTAGCTCTTTGAATGAGTGAAAGGAGAATATAAGCATAACATACAGAAATAGCTCTACTGCACTTCAAGTCATCTGCTGGCACAGCCACATACATATGGGGGAAGGAGGAGTGCGAGGCAGACAGAGCAAACAGTCAATCCGACCTCAGAAGTTCTACCTGGCGTGGGAGAAGTGACTGAGCGTTTCCACTCAGACCCACCTTGAGCTGGCAGTATTTTTCCGTGCGCAGCGCCAGGATGTGTTCAATGGAGTACACGTCGTCTGGCAGCTCGGTTTCTGCCAGCTCCGTCCCGAATGACTGTAACATCTGTGCAATATCCTTCACTGTTAGTGCAAAGCTCTCGATGGCCTGATGGGAGATAACGACTGCAATCAACCGGGCGTTCGGAAGACTCGACGAGCTTACGAAAAACCCATCGAGGGCCAAGGCTGAAAATTTTGAGAGCCCAAAAGCTTGCTTACACACATGGAAAGGGCAGTTTGCACTAACCTGTGGCACACTAGCTGTTGTGCCTGAAATAGTACACTGAGACTATGGGTATGTGGCCAGTTGGCTCAGATGAAAGTACAAGTCTACTTCTATACAAGCAGGGCAAGCGAGCGAGTACCAGCTACGGATGCCAACATAAAGGGGGTGTCAGCATGGCCCCCACCTCCCCCCGGGGATCTTGGCTGTGGTAGGTGCAGCCCTGTGCCCATCAGTGTGTGCACGTGTGTGTCTGTCCATCTGCCTGTCATGGGAGGTAGAGCCCTGTCCCTGATGTGAAGGGGGTAGACAGAAGGCAAATGGGACATCAGAAGCAGCCCATGGGGAGCCCACACCACCATCTGTCCCCTGTGCTGCTACAAAGGGAGATCCTATCCCTTTCCCCAACTTTCTGGTAGTTGGCATCACTTCCCCCTCCCAAGACACTGAAAGAGCTTGCTATGTCTCTGCACACAATGGGGATTTTTAACATGCTAAACACTCGGTACTAGGAGCAAATATTGCTTGCTCCTTTCGTGTCCCTTTTACTTGGCCTTATGCACTGTGGGATCTTTTTTTCCTCCCTTGCATCCCATTGAAATGCATGTATCAGAAGCCAGCTAGAAGCAAATGAAATTGTGGAACTGGAACTGAACTTCCAAATTCCCAGCATTTCCCTCCTTTTATCACCATGATCCATCTTTTTTTTTTTTTTTTGATACTCAGCACCATTTGCAAACTGCTACCATGCCACCAGGCTGGTCTTCCCAAATATGAAGCAGCTGAGGAAGATGGGTTTGATTACAGGATTAATACCCCAAAATGAGAGCTGTCTCCTAAGTCCTCCAAAGCAGGTGCGCAGCACGTTTGCAGCTTACTGGGCCCAGTCTGCAGCTACCCAGTTTGAGGTGGGGAGCTCAATTGTGGGACGTACTGAAGGGGGTGCCCACAGATATGAAGTAGGGAATGTCAGCAGGTGGTATAAGGCTTGCCAGTCATTAATGGCTTTGCAGGTCTGGGGTTTCCCTAATATATCAAGGTTATTGATGGTACCTCTATTTTTGCTCCTTCCTGTCCTGTCGCATCTTCCATGAGCTCATGAATAACAAGGGGATATGTCTCTTGTTCTCCCAAAGGCCAGGCTGAATGTTGGATTTGACAAGGTCAAGGCAGAAAGGTTTATGATGGCAGGATCCTTTCATCGAACAAGAGGTGTGAGTTCTTTAAAAAGGAGATTTGCTCCTTCAGGCAGCGCAGAGATCAGCGGCGGCATCTTTCCCCACATTGCTCTGGTACATGCAGTTTACCTGCAGCTGATGAAGCATTTTGCCAGACACTCGGCTCATAGAAAAGAGCAATCCTCTAAGCAGCTACAGAATGACAGCGGAGCATGATCAGGGACGCTGAAAGCAAGACAGGGCCATCTCTTCACAGGGTTAGAGGCTGATGAGCAATGTTGGCCGCATATCATATAGCGCCATGGTAGGCATAGTATGATGTCGTGTGAGCAAAGGGGAAAAAAGGCTGAAAGGGACAAATCAGAGACTTTCAAAGTGCTCCGAGAAGCCGGGACCACTGCCAGAGGTCTGCAGTCAGGGCAGCTTTGTCCTCTTTGAGAAGAGGGGCTGTATCAAAGAAGAATGGAAAAAAAATCAACTCAAACCTCAGGAACCATGTGGCTATATTAGCCTTAGGGCTTATACAAAGATAGGAAACAGCTTGTGAAGAATTAATGGATTATTTCACAAGCTGTATAAGAAATAGCACAGTTCAGGACTATTTCAAGGAAGCTTCATGAAGGATGAAGCTGGGGGCTGTCTGGCTGGGCAACAGCTCTGCAGAAAAGGACCTGGGGGTGACAGTGGACAAAAAGCTGCATACAAGTCAGCAGTGTGCCCTTGATGCCAAGAAGGCTAACGGCATCCTGGGCTGCATTGGTAGAAGCGCTGCCAGCAGAACAAGGGAAGTGATTCTTCTATTCAGCACTGTTGGGG
>NW_017728916.1:11045648-11056791 GCF_001723895.1 Crocodylus porosus
TACAGAAAGGATTTGGGCACATTGGAGAGAGTCCAGCGGAGGGCAACGAAAATGGTTTGGGGGCCAGGACACAACTTGTGAGGATAGGCTAAGGGAACTGGGCTGATTTAGTCTGCAAAAGAGAAGACCAAGGGGAGATTTAATAACAGCTTTCAACTCCCTGCAGGGGGGCTGCAAAGAGGATGGAGCCGGGCTGTTCTCAGTGGGGGCAGATGACAGGACAAGGAGCAATGGGCTCAAGCTGCAGCAAGGGAAGTTTAGGTTGGATATAAGGAAAAACTTTCTCCCTAGGTAAAACACTGGAACAAGTTACCTAGAGGTGGTGGACTCTCCACCCTTGGAGGTTTTGAAGGCCTGGCTTGACAAAGCCCTGGCTTTAATGACCTAACTGGGCATGGTCCTGCTTTGAGCAGGGGGTTGGACTAGATAACCTAAGGTCTCTTCCAACCCACATTTCCCATGATTTTAAAGGGAGGCACTGTATTTTCACCGCTGTGTTCTAAGGGCATGGCTGCGTTTTAAGGGCTCAGAAAATGTAACGCGTATTAAGGACAACAACTTCACTCTCCAGAGCAGAAATGGCACTTTTAATGATAATTTTAAGATGCAACTTTGATAAAAAATGGTATCACTGCAGAATAAAAGTCTCCTTTATTGTTACGCGCCTTGAGTATGAATAGACGTAATAGTTCTTGCTGTGAGAAGCCGTGTGCGAGTACAAACATTAGGATCAAAAATAAAATGGAAGTTAGTGGAGACCATTTTTTCAAACAGGGCAAGCAATGGTGCTGTGGTATTTGCAGTGGGAAGAAACAACTGTGGGCAGGAGTCTTTGCAGCAATTTTCTGCCCCAAGTACAGAGAAGGAAAAGGGTGAGCATTGCTGGAGCACATTTCCCATGTTTTCATGACCTCCATAAGTTGCCTTGGTCTCTCCGTGTCCTTTTCCGTAGGTCCCCAGGTCTTTGCAAAGCCCCGCTCGGCCAGTTCTCTGGTCAGATGAGGGTCCAGCTGCAGCACCTCGCCATGCTTTTTCTTTTCAGTCCTCCACTCATGAGCTTTTTGCCTTCACTTGGATCAGGTTTTTAGGAGCTCCTCAAAGACATTTCCTCTTCTCTTCTGTTCTTCTTCCCCTTCAGATATGCCAGACATTAGGCCAGATAAAGTCCAGGTCCGCAAAGGTCTGGCCTGCTCAGGAGGCAGATGCTGTGGAAGGTAAGAAAAGCAACAGGCAGCCACTGTTTCAATGGCACCAAACAAAAAACATTTTTGCCTCCGTTTGGAAATACCATCCCCACAGCCTCTTCCCTGTATTGGGAGATGGTGGATGCCATAAGTCATCTCTGACCTTACTTGGACACTTGCTTCAAATCACGCTGTGTACTCCTAGAGCAGGTGAGCAGCAAGAGCCTTCCTGTTCCAAGGGTCTGAGCAGCGTGGCACTGGGTTGCAAACCACGGAAGTGATGGCTGGGTTTCTAGGAGCATGGTAGGTTCGGGTGAGGGATGAGTCTGAGGATGCAGGCGAGAAATTGCATTTAACCCTCTATAGGCAACTCTTATAAGGGAGGGCTTGTCAGGATTTCAAGTGACCCAGAGGCAGAGATACAGTTTGGCACAGAAGGCTACAGGGAACCCAATGTGATAGGCACTGCTATCAAAATGGCCTTGAAGGATATGCAGTGGGATTGGAAGGATCCAGCTACCTGTTCATAAGAGGGACAAGGGCAGCTCTGCCTTGTGATGTCAGTGCCATAACAGAGTGTATTCAGTACCTTAAATTTTCCTTTAGGTCCCCGTGAGACATGCATAATTCTCTGTTCAATATATGCAATTTTGCAGTGTTTGTTAAGGGCCTTAATCATTAACAATGTCCTGTGCCTTTCGCCTTATTACCTCTACGTACTGTCCTGCATTTCGTGCACAGAATTTATTTGCTGCTGCAAAGCTATGCTTTGTACTAGAAAAATAATGCCTAGAGAATATCTGGTACTATGCTGAGACAATGCTTTGAAACGCCCTTTGTAACATGCAGCAAAAGCTATAACCTCAAAAAGGGCACCCAGCACACCAGGAGATAGGTACATTGTTGCAGTATACTCAATAACCACATTTCTATTTCAGTAATGCAGTGGACTCAATAACCACATTACTATTATAGTAAAGTTTTCCTTGGTGAAGGTGGGAGGATGGACATTGACTATTTAGGCACTTGTGTGGAGGGGAAGAGGATGACATTGCCATGCCAGGAGCCTGGGAAGACGCAGAAGGAGAGTCTAGTGGCAGCCACGAGCAAAGAAATGTTAAATGCTCACAGCAAGGCAGATTCTGAACAGATCAGTAGATGCAGCTCCTATATGGATGAGGGCAAAGCCAGACCTCAGAAAACCCGTGTCTACCCACCTCGCTGGCTTCCAGGGAAATGCATGTCTTATGAGGCAGCCCCAATTACTTTTAGAAATAAAAAAACCCAAGTTTAATAAGTGAAGAAAAAGTTACTTACTGGGGTAAAGTCCACATGGGCATCTTCTTGGTTGCTTGTGAAGACGTCCTGGCTTATCGGTCATTCTCTGTCTATCTTGTCCCAGAGTCTTTGCTGTCCTGCAATGCCTCAGCACGGTGACAAAACCCTGTTGCATTCTTCACCATGCAAACCATTGCCCTGAGAAATAACAGAGGTTGGTTTTGGTCTTGGGCTGTAAGCCGATTTCAGATCCTTGGTTTTGATCCAGTATTCGGAGAGGTCCCTGCTGATTCCAGTGGAAGATTCAAATGCAATTTTTGGCATTAGCTTCAGCATCGCTGGGAAGTAAATGTATTTCATTCTTTGCATGATACTAAAACTGAAGCTGTCAAATAAATCTGGGCTGAACATTTCTCTTGACATTTTCCTGCCTTCTCCGCCTGGTCTTGTCCATGTGTTTTCCAATCTGTTCGGTGCATTGCGTGGTTAAACAAAAAGATATTCTCGCTGATTCTTACTGTTAGCCTTGGCCAGGTTCAGAACAAGAGACATGCAGATCCTATACTGAGATCCAGGAAGACACAGACATCTGTGGACAGCATTACTGGACAGGACCCCGAAGCAAAAATATGGCAAGATTTTCATTAATGTTTACAGCTATCTGGAGAGGAATCCAGCCTGCCATTGCTCTGTGAGCTGCAAGTCCAATGAATGCTCAAGCTGTTGCATGTATGGAAACTTATGGTAGGATATAGTTATATCAAGAAGCCCACTCCATGCAAAGCCCTGGCAGTAGGAAAGGGCACAGTGCTTGCAAAGAAGGAACACAGGTATTTAATTTATTTCATCCACAGGCAAAGAAAAAAAAGTCCCACAATATTCACCTGGTAAAGCAAAGGTGATGAAAAAGAGATGATCTTGACCTGTGCTATGAACAATTTTATGGCAGGAATTTTCAATAGGCATTTTCACCTGCCCAACCCAACTCCCAAAGATATTCAGTAGGATCCCTTAGGATTCCTTGAAAATCCTATTTTAACTGCATTAAGGGATTTGCCTTGCAGGGCACTCCCTAATGAGGGAGATGAGGGTGCCCATTACCTCCAAAGAGATATTTGGCAGAGGCTGAAGGTCCTGGCTCTAGAAGGAAGTCCCATGGGCTATATGCTATACATATCATTGGTAACACGACATAAAGAAAGCTACATACAGTTCGGAAGATAACCCATTCGCTATGGCAGTACTCCAAGGTGCCTCCAAACTCTGGTGTTAGCTGCCTTTCATCAATATACGTCAACAAATCACTAACTGAACTCAGCATAACCACCTAGGAACAAGGGGACACCATTAATCAGTCATTGCAGCTTCATCACAAGGAACACGCACATCAAGTCTGAAACACGTTATTTATGAACAATGGTTTTGCCCCCATTAAGGTGTCTTTATTTTATTATTATGCCATCAGTTAAATTTGTACATATCAATTAAAAGCTAAAAATATACATGCTATTTTAAACTTATATTTAAAAATCCTCCATTTGGGTTGGCTTAACATGGGTTGATCCAACCTTCTTTGAGCCAGACCACGTTGAGCAATGGCCATTAGGCCTGGGTAGTGTTGAGTGTAGACAATGGGTTTCACAAAGGGGTAAGAGGGACAGTTTACCCACCCTTCAGTGAGGTTTAGGGGCAAAAAGAATGATTTCCATTTGCAATCTCCGATTGGACGTGCCAATTAGTAAGTGAATTCCACTTACTAATTAGTCATTGGAATTCCAAAGTGTTGGTCAGCAGCTGTGACAGAGGCAATGACTAATCTGGAGAGAATATTTGGGTTTTTACCTGACTTCTAACTATAACTCTTGTGAACACCATATAATCAGTCTCATCTTAATTATAATTTGGTAGCACGTGCCTACAAGCCTCAGTCTGAAACAGGTCGCTGGAGGCTGCAATCTTGCCATGACTTGACACAGACTTGATTTTATGCACTGTGAGCGAGCTCCTGGGAACTACTGGGACTGTTCACACTGCATAAAGTTACGTTAATGTATGCCTTTGCAAGACATCAAAATAGAAAATGCACACTTACACAGGCCCCAATTCTGCAGCTGGATCCAGAAGGGACTCCAGCAAAACCCCAATGAGGTATCAAATGGATCAAGTGCAAGAGTTCACATCTCTGGAACTGACTGTGGAGTCAGAGCCTAAATGCTAGTGTGCAAGGAGCTGTGACATTTTTTTGCAGGGTAGGGCAAGTCTTATGCGGGGAAAAACATACCCCTGGTTTTGCAGGGGTAGAATACCAAATTCTCCAAAAAGCACTGATTTTGTTTTTCTTTTTGATTGAAAGCAGAACCTTTTGGAGTGCAAAGTGTAAAAAATCCCGTGTGGAAAAAAAAAATTATTTTGAAGCAAAAAAGAGCAACACTTTACACATCTTGCAAGCGTGTAATGAAGCGTCCTCACCTCAAGTTCTACAAGTCCTGCTCTGCGAGGATGTAAAGACCCATTGATTTCAAAACAATTTGTGTTCTTAACTTGCTACGTCTCAGAGACTCTCAACAATTGCAATTGTTGGAAGTCCTTGAAATGTGTCCAGCTGAGAAAACAAACTGGTTTGAATCACTCTTCTAAAAATAAGTAAAAACACCTTTACAATGATGGCTACAGATGGCACCAATAAGAGACTTTTAAAATGGGTGCCACTTCACATGTGAGAAACATTAAATTGGTATTAAATATTTTCCAAATGGGTGCCACTTACCGTGGGCTAAACATTAAATTGGTATTAAATACTGCCCTGTCACCCTGCTGAACGAGTTCATTCAGCTCTGGGTGGATTCACGGAGGGCAGCAGCATGATTAAGCTTGTAACTCCACTTCTCATTACGGTGTTTCTTGTGAACAGCAAACTATAGGGTACAAAGCCGTCAAGTCAACCCCCACAGGCATGGACCACATACTACTCCAAGGGAAAGTAAATGTATTTGTATGTATTGCTCCCAGGAAGGCTTGAAAATCCAATTCTTCCAAAAAAAGATTATGATGGAGATGTCTTTAAACAGCATATTAAAAAAATACCCCTGGTTACCCTTTCCTCCCAGGCAGATACCAAACAGTTTCAGCAAGCAACTTGATTCAAAGTCAGTTTTCTAGGGCTATATGAACACAATGCAGATCAAGTCATACCGGTAATTTGAGAAGAAAATCCTCCTGACTAAAACGAAAGCCAATGTCAGTGAAAGTGCGCTGGAAAAACCCAGTGGGGCGCAGAACCATCACCAAGTGCAGGTTCCCAGGGAAAGAGGCCTGCAAGAAAGCATTGAACGTGATCAACTTGGATAGTCCACTGGTCTACACTCAGGCAGGACCTCACATTTAACACAAAGTGGATCAAAATACAGAAGTGACCCTTACTTTTTCCTCCTGATCATCCATTCATTCCCTTCTCTACCAGTTACCCTTTGCCTCCCTCTTGTATAGTCCAACCTGGACTGTACATCTTGTAGCACAAAGAATATGTTTTGCTTGACATAGCTGAATAGTTGCTCTTGTAGTTGCTGCTAGTTTCCAAGCATTTTCTGGTGCTACCTAGGAAGCTCTCACCAATGTTGAGTGCTTGGCATTGGGCATACCAATGGTTGCTGTGCTTGCGGTGGGCATACCAAACCATTTTCCAACCCAATGGTTCTGGGCATACTTGCAGTGCTTGGCACTGGGCATTTCAAACTCATTTTCCCTGAAGACCTTATAATCTAGGATAGCATTAGAGATAGCAAGTGAATTCAAGAACCAGCAGGAAACCATATGTGGGGAAAAGAGCACAAAGCAACAGGTACCACAGCACCAGACTTGCCTAATTTCCCAAGCAATTGGTAATTAGTGCAACAGGTGAGATTTAGAAAGGGAGAGCTTAAGAAGGATCTCATGGCTTTGGAGATAACTGGTGAGTGACAGACAGAGTCAGAAAATGAAGTGTAGTCAGAAATCTAGCTGTTAAAATCGGGTTACAAGGGACAGAAACTGAACTATGACCCAAGTACATCCATGCCAAATCATAGGGCCTCCCTCACATTTTGAGCTGGCCAAGAAACAAGCCAGCCTAGAAATCACAACCCAGAAGCTAGCCCGGGTGACATTATTAGAAGAAACGGCAGAACGCAAAGATGAAATGGTGATATCCATTGTTTCAGACCACCACCGACACAGTACTTGGATCATTTTAAATGGTCAAGAAACTTATAAACCATGTATAAACCATACATGATCTAAGCCTTCAAGAGGCTGAGAAACTACACAGTCCTTAATCCCAACATATAAAAGCTTAGCACCTTTGAAGTCCACATCACATATAAAATAATAGTTCATATAATTTAGGCAAAATAATTTATTTTTATATATATATATGTATATATAAAAGCTAACTTCTCACTTGGGCAAGACAGGAATACTTTAAGTTTGATCTAAAATGAATGACACTTGACGATTATGTGCTCAAGTGATTTTCTTTCCCAGTTTTCACATACTTTTGTCTTTATTTTAAAAGACGGTTTTCATGAAGGCATGAACAGAATGTGGAGTATTAGTTTATCTGCCAGTACACGCAGTAGGAAAGATAAGCAATATTTCTGGCCTTGAAAAAAGATGGTCACACTGAAGGGATTTCTGAATGGTGAAAAGGATAGCAGTCAGTCGATGAAAATACTGAATTTGAAACACCCTAACATTTTCTACCAAGAAATAAGCACATGAGTCATAGCTGCAAAGTAACAGTAGCTGAACACATTCATTATACTTGCATGCATTTCTCATAAGTATATCAAAAATACCCGGCTTGTCCTGGGTAATTAACAGCCACCATTTGGTCTGTGACAAGAATGCTACATTTCTTATTCATGTTGCTGGTGCCTTCTTTCAAACAGATGGTTGACAGTGGAGATTTTTTTTATACATAACAGTTAAAAAGAACGCTGAATACCTCGATGGAGCCAAGAGTCATACATTTTACTTACAGACAAGTAAATGACATAACCCCATCAACTAATTCAGATATACATTATTCCAGTAATATCCAACTTTGCCAAACTCTCTGTCTCCACCTATTGCCCTGTGGCTTATTATTTTTCTGGGTCTATCTGAAGAATGTCAAAAGTGACAGAAGCACACATTTTAACAACTTGCGACTCCCATTAAAGGATTATACATTGCAAAAATGTCTTCATGCCACCTGTTAGTTCTGCATTGGACACATTTCCACTGATGTGGGAGAGGGGAGAAATAACACCTCGCTAAAATATCCACTAGCCCATATTTCCCCTGGGAAAAAAAAAAGTGTGCGCACATGGGGAAAAGTGATGAATGTTACATACGGTAGCTGTACTATAGTAAGAGCAAAAAAGGGCCTGGATAGTCTGCACGCCAGGGTACCTAATCTGTGCACACAAAACATGGCTTGGTTCCATAAACATGCAATTAGGTGCTGTTCAAAAAAAGCCATTATTTACAGCTGAGACTTGACATCCATGAATTACACTGCAATTCATTTGTTGGATATCCTTTTGCAAGACAAGGCTTTGGTTGAGGTTTATAGTAAAGCATTCCGGTGCCAACGGCTCCTCTTACAAATGGGCACTGATCTTTCAGATGAAAGGAGCCCCATAAATGCAATACATTAATCAGTCGCTATTTTAAATGGGAGCAGGGGGAAGAAACACGAAAAGAAACCAATGCAAATTAAATACCAAAACCTTGTCCCGGTGAAGTCAAAGGGAAGTTTGCCAGAGGTCTAGAGCAACCCACTAAAAAGCCAATGAAACTGCTGCCCTAGTTTCAACCGCTGGATGCCATGCCTTGTCCTTTCCGGTATTCATACAATATTGATCTATTATAAAACGTTAATGCAATGCTTGCCATCGCCCAACAATAATATCGAAGCCAAGAGCGGTGTAGAACTTGCCGAATGAACCTCCAACTGGGTCACTCCTGGACTCAAGCTTTGCAGCCAACACCAACTTTCCCCTTCCAAGCAAGCAGAGAAACTTTTATTTAAGTGTTGCTGGTTCAAAACCTGCCTATTGCTCCCATCTAGAACTGGGCAGGAAATGGTTTTCCCATCCCGTAAAACTTTGACACCTCAAAAATGTCCCTGATATTCACAGAGAGTGCACGACTGCCCAGTCATTACAGCATTTGCCTACAACATGAATTCATGTTCATACTGCATTGGACCGGAGAAAATGCACCGCCTCCCTAGGTAATCCATCCCAATGCTTAACCACATTTACAGTGACAAAGTTTTTCCCAACAGTCAGGCTAAATTTGCCTCATTACTTCTCCTTGGGTTCCCTGTGCTTCAAGGTTGCTCAGAAAGCACTTCTGGAGGTCACCAAGTCCAAACCCCTGTCCAAGGTGGCTGGGTTATCCAAACCATCCCATGCAAACCCTTGTCTTGCCTGCCTGCAGCTCAGGAACCCAAGGGCACATTTCAGTGACCAGGCGAGTTGCCTTGAGATGGGGGTCATCCTCCTCAGGACTTCTGATCAGTATATGAGACTTTTTCTGCCCCCCAGATGCTTCTACTTGCTGCCCCTCAGCTCTATGTAGACATTAGGATCTCCAGGCATCTGCTGTCACCCTGTCGGGAACAGCACGTCAGAAAACACAAGGATCAAGGGCTTAGCTAAAGACTTTACACCACAGCAACTTTATGAAGTAGTTGGGGCTGGTCCTGCTTTGAGCAAGGGGTTGGAATAGATGTGACCTCCTGAGTCCCTTCCCACCATCATTGTTTAGGATTCTGCTCATAATGCCGGTGTGAATGATGTGCTTGTGAAAAAAAAACCAACAAAAGAGCTGCGTGTTTCGGGGTCTGATTCCACACCTCCGAACCATCATTTCAGGCCAGACAATTTCTCTGCAAAACCTTCAATGGTCAGTCCCCATTCAACTATACAGAGAGTACCATCCTACTCTGAAATAGGGCCATTTCGGAGCCGTGCTCTCAGACTGTGATGCTATATAGCAGCAGAAAACCTACTGGGCGATGAAGGCCCTGCCGCCATGTGGGAGACAATTCCAGCCAAATGCCCCCGTGATGGCTTCAGGGGAGGCCCATCAACGAGGTATCAAACTCCTCCTCTTGTCAGGGCAAAGCTGCTTGGAGCAAGGTACAATAGGTTGCCTTTGAGCATGTCCAAGATTTGGGCAGTTGCAGTACCTCTCCGCATATCATAATCTGGTGCAAACGCATCCTATTCTGTCCTATCTGCAGCAAGGGTAAGATATAGTTGGCTAGGACATTTTTAATGGCACGTCTTACCTTTCCGTGAGAGTCAAATACCTATCATGCTGTTAAGCACATGTCATGTTTTACCCCAGAGGTAGCTGCACTTCTAGATTAGGTCAACACAGTTTCTACTGGCTCTGAAAACATTTGGAGATTTTTTTCTGCATAAGTAGTGATCTCTTACATGCAAGATTAAGGTCATCTTGGTCGTTAAAAGGGTGTTCGGCACCAAGAAACGCATCCTTTGCAAACAGATCTCTACTGCAAGTTACATCTGGAAATGAAAGGTCTCTTGATTTAAGTCTGCCATCACTCAAAAGTCATCCTATAGGAAAGGACAGGGGGGAAAAAAACTTAAAAAAAAAAAAGCCACAGATAATAATTATTCAAAACGAACCTTTATGAAGTCTAAAACCCCAAACCATTGCCCTTTAAAATCAGTACTCTTTAAAAATTACGGCCTTTAGCACGTATCAGCCTAAAGCTGTTACGTGAGCATGTGGGCCGCTCCACCACCCCGCTGGGACAGCACGCCGTACGTCCCAAAAAGTGAAAAGGGAAAGAGCCTTAATTTTGCTCCACTGCCATTTATTTAATTTTTTTTTTTTTGCAATGGTGAACACTCAAGGGAATCCTTTTCATTTGCTAAAACCTCGTAAAAACCCCCACAAAATCCAGCCCCTTCTTTCCACGTTCCCTAAAACGCGCGTGTCAATCATTCGCGTAAATTAAAAACAAAATAAAATAAAGAAACCACCCACCCAAAGCGGACGCCGGCCCATCTCTGAACGCGGCTCCTCGTCCCACGACAGAATGACCAGCTTCGGCACCTGCCTCCCGTTAAGCGCGTCGCTGCCCCGCGCCCTTCGACACCGCGCGATTTCCATCCCGATATTTTCCGAAGCCGATATTTATCGTACGATCATCGAAAGCGGAGGGGACTGCAGGAGGTCACACCTCGCCTGACCCACAGCCGGAGCAGCCCACCAAACCTCCCGGGGCGGAGATGCCACCACGGCTCCGGGCCGCCCTTCGCGTGAGGCGTTATTCCTAATGCCACCCGGGCCCACCCTCGCTGCAACCCCCTGCAGGGAGACGAAGGCCTATTCAACACCCCCACTCCCCCTCAAAAAAAAAACAAAACAAAAACAAAAAAAAACCCACAAAAAAAAAAACACCACAAAAGCCTAGGGAGGATTATACCCGGCTTGTCCTTCTGGGAGCAAACCCCGCTTCCCCCGGCGCGTGCCGGGATGACCTCCCTCCCCGCGGGCAGCCGGGCAGGGACCGCGCTTCCCTCACGCACCCCAGCCCGCGCTCACCGCATCTCTCCTCAGGCGCCGGCCGCTTCTGGCGGCGCCGGCCTCGGCCATGGCTGCGGCTCCCGCCCGGG
>NW_017728916.1:11056891-11057554 GCF_001723895.1 Crocodylus porosus
GGGGTCGTCCCGCCCTGAAGGGGGCTCGTCCTCCCCTGAACAGGTCTCAGCCCACCTTGCAGGGTCGCGTCCAGCTCTGGAGGGGCTCTCATCCCTCCTTGGAGGGTCGCATCCCACCCCAGAAGGAATCTCATCCCACCTTGGAGGGTTTTACTCAGACCTGGAGGGTCTCACCCCGCCCTGGAGGAGTCTCATCACACCTGAGAGGGGCTCTCATCCCACCTTGGAAGGTCTCATCCCTCCCTGGAGGGTCTCATCACACCCCAGAGGGGTCTCATCCAGCCCTGCGGGGTCGCATCCCACCCCAGAAGGAATCTCATCCCGTGTTGGAGGGTCTTATTCACCCCTGGAGGGTCTCATCCCGCCCTGGAGGAGTCTCATCACACCTGAGAGGGGCTCTCATCCCACCTTGGAAGGTCTCATTCCTCCCTGGAGGGCCTCATCACACCCTAGAGGGGTCTCATCCAGCCCTGGGGGGTCGCATCCCGCCCTAGAAGAGATCTCATCCCACCTTGGAGGGTCTTACTCAGACCTGGAGGGTCTCACCCCGCCCTGGAGGAGTCTCATTAGACCCTAGAGGGGTCTCATCCAGCCCTGGGGGTCTCATCCTACCCTAGAAGGAATCTCATTCCATCCTGGAGGGTCTCATCCAGCCCTGGGGGG
>NW_017728916.1:11057742-11082914 GCF_001723895.1 Crocodylus porosus
CCTAGAGGGTCTCATCCAGCCCTGGGGGGATCTCATCCGATCTTGGAGGGTCTCATCCCATCCTGGAGGGTGTCTTGTCCCTGATCCTCACTGCCACGTGTTCGTATTTTCACCCACCTGCATTTTGCACACTGGTTTCTATTCCACCCAGGAGAGCATACGAAGCAACAGCAGACTCTGCCTATGCTGGAAGAAGTGCAAAAATCTAGATTTTGGTTCAGAAATGATACCTTTTATTAGACCAATGCCAAAAAATAAAAAATCTTTTTATGCCTGAAGAAGGGTGTTTGTGCCCAAAAGCTTGCAAAGAGCAGATTTTCCAACTATTTAGTTGGTCTAATAAGACATATTACTTTGGCCCAAAGAACCTCGTCTGCCTGTCCCCTCCGCGAAGCTTTCCCGGTTCAGCCAGGCCCATGCCCCGGGCCCGGGCAAACCCAGCTCTCCCCCACGCAGCTAGATGCACTGCCGGTCTGGCTAGGCTGGGAAGACCCTGCTTTCCTCCGCTCTCCCACGCTCAGCTAGCAAGGCAGCCGTTTGTTGCAGATGCTAACCCGGCACAGGCAAGTACACCTTTCATCTGAAAACGCTGCGGTCAGCCAATTTAAACAGATGTCATGCAAGGCCCAGAAGATACCTGCAGTCACCACCTACCCCAGGGCAGCAAGACTCTGCAAGTCACGACTTATTCAACAACCCAAACATCGAAGCCCATGTAGCCCTTCCTTTACTGATCAGCATGCCATGAAACTGAGAAATAGCTATTTGCACACACAACATACAGAAAAATCGGAGCCTGCAAAGAGAACCTGGCATTATATATTCACAGGGACGAGAAAACCTCTCTCAGGACATTCGAATGTGTACAAACACTGACGTCTTGGTGCCTGCCACCAAACGTGTCCTTAATGCCCACCGACATCTTTAATGCCACAGTCAGCTGCAGCCAGCAGCTGCACACGTGTTAGGGCTTAAGACCTGACCCGGGAGCCAATTCATACTCAGTCAATTGTCTGCTTCATTCGCTGCTTATTATCAGCCGGGTCTGCAGCTCCGCATATCTCAAATTCCTCTTTTTATTACAGGGAGAGACGATGACGATACCGACATTTTTGGAACAGCTCTATTTACCTCCCTTTGTAGTATGGCCAGCTCAGATCCGATGTGTTCACTGAGCTTTTTTGGTACAACTTCCATTTACTATATAAATGGATTATTCTATACGTAGCAATATAATACTACACTGCAATTTTGCAAAAGGCTGAGCAGTGGAAAAAGGCTACTTCTGCGATTTGCTCATTATCCAATGGTATAAAATATATGCATGGAAGTTTTATGTTAAACATTTTCTTCCATTGCGCGCACGCATGTGCACTTCGTAGTTTCATAGATGGATGTTAGGGGAAGCCTGTTCCAAACCCTTGGCGCTCGACTTGTAAAGTTTTTCCTTATGTCTAGTCTGAAGGGATCTGCACACAATTTCTATACATGCTTACACATCCACAGAAACCAGTACGCATCCGGTACATACAACATTCACGACAGTTTTTTTTTCTAATAATACATGTCTCTTTACTTACGGATGTGTACACCCCGGCACAGAGTGAAAGTGGTTTTAAATGTACTTTGCAAGATCTAAAACTTCCAAATAAAAATAAAGTGCTAATAAGATACATTTGCAGCTAATAATCAGGACACCTTTGTAGAAATGTGGGGTGCCAGATTCTTTAAACCTTCGTCTCACGGATCAGGGCACTTTTTTTGACTAAACTGCATGAGCAACCAACTAAATGCCCAAGCAACTGAAACATCGAATTAGGAACATGATCATTCCTGAATTTTAGTGATGTGAAAAGAACCAAAGAAGTACCTTCAATTAAGTCCCTCGTAGATCTGGGCTTCTTGTGTCTTCAAACTTGGGAATATAACACGCATGCCAATTTAATGCATTAAATCAACATTTAACTGTAAGAAAGGACTTACTGCTATCCTTTGGAGAGTCATTTTAATAGACGTCCATGTGTCCAGTCTTCTATCCAGGATTAGGATAAATTTGGTGTCAGATTCATGTTGACTATGAGATAAGAAAATACAAAGTGGCTAGGTAAGTGAGAGCGTACCCTTGCAGTCACAGGAATAAGAGAAGTCAGCTGAACACAGTACACCTAGCCCTTTCCACAAGCACCGACATTTCATTAGAAAACAAAAAATCATCTACCATGAGGTTCAGAAAGAAATTCAACGTGCTACCTTTGTTGTTATCCCATAGTAACCTTGACTTTTGAAACTATTGCTATCCATTGGCAACTTCATTTGTATTTAAGAATCAGGCGACCAATTCCCTTATGTAACTCTGCAAAATCCCAGCTTTAATAGTCGAGGCAGCAGCGCTGTATCAGTAATGCTACACTGTTGGGGATGACATGTGCCTAGGTAAGGTTTTTCTTCTCTACAGTATCACCCAATCGGGGAATCTGTTTTCAACTCCTACATGGGTTTAATTTGCAGATAAGACACATCAGAAGCACGGCCTGCATGACAAATTTGAATCACAGCTGTAGGGAGGCAATGGAGCAGGGCATTTGCAAACAAGTCCCTGGGGATGTGGATATTCGCAGGTCCAAATGCAAACAGGGTGTAAAAAACTCCTGAGTTTGGCATGAGCAGCTTTAGATTTTAACGCTAATTATTTAGGACTACAACATGGCAGTCAATATTTGGCAAGCTGGCTTTCTTTTAAAAATAAGTCACTTAATATGGCAATAAGATACACATTAAAGGGATGCTCTCTCCCTGGGTTTTATGCAATACTGTTCTTTTTACCAATATACCTAAAATAAATTAGTGCTTGTGCCAGACAGGACAGCATTATAAGTCTTCTTGCCATACAAAAGTAGCGGCATAAACTGCAGTGCATGCATTCCCAAAATTGCCCTGCAAATGTGACGCATGCCTTCACCTTCAATGGTTGTTTCTGAGATCACAGTGAACCCCTGGGCTTGGCTTTATATGCTCTCAGTCCCCCCCAGTAGAAAGGAGATGTTAGTGCGAGGCTGTATGTGGCATGTGCCATTCATTGAATTTAAACATAAAAAAACAGATGAGGTGTCTCCAGATACTTCTGGAGTATCATCTAGAGCTCAGCAACATTTTGACCAAATGGTCCCTTCACAACTCCAGAAGATTTTTGGTTCAGTTTGCCCTGAAACAAAATTCCCCTCCCACCAAATTTTTGGAACGATCAATAAACTGAAAAAAGCCCCAAACAAAACATGTCATTTGTGAAAGCTGCATCACGAAGAAAGATGGCAAGAAATGCAAAGGAAAAACTAGAGGAATCAGGCAGACTATTTCACCCTAGGAGTCAGCAAAAGCATATGAAGGGATCGCAGTCTGTAGCATGGAAGCATCACAATGAGCTCTAAACCGGGGACTCTACAACTACTTGAGGAGCAATGGGCACATCTACATGACACGCTTAATGCGCAGTAGCCTAATAACACTGCACAGTAGTGTGCCGTGCAAAACCTGTGCTAAAATACTACTGTATGGTACTATTAAGCTACTGTGCATTAAGTGTCACGAAAAAAAGGTGTGCTGGCGTTACTGCTCAGTAACTGTAGTTACCCCGCATTTAATTAAGCAAGTACTCAATTAAATGTGTAGTAAACTACTGTGCATTAATGAATGTGTAGGTGTGCCCAATAAGGACACCAGACGGTCCTCCCTCAACCTGCTAACTTGTTTTTACTGGCTTCCCTCTGGGCAAACAGCACAAAGTCCTGGACAGCCCAGACGTCCTGTAACCTGATGCAAAAGTGGATCTTCCCAACGGAGCCCGTCTTTGGCCATTTGCAGTCCAGGGCTTGCAGGTTTATCAGGTTTCCAGCTCAATGGCAGTGCTTTTAGCTTGACACTAAAACCAAATCAGTGCATTCTCCCCAAGGACTGCCTGGTGCTATTTCATTTACCTCCCATAGCATGAATCCTCCTGAAGAAGGGTAACTGCAGCGAAGCATCAGCATGCTTCCTGCTCCTTTCTAATCATCCTTACTTTTATAGTGCATACCCAAGCTCTAACCCCTCATCATCTGCAACTAAACCGGTCTCTGAGCCCATACAGCCTCACTGTAGTCAAAGCAGATACATTCAGTCAAAAACCAAGTAGGCTCCCACAATGGCGAGAAGACGAGAGAAACATGCATTCTGAGCCGTTACCCCTGAAATGCTAAATAGATGTCTGAATCATCACGCCCTCACTGATTTCAATAGGGTTTGACCAATTAGGAGTAAAATATGGAATAGCGAATGGTTTCAGCGCTTGTATTTATTTGCGATACCAGCGCAGAACAGCAGATGTTACATTCAGGAGAAACCCCTTGCGCAACCAATTATAGAAATGGCGTAGTGGTAATGTACAGTCAGATGAAAAACTGCAGAGGGGATGAGCCCTGCTCCTACTGTAAAGAGGACGAGAATAAAACATCTTGCCGGGACAAGATGACGTTTCCAACATCACTGGACACAGAGCTGCCTGGCAGGGGAGGAAGCAAAGGCAAAACATTCGAGCAAAGTGTGAGAGAGGGCTGGGGAAGGAGGAGGTGAAAGGACATGAAGGGACGATAATGAGAAGCAGAAATAATGAACAACTAGCGATCCAGATGCTGAACATGGGCAGCTGGTTGAAGATGAATTGACGTGCATGGGGTGCAATGGGGGACCTAAATGCCTTTATTCCCTTAAATATTTCACTCCCCTAGTTGCAATTCTCTCACTTGCTTGCCTCAAAATATTACCGTAATGACTCTGCAGTGGCACATCAGACTTAAGCGACGATACATACCTAAGCTTAAGCAAAACTCTGCCACAAATTATTACTTTAATTGGGTAAATTGATGGTATACAAACAAGCTGGCAATTGATAGAGACAGAGTCTCCTTTTATTATATGGTTGGAGGCCTCATATACGCAAATGAGCACGACGGTTACATCTGCATTGCGCCGGGTGGCACTGGGTAGAGATACCTGTGCAGGTGCCGAATGAGCTGGTATGTCTGCAGCAGAGTGCAGAGAGACTAACCCGGGTCCCAGAAGCAGCATAGCTGCACAAGCATGACTGATTAGCCTAAGTGGAGCACTGCACATCACTGCACTGCACTGCAGAGGATATACTGCGTCCAGGCTGCCAGCCAGCCACATCAGAACAAGCATACAGCAATGCCCCATGCAGTGGAGACATCCGCTCCGGCTCAGCATTACAAAGCCATTCGGCTCCTTCTAATCTTTGTCTTCTACCTGGCTTTGCAAGTGGAAGTTGCTCACAGCAAAGAAGTGATACCCCAGATCGTGCCTGACACCCAATCTGGTGGAAGCCTTCACCAATGGGCAACTGAAACTGGAAAGTAGTGCTGTACCTTGGGACTGAAGTCAAGTATGTTAAGACTTTTGTAAAAACCTCTTCGGACACTTTGTTGAATTGGGAGTTTTCTGGAAAGGTGATTATCCAGCCATTGTCTTTCCCTCGGCCACCTAGAAGTAACAGAACACGCTTCTCTGTACACGCTGTTTGGAAAACATGCCAGGCAGTGAAACCCCCTCCCCGCCCAAGCACAATTTAAAATGGAAAATATTCATCTACCCCCTGTAACCATTCATCTTGGCACGCTAAAGACAGAAACTTGTCCTGCTCCTTTTGAGCCATCCGTGTGTGTATGCATCAGTGCGTGTCTGAGAGATGAGTGAGGGCAAGTCATGACTTAGATGCACATTTGTGCCCACGATGGGCATGCACACGTAGGTACATAGCTGCAAGGCCAGCGTGCAGCCTGCTGCACATGCATGCGTAGGTGTCCACGCTGCAGGAGAGGTAGAATCGCTACCTGGAGGGAAATGCCAAAAAATGCCACTGATGCAGCTAAAACACTGCCTCTTTGGCACACAACGGGAAACAGAAATCCACCCTCGGGGCTTACAGTACTTATAATCATGGGATTTTAAATACGACTCTGAAAAGCACCCTTCTCTAAGAAGCTCATTGTGAGCAGGATGGAGTGAAAACTAAGAAACTCCCCCGGATTGGTTTTAGTTCAGTATTACAGGCCAAATTCTAGCCTTCAACACCAATGCACCACTCCCACATGTGCATTAGATGCTGGTTCTTTACCAGATATACCCCCTTAATCTCCTTACAGCACCTTTTGGATGTGATACCAAAGAAGCCGGGAACATAAGGGTAAGCTCGTGTGGATGACACAACTATATTTCAGAGCAACAGACTTGTTTGCTTGGGAAGTGTAGAGGTAATATTTTATAGCCTAGCTTGGGGAAGAAACCTAAGACCCTCTTTCAAGCCAGCACAATGCTTTAGCAACACTACTTCCAGTGGCCCCGGAGACTACCTGATGTGTATCTTCCGTACGGCATCCTTTTGCCAAAGAGTGAGCAAGTTCATCTAGGGTATTTAATTACCTTGCATGGCAAAGGTGAGGGAAGGAGCGCACCGTACTCACCAGAGAGGAAAGCAAACTCTTTCAGCAAATCATCGCTGATGTCTTTTGCACAAATGGGAACTGCAGCTTCTAGAGAAAGCAGGAGCAAAGCAAAGTAAATATGTGGTTAGTAGCGTAACAAAAGGGAAGTTATCCTCCACTCACCTCTGCCCCATGAAATTAAACACTGAAAGGTCACACCCAAGAATAGTTTCCCTCGGTGCATGTAATTTCTGCATTTAATCAATTCGACCAATGATCAGTCATGTTAAAAATGAATAACCAGAGTGTCTTACTACCTTCTTTCAACTGGGCCATAGGGGATGGTCAGCCTGATCTTTTTTAAGTGGACTACAGTTTTATTTCCCCCTTTTGCAAATCCCTCCGGTATTTCCCAGCACCGCCAGTACAATGAGCTTGCAGGTCGCTGCGGGTAACAGAAGTGGCGGAGAGTGATGCATGATAAAGTCTACTGGGCATTTTAATAATGTCCTGCTCCTTAATGTTGTAACGTGCAAGTTCCTTAATGAATGCACAGCCAAAGCAAATAAAACTGAAGTCAGCCCAGCTGATCTTGCATGGCCCAGCGCCACATGCATTAGAGAGACGATTGTCCTCATGTCCAACGATTAGATTTCTAAAATTAAATAGAGGAGGCTGCTATAAAGCCACCTTTAGCATACTGTGATTGTTACAATACCAGTCTGGCACGTCAGCATAATTTTATATAGATTATAGTGTGAGAGAGAGAAAGCAGGCATGCACTACATAGATTATGAGAGCATAGCCAATGATGGCTAAAAATCAAAAATACTCGATTTGCACTAGTCCAAACTAAAAGAAACATGCATATTCTTATATACTGCAGGTCCCTGACAGTGTAAATAGGATGAATGCACGAAGCTGCTCCTTCGAAATATTTAAGTCTGTGCCCTTTCTGACATTGCATGCCTGGCTATTTTTACTTTCATTCACTGAAAGTGTCCCGTGTGCTCTCAGTGACTCAGGACTTCATCTCATGGATGTCAGTAGAAAAATTCTGTTGATTTCTATGGGACGAGGTTTGGACCCATTACTCTTGCTTGCTTTTGCAGTTACTTTGATCAGCTTCCATTAGCACTGTCATTCATCAGAGGACGAGTCAAGTGAACAGCTTGTCTTGACATCCGTTTAATAACTGCTTCGGGTGAAAATAATTTCATATTGACCAAAGCACAATATTTAATAAATTAATAAGCACTAATACAAACCCGGGTCCTGTGATCAAAGGATATGATGCATGCACGCAGCCTTTGGAATAGAGGAGGCAGGAGACAAAAGTTCAAGCATCTTCTTTTGTAACTTGGTATGTATTGCATTTTTCTGCACGATCTGACCTCACTGCAAAACATTATCCAAAACATACGCGTGGCAAAAGTCCTACTTATCGAGGGATTCATTTATGGAGACAAAAGCATTTATATTACCCTCCTCAAAGACGTACAATATACTTCAAGAAATCAGCATTTTCCAATAAAACGCCACTATTTTGTTTAAAGTATCCAGATGTGTTTCCTAAATTCTTCCCAACAAATGAGGCAGAAGGGGAAAAATCAGGAACAGCCTGCAAGTTCGGACTCATGTTATGTATGCTCAGAAGTAAAGACATCTGATTATTTCTATGACCCAGACAGCACAACAGGCACTTCACAGAAAACAGGAAAAAAGCATCGTCTGTGCTTTTAGTGAATTTAGCGCCCTGGGCCTGGGTTGTACAGCAAGATCCAGCAGCGCAGGGATCAGCTTTCCCCTGGCTCCCGCCTCCATATCAGGCACTGCGCATGCAAACAAAATAATGCAATATTTGCCAACTTAGCTATGTCAACATAAAAAAAAAAACACAATGCAGGGTTTCCGTGAGCATGCATTAAACAGGCGATGTCTTCACTGGGGTGTGTGCTTCCACGGAGAGAGCTGGCCCACTACAAGATCCTACTGGAGACAAGACACGGGTGGTTTTTACGACCGTGTAAGTAGTCCAAGGCAAACATCTGGGGAGTCGAGAGGTTGGCACAAGTCATTCACTGCAAACCTTCTCTAGGTAAACTGCTGTGCATGAATCATAGCAATCCCACGTATGAAAATAACACAGCAAGCAACAACAAACGCACACGGCGTGCTCCTGTGTCGTGGAAGGAAAGCACCGGAGGAAAGCTGGATTTATGAGCGAGAGCACTGTTTAGCAACTGGGAGTAGACCGAAGGGTGGAGACAGAAGCACTTTAAACCATCCCTTTTCAAGAGTCAACATTTCAAAGGAAACAACTTACTCATTTGCATTCTTGAACTGGGCTACGCGCACCACGCAAGCCAGAGGACGATGCAGCTGCTCGCTGGGAACCAGACCCAGGTCTCCCACGTCACCGGCCCACAGGGCAACCTGCCGCTCAACAGCATGCTGCATTTTTCGGGCTCCAAGAAAGGTCCAAACACTATCCAACACATCCTCCCATCGCTCCTTGAGGTCAAAGCCAAGTAACTACACAAAGCCACATCTGCTAGCCACTGAAAGTCTTGGCCAGGGCCACCCATAAGAGACTGCTGACCGGGACTATGTTTTGCGCTCTTAAGACTCCAGCTTTGTTACCCTTCGGGAGCAAAACACCAACTACAACCGTGCCACGGGACAAACCGACATCCCCTGCCATTTGTGAGAGCTACGAAGAGAGAGAGGAGGGTCAGTCGTGGAGAAGGCCGGTGGATGGGGCTATTAGAGAGAAGGACGCGGCCTGCTGCTGGAAAGGACCGGGCTGGGTCTCTTGTTGAGGGCTCGGATGTAGAGACAGATGCCGCAATAGGAACGGAGACCGCAACTGGGGGGGTTGGGGGGGAAATCAAACCCTTTAAGGCATCTCCAAATATCACATTAGCCAGCCTCATCTTTGCTTTGGGCAAAGCACTGCAACCAAGAGACAGGTGCCCATGGACCTGGAGAAATGTGGGCAGCGGAGTCGAGCATCTTCCCTGCCCACGGCAGGGGGGTCGGACTCGATGACCCCATAGGTCCCTTCCGACCCTAAAATCTATGAAGTCTCATTGACTTCTAATGGGATATAGGCACCTAGCTATCATCTGTGCTGTTGACCATATCCCTCTGAGTTACCTACATCTGCCTGCCCCTACCAGCCTTGGAGATCTGGCAACGAATCTCTCTGTAAATGGGGCTTGCTGCCTTCTGAGCTCTCAGCTGGACCATATCGGAGCAGCACAGCTAGGAAATAAAACCTAAAAATAGCAACCTGGTGTAAAGCCCTTTCCCCTCAAGAGCATTACAAACTAGAGCGGCGTTCAGGCAAAGCAGCATGCCCCTTGCGTTGAACTGGAGGAGGGAAACGCCACGAATGCCGCGTCACTGATGCTCAAGCGTGCGCCCAGCTGAACCTCTTGCAAATCCTTCCTAGATGCAAAAGGACAGACCTGAAAGCATCCTCTGCCACTGGGAGCGGTGCTATGGCACAGGGATCCTGAGGACACATGAAATCAAGAGGGAGGAAAAAACCCCAGAGATCTTTACTCCGCAGAGAGAGAAGCAGAAGAGGAACGCGCCGCTACAGTCATAGAGAGAAAGCTATTTTTGTCCTAGCAGGCTTGCTTGGTGCAGGCCAGGATCTTTTGCTGAGTCCTCGGTTTTTTTGCCTGTATCCCAGAGGGACATTCGCAGAGATCCAGGCTGCGAGGCTGGAGCCCGTTCTCCGAAATCTTCCCCTTCAACGCGGTCAACATCCACCTGCCTTGGTGCTTTACAGACACTTTAAATCAGCGTCTAGATTTTGTTAGGGGCTGGAAGGGACCTCACAAGATCATGGGGTCCAGCCCCACTGCACTTGGGCAGGAAAGACCGCCGGGGTCAGATGAGCCCAGCAAGGTGGGCGTCAAGACACTTTTTTGAAGAAAATGGTCCCCAGTCAGATAAGCAGGCCTGGTGGCTTATTTATGCCTTTTCAGCTGGTTTGCTCTGCCCCCCCACATCGTCCCCTTTCCCTTCTGGCCTCCCAAGGCTCACGCCACCTGCAAACAGCAGCCGCGCAGCACGCCTGCCCCGCTGACGAAACAACTCGTTATGCGTCTGCTAGCGATCCCCAGGTTTGTGGAGCTGCAAAGCCAGCACCGCACGCATTGAGTTTTGCAAGGCTGTATTTGAGGGCCGTCGCAGCACTAGGGGAAACACCGAAAATACAAACGTTGGGGCATCCGGCTCAGCCTCTCCATCATCAGCCCGTTCCAGCTGCAGCATCAATAATCCAGCGAAGGAGCGTTTGCCCGATGGTCAAGGCCCACGGTATCCTCTTGCCCTGTCTGTTATGCATTCGTCAGGCCAGCTATGGATGAACAAGCTGAGGCGAATAGCTTTAGGATGGCTCTGGGGTATAAGGTGGGATGTGATGGGGACTTCTTTTTTTCAACTCATGAAAACCAACACTGTCCAAAGGAAGGATCGAAAGAGGCTTGAGAAGGGCTCCTCCTCCCCACAGCAAAATCCCCAGTAAAATGGGTGTCCCCTTAGCACAGCCAACAGCCCCGTTGTTACAGCACCGCGCAAGGATGTGACGTCTGCCCGATTTGGCGTGCCCTCACCGTCAGGGCCCAGGTAAATCACTGCTGGCAGAGCTGTCTTATTTTATTTAACTGCATTTTCGGTGGAGCAAAGCGTGGAAGTCGCCACGTGTCCAGTGGATGCCCTGACCACCCCGTGCCGAATCCAGTTTCTGCTCCACCCAAACCGTCCTGCCACATCTGTCCTGTCTTGTACCAAAACGAAACATCTGTCGAGACAGACTGATTCTGCAGGCCAAGTTTCAAGTGTGAATTACCTATGTGAGCAGGGTCTAAGCTAAAATAGCTCAGCAGGAAAGACTTAAACTGACTTGAAGGTAGATTTCCTCCATACCCGCCGCGAATTATTCATCTTCCCTTCTGCTGGTTCCCATTTCTAACACGGGACATGGCCCAGTCTCACAGGGAAGTGGGACTAGTCTCATAGCGAAGTGACCGTGCCTGCTTCACTAGTACTTAAGTCATGCTACATTAACAATAGGCAGACGAGGGTCTTTGGGTAAATCTCATATCTTCTATTAAACCAACTCAAATCGTGGCCAAAATTCTTCGTAGCGAGCTTTCGGGCACAAATACCCTTCGTCCAGCTGAGGAAGCATCCGCAGGTGGTCCGTGCACTTCCTGGACAGAGGGGTAAAGCAGCCAGAGGCTGGCACGTATGCAAGAAAGCCAGTCAGTACAATAGAGGATCTCTGGCTTTTCTTTTAAAAAAGACACATCCAGGCAGGAGGCAGACCTGGAATACATGGGTTAACGTGTGCACAGGAGAAGGACTGGCTGTGCACTTGGATTATGGGTATTAAATGACACTCGGCCAACCCAGACAATTGGCCAGGGGGAGGTTTCCTGTAACCCAAAGGACCTGTTTTGCCTGTGGAAAGCAAAAGGCTTAAGAGCTCAGAGAAAAAAAAGCAACCCAAACTATTCAGCCTGGCTAGACTGAATTTCAGCATTACCTCCAGTGGGGATAATGCATATGCAGCCTGGCAGGTAACTCAATGACACGATGGTCCCCCTTTGCTGCTGAAAGGAGGGGGGCTGAACTGTGTTCTGCCATCCAATTTGTACAACATCCTAATTAAGGGGAGACATGAGAAACTGCGCTGTTAAAGCCACCCTCCCCAAACCAAAGGAATACCAGCCTCGTAAATCTGGGACTGGGACGCAACGTTTCTACCCAGTTTTCAGCGAGTTTGCTCCAAGGGGCCCAACACACTGCAAACGGCTGCAGAAATTAGGGGGCTGGGGGCTCGGCCGGTCTCGGGAGGCCCACATGCAGCTGAACGGTGAGATGCCAACCAGGGATCGTCTAAAAATACCTGGAGATAAGTGGCCAACATCTACCCGCATCTCGCTTCCCGGAAAAATTTAATTCACCCCACGTGTCTGAGAACATTGAAACCAATAGCTTTATTGTGGATCTGAACCACTACAATTGAGATCGCAGCCTGGCTATGAGAACCACAGGCTGCTGCGCCCACATCCTATGGGCATGAATGGTATAGCTACATACGGCATACCGAATAATTGTGTCCCCCCCCGAGGCTGTTCATTAGACCAGCTTGGGCACACAAGTAGGCAAAATGCACAATAAGCTGCGATCACGACTGCATGAGCAATTCTTGCCGCAGAAGGCAGGAAGTTGTGCGTGCCAGTTACTACTAACAGCCTTTTGCAACAGCAGTCACTTGCATTGGACATACTACACGGGCAAATAGCTGCACAATCCGAGCAGGATTGCTCAGCTGACACCATCTACACCTGCTCAGGTGCCCAGCCCCCCCAAAGTCCCTAGGACTGAGCGTCTGCGTGCAGGATGTAGGGCCTGTACATCTTGCTGGATTTTTTTAAAGGCTGTGAGAACAATTGTTGCTACTTGACTTAGGAACAAAAAGAAATTCAACAGTGCCTACCTTGAGCTTTTCAAAAGCTGTAGTCACTACCTGTACCCAGCTAAAGAGGCACAATAGAGGTATTCAAATATTGATGACGGCAAGTCTCGAGACCTTTGAATGCTGCGAACACTGCCTGTCTGAAAGCAAGTTGCTCCTGACCCAGCTGGCCCTGGCTACATTTACAGTTCACCAGCTGCAGCTTCCTCAGGCTACAACACAACATCTTCCCCAAGCAGGACTCGAATGGCTCTCAGGCTTAAGACTCTAGCTATTTAATTATAGCAGGCTTGAAACCGGGCATTCATTCGAAGCCCAGTGATCCTCAACCAGGGTGCTGCAGCCCCCCGGGGTGCCTTGAGATCCTTTCGAGGGTGCTGTGTGGTGCCATGCAGCCTTAGGTCTGCAAGTAGGATTCACCTGATAAACCTAGAGATTTCAAACAAGAAGCCAAAACTGCTGTGGCCTGAGTTTTTTGCAACAGAAGAATTGCTCTCTGACGTTTCTGTAGTCCAAAAACAAAAAAAAGGGAAAACTAAGAGCTGGCATTTTCCAAGGCGCGTGTCACGTCTGAAAAGGTTCAAAACCAATGGATTAGCCATCAGATTTGATTAAAAGTGCTAGCGCTGGCGAGGTATTGTTCCCAAGGAAGGCGACAGGTACCACTGGTTGGGTCCGTCAAACCTCTACCCACCACGAGCTGATTTTAGCAAAACCAAGAAACGAACGCCTGCCCTGCAAAAACATTAAAAAAAGCTTAAAACCTATACGGAGAGAGGGTCTGAAGGCAAATCAGCTGTCAGGAAGACTTGAGTCCTCTCCCTGCCTTCACAAGTACATCCTGGCACAGGGCTAAACGTCGCTGCTGGAAGTCAGGGCTGTGCTGACTGCAGTCAGGGCTGAAAAACCAGTTATCAGACAGCAGCAAGATCAAACCATAAGCGAAGGCAGTGCTTGTCGTACGTATTTGTTGCGACACACAGGTCCCTGCCGGGGCCAAAGAGATGTGCTGAGCCAAGGGAACAGCCTGCATGGAGAGCAAACCAGCACCCACAACCTTGAAAGCATCCTGCCTGAACCAGCTGATCGAAACAGCCCAGCGAGGGATGGGACACAGGGAAGGGGACCGAGATACTGCTGCACTAAGTGGGAACCTAGTGACACATCACCAGACCCCTTGCAACTGCAGGTAGGAGGAAAGTGGGAATTTTGCTCCCACTTAGAAGAAAACACACTTTCTGCTCCTCCTTCCACCCCCGGGCACCTACACAAGATGCAGCAGACTACTGCCCCCGCTCTGCAAATACCCACCCTCACTTACCTATTCATCCTGGCTCCCCAAGGTTTCAGTGCTGTCCAGCCACTGAAAACCACAGCGGACAGGTAGGCAAGCACACCTTTGTCATGCACATGAAACCCAGGCCCCATGACCAGCCACCGGTTGCACGATACGCTGCTGGCAACAAAACGGATCGAGCAATACTATGATTTGCCAAACCCACTTTCATCCATGGATGTTCATCGCTTCACCAACGCTCATGAATGAAGCCTCACAACAAGCCTCCTATATTATCTCATCTCACAGAGCAGGCAACTAATAAGTGATTTTTCCCGAGACTCGCTCGAGTTTGCCTGCAGTTAAGGTTTTAGCTGTTTGCACACGCATGAACGTCGTTATGAAATCTAGCGGAGGCACCATGTGAGCGCTGGTCTCAGGACGCACCAACTCGTCGCGGCACCTAAAAGGGTTAAATGCAACTTAAGAGTTAAATGCACCCGGCTTAACAGTTAAATACAGCCAGCTTACAAATTAAATGCAACCAGCTTAAGAGAGACATACAACCAGCAACAGGCTTGAGTAGCATGTCTGTGATAAAACTGACATTTGGGATCATTAAGAGGTGTTAAAGGAAAAAGAAAAAATCAGGGGTAAACATTGCCAGACTTCCTGTGGGCGAACCATGAAAAAAACCCCCAAGATCTCCGAATTCCCGGTCTTCTGCATAAACCACAGATGGATTAAATGCCTCAATGAAATTCAGTAACCGTTCACTTGTTAACATACTAGAAAGCAGAGACTTCCAACTAACCAGCTACCAACTAACCAAGCATAAATGGTGAGTAGGTTGTTATACCCAGTGGATTGAGAGAGGTGAAGCGCGTGGTGCTGGCGTAGGAAGCTCGGATAAAGCTGACCTATTAAATCAGGGCTTTTTCCTTTACTTTTTCAACTCCTTTGGCAGAAAGTGCCCCCAGCTTAGGCTGCTCGCTGAACTGCTTGGCAAATCCTCCCAGAATTACACTCAAGACCTCAAACATCATATGACGATCGGGTTAGAGGAGTCACGCCATGGAAGTGAAACACAACGGATCGGTGCCCGATCTGCTAAATACTGAGTGCAGCCCCCCAAAGACAGGAGCTGGAAAGCCTCCACGACAGCTGTGGTGTCAAACCAGCATTGGTTATGCCTTAGTATTACCTGGACATGTCATTCTGGAGCATAATCCTACACTGGGGTCTGTATGCTTCCACGCAGAGTTTCAATGGGCTTTCACAGAGAGCACCCGGTGGCAAATTTAACGGTAAATACGAAGCAAGTAGGTAGGATGACGGCTAGAAAAGAAACGTGCCCGTTTCTAACCATCCCACATGTGGTCAGAACAGGCAAGAGGTTTAACACAGGGATCTTTTAAAAGCCCTGGCAGAAACCAATAAAAAGATTCCACAAGTACCAAAAAAAAAAAATTAAAAAAAAAATCAAAATGTAGTCACGTACAAAAGCAACACTTGTAAAAGAGCCAAGTGAAAAACAGCTTAACTGAAATAAGAATATATCGGGTCTCATCTTGGAAAAGATGAAGTAGCCAAGATACAGCTGGGAGGAAAGTGGACAGATGAATGCTATTTCTATGTACAGCGGGTGCTTGGTCTGCTGTTATAACCTTGGATGCATCCCACAAGGCGACCCTTCATAGCAATGAAAGAACATTTAATTACAGCAAACCGGCACATATTTAGTTTTGATTCCCCCCCGAAGACTCATTTTGCTGCATTTCTGAAGGCAAGTAATTTTCTGTAAAAGACAACATGAATAATCAATTAAAACTTGCTCTCATTGCGTATTAACATAAACTCAACTCATTGTATGTTAATACAAACCCAAACACCACCGAGTTTTCAGCAGTGTTTCCTCTGGTCATACAAAAGCCTCAGTATAAGGAAACTATAAAGAAAAAAACCCCCATGCCAACTATTCTAGCATTACTTCCTCAAAAGGGTTCAATTTTAAATGCAATAATGGAGGGGGAAAGGGGAAAACAGAAGGCAGAAGACAATGCAGAGAAAGGGAAAAGAATAAGGGCTAGGGGAACAGGGACACCAGGATCTATTCATGACCATGTTTGCAGATATTACAAAATGATTCTGGCTAGCCCCATCCAAAGCTCACGGTGAAGCATTACAGAAAGATGTGACACAACCGCCCGGCTGGGCAATAAAGCGGCAGATGAAATGTAATGGTGCTGTGTACAAGTGTACACATGGGGAAAATAACCCTAACTACACATGCTCAATTCTGCACTGTGGGTTAGCTTAGGAAAGATCTTGGGGTCACTGGGGAAAGATCTCTGACAGCATCAGCTCAGTGTGCAGCAGCAGTCAAAAAGGCAGATAAAGTGATAGGCAAAATCAGAAGAGGAACTGAAAACAAAAAAAAAATTAAATAAATCCATGGTGTGCTCATATCTTGAACACTGCATGCACTTCTGGCCATCCCATCTTAATAAGGATAAGGTAGAACTGGAAAACATGCAAAGAAAGACAATGAAGATCAGCGACACAGAATAGCTTGCATAGGAGGAGAGACTGGAAAGTTCAAAACTCTTCAGTTTGGAAACAACAGGGCAGAGGGGAAGATTCAATAAAATCATAAAACCATAGAAAATGAGGGTTGGAAGGGACCTCAGGAGGTCACATCTAGTCCAACGCCCCGCTCAGAGCAGGACTGCATCATCCCAACTGCATCATCCCAGCCAAGGCTTTGTCTAGCCGGGTCTTCAAAACCTCCAAGGATGGAGATCCCACCTCTCCGGGTAACCTGCGGCAGTGCTTTCCTACCCTCCTAGTGAGAAAGTTTTTCCTAATATTCAACCTAAACTTCCCTTGCTGCAATGTGAGCCCATTGCTTCTTGCTCTGTCATCTGCCACCGCTGAGAACAGTTCAGCTCCAGCCTCTTCGGATCCACCATTTGGGGAGGTGAAGGCTGCTATTAAATCCCCCCTCCGCCTTCTCTTCTGCAGACTAAATCAGCCCAGTTCCCTCAGCCTCTCCTCACCCGTCCTGTCCCCAGCCCCACAACCATTTTCATTGCCCTCCGCTGGACTCTCTCCAATGTGTCCACATCCTTTCTGTAGTGGGGGCCCACAGCTGGATGCAGGACTCCAGATGTGGCCTCCTCAGTGCAGAATAGAGGGAATAACCACTGCCCTGGATCTGCTGGGAACGCTCCTACCCATGCAGCCCAGGATGATAAACACCTATAAAATCATGAATGACGTGGAAATGGCAAATAAGGAACCGTTAATTCGTTACGTCTCGTAGCACCAGAAAGGCGGCACACACTGAAATGATCGGGCAGCAAATTTACAGAACAGACAAGGAAACACTTTCCGACATGGCGCCTACTTAACTTGGGCAAGTCACTGCCGCAGGATGCACAGCTCCTCCAAAGCATCTGCTCTGTGGCATGGTTGGAAAGGGGATGGACCTTCAGTCTGACCCAGTACGGCACCCACTTCACTCTGATGACCGTACCAGGCAGTGCCTGAAAAGAACGGATCTGAGCAAGAGGGGATCACCAGGATTAATTAAACCAGAGCCTCATGCTACACTCCGGGCAGGGCAGAGAGCAGGAGCTTTGCTGGCGCCGCGTCAGAACTCGGCACACGACCGACCCGCCGGAAAACCTTAGCAGTAAAGCACGTTATAAACCCCACCAGGCAGCTGTCCATACCCAGAGACGGGGAGCACCTCCGGAAAGCCTAGAGCAAAACAAATCCCACCCACAACAGCACCCAGAGCGCATCCTCATCTCAGTTTGAAGCATTTGCCGACAGACCCGCGTGCGCGGTACATGTGCTCCAGGCCACGTTGCAACATCTATTCCAGCATGTGCAGCATAAGGTGATCCAGGGGATGCTAAGATCCAACCTGATTGCCTTCCATGATGCGGAGACTGGCTCCATGGATATGGGGAGACCAGTGGAGGTGATATACCTTGATTTTAGCAAGGCTCTTGATCCGGTCTCCCACAACATTGTCACAGCCAAGCTAAGGAAGTACAGGCTGGATGAATGGTGGACAGAAAACTGGTGGGAGCATCAGGCTCAGAAAGTAGTAATCAACAGCTCAATGTCCAGTTGGCAACCGGTGTCAAGTGCAGTGCCCCAGGGGTCGGCCCTGGAGCTGGTTTTGTTCAGTGTCTTCATCAAAGACCTGGAAGAGGGGATGGATGCACCCTCACAAAGTTTGCAGATAACACCAAGCTTGGAGAAGTAGTAGATACGCCGGAGGGCAGGGCTAGGATGCAGAGTGACCTCGACAAACTGGGGGATTGGGCCAAAAAGAGTCTCATGCGGTTCAACAAGGGCAAGTGCAAAGTCCTGCACTGAGGAGGGGGCAATCCCCTGCACCGGGGCAGGCGGGGGGTGACGGGCTGGGCAGCAGCTCTGCAGAAAAGGACCTGGGAGTGACAGGGGACAAGGAGCTGGGTAGTGGCAGTGTACCCTTGGTGCCAAGCAGGCTACGGGCATCCTGGCCTGCATCGGTAGGAGCGCTGCCAGCAGATCGAGGGCAGTGATTATTCCCCTCTATTCAGCACTGGGAGGCACATCTGGAGTCCTGTGTCCAGTCTGGGGCCCCCACTACAGAAAGGCTATGGGGAAATTGGAGAGATGCCAGCGGAGGGCAACAAAAATGGATCCAGGGCTGGAAGACATGACTTCTGAGGGAAGACTGAGGGAACTGGGCTTATTTAGTCTAGAGAAGAGGAGATTAAGGGGAGATTTAACAGCAGCCGTCACCTCCCTGCAGGGGGGGCTGCAAAGAGGCCGGAGCTGGATTGCGCTCAGCGGTGGCAGATGACAGGACAAGGAGCAATGGGCTCAAATTGCAGCAAGGGATGTTTGGGTTGAATATTAGGAAAAGCTTTCTCACTAGGAGGGTACTAAAACACTGGACCAGGCTACCCAGAGAGGTGGGGGACTCTCCATCCTTGGAGGTTTTAGGACCCGGGTAGACAAAGCCTTGGCTGGGACAATGCAGTTGGGGCCAGTCCTGCTTGGAGCAGGGGGTTGCACTGGATGTGACCTCCCGAGCACCTTTCCAACCTTCATTTTCTGTGGTCCTACGACTCTCTATCAATACTATGAGGATTAACCGCAGACTCAGGGCAGCAGTTGTGAGCCCAGAGGATGAAACTGTCCCCCTTGGTACAGATGCAGTTGACCGGAGATGGAGAGGGGTCTTCATACAAATTCAAAGGCATCTTTGGGAGTTCCCCTTGTTTTAGGGGCTAAACCTGCTTCCCTGATAGAAGCTGTATGGAATGGGCTCAAAAAAAAAAAAAATCAATCTTAGAAATCTACATTTTCTGTTATCTTCACCCCGCTGCATCGATACACATTTCCGAAATCCAAGCTGAAGTCAATAGCTGGCAAACTGCAGAGGCTTTATTCAAAACAGCCCAACCAAAGAAAGGTAAATTGTTATAGGAGAGGCTCTCATATGATCCTCTGTGATCACATGGCTGGGGATTTCCCAAGAGAGCTGGATGCTGGGGCAATGTCTGGCAGGATGATGTGTTTGTGTCTAACCAGACCAGTTTTCTTCCCATCCCTACTTACAGCTAAAACATCAGGAAAGTTACAAGCTGGTCCAGCTCCGACATGGATTTATGTCCAAAGCAGGGAAAATAAGAAATGTTTCTCTGCACCCGCACTGCTTCTTCTAACTCGCCTCATAGGAAATTGGTGTGGGGGGGTTGGAAAAGAAAAATTTCTGAATGTTTTGCGCTAATCTTAAAGCAGCCTGCTTTTAACTTCCACCTGCCAAGGGCTGTTGCTCTCTCCCCAGGGAAGAGGCGGGAGTGAAACCTTAAGTGTTTTGCACACCAGCACGTAGCTGGGCTTGCCAAATGTGCACGGGGAGGTGTGTTTCGTCCCTGCCCTCAGTACACGGCGCTCCAGGCAATATTATCAACTTCCAAAGCAGATCAACTTCTCCAGGCCAAATTCCAGTTTCCTGCACAGAAGCTGCTCAACAACTTCAGCAAAAACGAGAGCTGCGTGTCCTGGGGAGGCTTCGGGAATAACCGCTCGGCCCTAATTAGCCGCTTGCAAACCTGGGAGCACAGCCCCAGCAGTCAACGGAGTGATGAATTTGACCCACTAGCCCATGCGCCCTAAATTAGAGACACTAAATACTGCACCAGGACCCCCAGTTTCTCAGGGAACTCGACAGCAGATTCACATAACTTCAAAGGCAGAGATTTTTACTGAATGACAAATATAAATGGTCAATGCTGCCACCCATCAACCTTAGCAATCGGCTTCCCCAGCAAAAGAATCAGCTACTTTGACTCTGGCTATATTTTTTACTGCTAGTTGCCTATTTTATTTTACCTTGTTCTTCAGCAGAGGTTTTGACACACAGTACACAGGCACCCCCATGTCTGGTTCCCAGGGAACAACTCTGCTTAGTTAGAGAGGTTAAGACAGAGACCAAGCGTCTTTGCTACTTGCCACAGCTCCCCAAAACACCCATGCCAAAAAAAAAAAAAAAGACCCCCTCAAGCATTTCTTCAGAGGTGAAAAACAGCTAGAAAAACTCTACGTAACTGCAGCACTTGGTGAATCCCACCGTAACGCTACATGCAGCGCAGCCTTTTCGCTTCAATAATAAAGCAGATTGGCTTTATCCTACCGCTCCTACCCTCCCGGGAGTTGTCAGCTTTTGGCTTAAGCGACCACGTACAATACAACGGCAGACTCAAAGTCACTGGGGAGAAGCTAGATGCTTCGACAGTTGCCCAAATGGCAGGTGAGGTCGTGTGAGGTTGCAGCAACAAATGGGCCCCTCTGACCGGCGGGTGATGCCGACACGGGTCATCTTTCTCTTGTGGGGTGACTGCCGAACCGTAGGCCGACGAACCCATTGCAAGAGTTTCCAGCACCTGAGCATCACGGAAACGAGCAGCGAAGGCTGCATCAGAGCTCTCTAAGGGCCCCCCTTTTCTTTTCTTGTATTTTATTTTGGAAAGCGCGGTTATACAAGTCTTAGGATATTTGGTATGTTACCCTAAAGCTGCCGGTGTTGCAATGAAGTCATGATTTGAAAATCTCCATTATCACTGGGTGGGGAACAACTTTCTAATCCTCAGGGCTTTGGAGGAACATTGAGAGCATGATTTTATTGATGGCTCAAAACCTGGGGAGGAGAGAGAGCCATTCCTTGATTATCTAGTTTAGGATCTCATTCTTCTCGAGTCATGCTTGTTTTGAAGACATCTGGCTTTGGCCTGGTCCCAGTTCTGAGTCCTCGGAGAGCCAAAACCTTGCAGGTGCTCCATGCAGGGGTAAGGGCCTGAGAGCTTCTTGTAGGGGTAAGGATCAGTAATCATTGCAAGCTTGCAACCCATGTCCTCGCAAGCCTTGCTGTCTAATTCACCTAGAACCTGTTGATATTGCAGACAGGATATATACATTCTGCACGTGGGCATGTCTGTACATGTGTGCGGGAGCTTATATTCTCTCTAAAACTGCTCCTATTGAGCGGACATTTTCATGCTGACAAAATATATAGAATATTTTTTAATTATGCATTCCTCCAACAGCCTCCTTTCCCAGTTCATTCAGTGCGAAACTGTCACTCTGGAACATTAAATCCCCTTTCCTGACACCCTCCAGGAAGAAATCCAGCAGAAAGCACTAACTGACGCAATACTAAGAGTCAAGAAAATCTGAATCAGGCGAGCGTGTCATTTCCTGTGCCTCGCACACCCCAAGTCCATTGCTAGCCCTTAATAACGAAGGACAACGGGGCACATCTTTGATTTTGCTGCCTCATCCATGCTTGTGAGCATTGGCCAGAAGGCCTGGCACCACATCATGGCTGTAAAGATGCACTTTATAGACTAGCTCAATAAACATGGATGAGTCCGGCAGAACGCAGGGTAGAGATGCACCTTACAGACTAACTAAAGAAACCCGAATGAGTCAGGCAGAAGACAGGGTAGAGATGCACCTTATAGACCAACTCAATAAGACCTACAGAGAGATTTGCACACACAGCCTGAATTCTGGTTTGCTGAAAGCTTTGTTGGACTACGCCTACACCAGGGTCGGTGGACTTACAGCTGCACGGGGAAATGCCGGGCACTGGCTCTTTCCCGTTAACATATAAAGGATTATGTTGGAAAGAAAGCAGCGGCCTCCACTCCCCCAGCGCGAGCAAACCCCCGAAGGGTTTAGCAGCGGATTAGTGGCTCTCAGAGGCCTCTGTTAACGACCGAGAGCATCACACTGCCTAAAGTTACTGGCTCCAGCTGTACCCGCTGCTCCCCAGCGCCGCACTTCCACACCGGAGGTCCACGCTGACACAGCGGCCTCAGCGTGGCTGCGATGCCGGTGTGGACACAAATCGAGCTCAAGTGACACGGTCAAGGCAGCAGGTCAGGGAAACAACCCGATCCGCACTCACTTCCGAAACCCGGGCTGAGTTGTGTTGCTGCTCCAGAGAGAGGGAGGGGGAGCGGATGGCCCCCACCCCTCATTCAACCTTGCCATCCATAAAAGATGGACCTGGAACAAATCTGAGGGCTTAGGACAGGGACATTTAAAATGCTGACACTCCCATCACACGATTGTGCTGAACACGCAGGTGGCTCGTGTGCCACGAGCGCAACGGGGAAGCTGCACGCAGCGTCGGGCATGGAGGTGATAACGCCCCCTCTGACCCGGGGCACTTTATGGCCGCGCTACCTGCGATGTGTCCCAGTTGTCAGGCTAAGTAGCAAGAACGGGAGGAAAGCCCTTTCCCTTCCTGAAAGCAAGGAGAGGACTCGGCATGCCTTTTTGCACGCGCATCCCAAGAGCAAAGAGGGCACGTCAGCCGTGCCAAGCGAAACAGCTTGCGTTTGTAAAAGAAGACGGATCTGCAGGCGCAGCGCAATCCATCGCTGCAAATGATACCCGGAGTGGCCACGCAACACGAGCCCCCGAGCCCAGCAAAGGCTTCCTATACCCATATCCCTTATACCCCTATACCCATTTCCCTTATACCCCTATACCCATTTCCCTTATACCCCTATACCCATTTCCCTTATACCCCTATACCCATATCCCTTAGCCTGGAGTTCTGTGTCTCAGATCCCAGCTCCCTGACAGTTATCCCTCACATACGTAAAGTTAAGGAACTGCACGGGCATATCCTGAATCATGACCTGGGCCTACAAGGTGCCAGGCTGCATTTCCCCCGTGCTTTGCAGGGTTTGAACAGCCTGCAGACGATGGCCCAACACCACCTTCTGGAGTGCCGCCTGCTTCGGGCGCTAGGACGGCGAGCCCCGGTATTTCTGAGCTCCTCTGGAGACTAATGCAATGCACGCCTCCAAAAGAAACCCTGAAAAAACAGCTGGCACGACAAAGGCCTTCAGGGCGAGCAGAGAGCAGTCCCCAACCCCGCGAGCAACAGGTATGCCCGCGAGCCCCTCGAACGATGCCCACGGGCCGGGAAATCTGCTTTTCACCACTAACACCTCTCATGGGGTTGCCAGGGAGAACAAACACTGCCCGCCGCGCCTGGTCGGCTCCGTTGTGCTGTCCGTCGGCCAACCGCTGCTCTAATCTCTCCTGCTTATGTTCTGCAGCGCTAACGGGAAAGCTCTTTTCAGGAAGGACTCGTTAGCAACTGGAGTGGTTCATGCCAACACAGGATTATTTGGATTTGGAGCGAGCTGGTATTTTTATTAACCGTCCAGTTGCCATCAGTGCTGTTTACTTTTCATCCACAAAGGAATCCCAGAGACTAAAGCCAACGGTTTAACGTGCCTCCGTGGAGGCTCACGATCTGCAACCGCAGCCCATTTGCGGCCTTGGGCTTTTGCACTGAAACAGTGCGGGTTTGGTCCCCTCCGCCGGGGGGGAGTATGCTTGTTTTGGGGTCAGAGCAGCTTATTTTGCTTGCGTTCAAATCTACGGCGTCCAGTCAGAGTAACTCAGGGTTCACACAGAAACGAGAGTGCGGAAACTACCTCCCGTCCCCATTTAAAAACTGGGTTAAAACCCTCACTTAAGTGCACGCCCGCACCGAGGCCAACCCAACGGCTCGACCCTACTAAAGCTCCCTCCGATGTAAAGAGAAATTGTAATCATTTGCAAACGATTATCTCCAAAGAGGACATCTCCCAAAACCAAGCTTTTAATAATGCTTGTTTTGCAGATACCTGGGGAAAGCTCTTTTACCTGGGCCTGAAAACAATTTACCCCATCTCTCCGTCAGCCAGGGGGTTCACACTATCTCATTAACCCACAACACTGTCCTAATAACTAATATAATTGCTGTCAGAGATAATTGTTGTTGATGGACTGGTGGGTTATTGGAGCGGAGGCTGAGGAAAGCTACTAATTCATTGCCAAGGGGTATATCTAATTGATGCTTAGGTGAGAGCCATATTATCACCCAAGCTGGGATCCCTGAACGGGTGACAGAGACTGGTAGAGCTCCACCTAAGAAGAAAGCTAACGGGACTCTGATGGACCGATGGCGCATCTACACATTCATTAATGCACATTAAATCAGCACCTCCCTTGTGAGGTACTAGAAACAGGTGCACTAGCCTATTTTAATGGGCACTGGCCAAACAGCATGCTGGTTTGTTTGTTTTTGTGATGCTTTAATGCACATTAACATAGGCTAATACGCCTTAAAGTGCATGTTTATATGCACTAATATGCTTTAAAGTGCGTATCTGTACTCACTAATATGTCTTGAAGCGCATGTCTGTATGTGCTAATACACCTTACTGTATGCATGAATATGCCTTAACGCTCATGTCTGTATGCACTCGTATGCCTTACTACGTGCACTCACGTGCCTTAAAGCTCATGTCTATATGCCCTTGTACGCCTTACTACATGCACT
>NW_017728916.1:11084080-11105199 GCF_001723895.1 Crocodylus porosus
CGGGTGCCGCACCAGCTTGTGCGCGAGTGTGGCAAAAGCTGGGCGGGGGCGGGGGAGGGGGGCAGCGGAAGCTTTGTTGCAAGCGTGTGAGTGTGGCAAAAGCTGTGTAGCACAAGCTTGGATGTGAGGGTGTGCGTACAGCAAAAGCATCGGGGTGCGTGTGTATGTACCACAAGCTTCCGCGCACGCGTGTGTGTGTGTGTGTAGCACAAGCTTCCACATAAGTGTGAGCGTGTATGTCTAACACAAGCCGTGTGTGTGTGTGTGTAACACAAGCTTCTGTGTGCACGTGTGAGTATGTAACACAAGCAGTGTGTGTGTGTGTATGTAACACAAGTGTGGACGTGTAGCACAAGCTTCGGGGGGGGGTGTGAGTGTGTATGTAACACAAGCTTTGGTGTGTGTGTAGCACAAGCGTCTGTGTATGTGCGAGTGTGCGTGTGCCTGAGCCCCAGCTCCCCTTCCCAGCCGCTGGGCAGCCCCCGCAGGCGGCGCCAGGGCCAGGGCCGCGGGGCGGGGCGGCGTCGGCACAGTCCGGTTTCGCGGCTCCCGGGGCAGCCCGAGCCCAGCGGCGGGCTGTCGCACGAGGGGGCGCGGGTGGTTGTGGGGGAGAGGCTCGCTGGACGTCAAGCGAGGGGAAAAGCTGCCCTGTTGCGTCTCCCCCGCGGGCCTCAGCCTGTCCGGGGAGACGGTCTGGGTTTCGAAGCTGCCAGAGCCATTTGTTTTCCTGCCGTGGCGCGGAGGCTGTCGGCGGACGAGGAGCTGCAGCGCGGCCACAGCCTCCAGCCATCGCACGCGGCCACGCGCTGGCTGGCAACGGGGGGCGGAAATCAGCCTGCTGCGTCTTAAACCAGGCGCTGGGAGTCCCAGCACGGCTGCTTGAAACTCTTTGCGCCGGGCTTGGTTAACTGTTGGGGCGTGAAAGTCCCAGATCAAGTGTCTCAGCCTTTTGTGGCCTACGAGCACGTGGGGGCATCCGAATCCCAAGGTCTCCGGGCTCGGGCCTGCACCTCGGATGCCTGCCGATGGATTTGGGAGGATCTGAAGTCCGGGGGGAGAGCCTGGCACGGAGGGTGCTCGCCAGCCGTAGCACCATACGCGAGGTGTAAAATGATTTGAGTTCTGCCTGCTGAGTCGATATGGTTTTTGGAACCAGTGACTCAATCCATACGATTTGGACCCAATTTGAATGCAAAATATGTTAACAAATAAATACATCAAGTCCACGTGAAAGCCCCTGGGCCAGCACCTGGTGGATTGAGAGAGTCATTTTGTGCAGAGCTGAGAGCAGATTCTGGCCCCTTTGCACGCTGTTCAAATTCAGAGCAGCTTCGATGTCAGAGGACACGACACCTGTGTGATCCCTCTCATGCGTGTGCTTGGGAAACAGCACCTTGCAATGAAGTTAAAATCCTGCGCTCTCATTTTTTATGCAGAAGCAACTCTCTGTGTTACTTGCTGGCAGGTTCCCCGAGAGCTTTATGCAACCATGCCGGAGCCGGGGCTGCCCCGGGTCGGGGTTCGAGCCCAGAAACAGGGTTGATCCAGCCGGCGGTTGTCGGCGGCAAACTCTCTGCCAGCTTTTTCCTACCCGCCCTTGCAGTCAGGAAACCAGCAGGGGCCAGAGCACGTGCATCTCTTTCTGAAACACCTTCTTAATTAGGTTGCTGTAAAATAAAAGCAAGCAACTTCTTGCTGGCTTTTTTGCTTCCATCGAGGGACTGCTCTTCCTTTAAGCAGACGCCGCCGTTAGGGTGCAGAGTCTAGCAAGGGTAGTAGTGAGAAGGGCATGAGTTTCCCATGTATAGTACCTTTTGTAGCACATTAGTGGGTTTTTCCAGGGAAACCTCCTCGTGAATTTGGTATTGTACTCCAACCAGCAGGCTCTTCTTTTTGCTCCTAATGCAGCAGCCTCCTAACGTGCCTGTCTTTTCTTTTTGGTTGTGCACAGGTATCGCCACCGTGGCCACGAAGCACGCGCACGTCCACCTCTTCCTCGAGCATCCTCCTTCAGATCTCCCTATTACCTGTTTTGAAAGTAGAGCTATTTTTCAGTCCCTCCAGGGCATGTCCAGCATGCTGGTGAAGCAGTGAATTTGCAGGGGAGACGGAGTCTGCGTTGATCATATCTGAGGCTGTACCGGGGAAGCGGCTGTAGCAGAAGCCACTTATCACGTCCTGCTAGCTTAAGAGACAGCACTGCTGACACTGGGTCTGCTAAAAAAAGGGATCAAGCCAGGATGTAGGAACTGAGAAGTCAGAAGGAAAGGCCTATTTAGGAGCTCTTGCTCCTCACAAATTAAGCCACATCATCGCAACCCCCTGCGGGACTTCAGAATATGCCAGAGAGGAACAGGGCTCCTTGCAGAGCTGCACTTCTTCTTCTCCTAAAATAACGTCCACAGTAATGCTCACAGAGAGCATTGCTCGTGACCTTCAGGCCGCAGCCGGTGGGGGAACGTCCTACCATTACTTTAAGCTTCGATTCTTCCCACTCCTGGGAAGCAAAACGCTCAGCTCTGAAAAGCTAATGGGGTTGGGACCGGTGCCATGATGTGCTTTAAAAAAGAGATCCCTCAGAAATCCCGGTTCAGTTCAATTCGTTTTAAACAAATTGGTCGTGTAGATGCCCGGGCCATGATAACCCCTTTGGAGACTGATCTGAGCGGCAGCATCCGGAGCTGCCTCCGGCACCCGCGTGTTTCGCTAGACTACGGAGAAAAGTAGCACGTTTCCAAGCTGCGCATGCCTGGGGCGTGCTCCTGCCGTGCCTGCGTTCCTGCAGCACCGTGTGACGGTGCAGAAAACCCAGGAATCAGAGGGGGGCTTTCACGTGGACTGCTCCAGCCCTTGTTCTCCATCTGCCGAAACGGCCCCGTCAAAGGGGTCTCTTGCATCTTGGTGGGTGCCTACCCATGAGCTCAAGCTCAGCGAAGCCGGGGCAGATTTTTGAAGTCCTTTACACTTTCTCCCCTTAGAGCAGCACCCTGCAAACATCTGCCAAGCTGCCTCCTTCGCATTCCTCCTTAGCTGTGAGACTTACAGAAAATCTTGTCTGGGATTAGGCTGCTGGTGTCCCGAGACCACCTTCTTCCAGGCTGACCTGTTTCTTTGCATGCCCTTCAGCTGTCTCTTGACCTACACTTGCACTGGAAGCGTTTCGGCGCAGGGGCCATGGTGTTTTCTTTGGCCTAAGGGGGGGGTCTTGATGCATTGCTACAGCCGCGTGGCTACACCAAATGAAAGCACCCATTGGGCCAGTTACCTGGCAACTCAACTTGCAGCACTTCTGATGCATGCAACTACCCATCTGAGCCTTTGACCACGCTGGGGGGACTGTGGCGTGCTCGTCCCGTACATGGAAAACAAGAGGCTTTAGACAGGCAACTCTGAGCAACACAGGGAGCTGAGCTCCAGATGGGTCAGGGCAGCAGGCACCCCCCGCCTGCCTTTAGTCTGCAGCTGGCAGGTTCACATAGCTCAGGAACTCAGTTGCCATCGCTTTATCCCTCCTTTGCCCCTGCCCCTTGCTTCTGTGCAATGCATTTTAGGACGATTGTCCTCCAGGTGACTGCGAGTAGGTGGGAGACTGGGTGAGGGGGCGAAGAGGGGAGGGAAGGGACTGCACGGACGGGAGGAGTCATTTAAATCCCGGGACTCCCTTGCAAATACCCCTCCTCTTCCTCCTCCTCTGCCTGCCAGCCACAGAAAGCAGCTGTGCAGTCTTCCCTGCCCAGGGCCGAATCACATCCTATTAAGCAATGCTGGAAACTGGAAAAACAAGTCGAGTTCAATTTAAATTTGGAAGCAAAGCAGAGTTGGAGAGAGAGGCTCATTGCTGGGGTAAAGGACCTGACATCAAACAGCTTAGGCCAGGGATGAATTTGGCTCCTCTGCACCAGGATTTCAACGAAAGGGCCTCAAACACCCTGGATACGAGAACTGCCAGTCTACGCTTGGTGGGAGCACTGCCGGGTTTTTGGTGAAATGGGTTAGCTTCCACGAGAACTTGCAAACCAAGCGAGCCAGGTGATACTGGGATCCATACAGAGGGGAGCTTGTTGCCTTTGGAAAGGCTGGGCACTACACCCAACAGATGGGAAGAGATGGATAGGACCTCCAAAGGCAGGGGTGAAGGACTGCTAGTCCCCTCTTACGTTAACACACGATTGCTCTTATAAAAGCCATTCTTCGAAGGGGGGAAACAAGGCAACTGCAGTTGGCAAGGACTTCTTTCCTTGCACGGTGTGCTTACTGGCCGAGAACCAGCTTTATTCACAGCAAGCCTGCAATCAGACATTCCCCCGAGCAGCCTGCCTAGCCGGCCACTATCGCAAGACCGAGACGCACACGAGCGGGTCGTGCGGGGCTGCTTGTGCTACGTATGCGCAGGTAGCGACAGCCGAAAGACGGGCCCTGCGGGAACAACGCCTCTGTTGGCTCTCAGGTGGGAAAGGGAGCTTTGACATTTCATGGACCTGACCTTCAAAGTCCCCGTTTTAAAAAGTCATAACATCAGGGGAAGTGCCATTACTTCTCCATCCCATTCAGAAGCGTTAAACAGACATTTGAAATGCCATAGTGAGCGGTTTGAGCTTTTATGAAATATCTGGCAATTCACATTAGCCCCACTTCGCATTCATTCCTCCCACTCCCTTCCTGTCACTCTGTATAGGCATTTTTGAGATAAAAAAGCTTTTGCAATTGTTCAGATCATTTCAACTATCGCTGAACACTACAAAACCAAGATTCTCAACGGGAGGATCTGGTTTCCAATACTGTGCGCTTCCTCTTAAAGGTTATATTTTGTTTTAAATAGCTCAGCCATCTGCCCTGCAGTGGTTCATGGGAGTGCAATAAATTAAAGAAGCCAAAATGAAATCTCTCAAATAGGATGTTAACACTTCTCTTTCTTTTGCTTTTTGCAAACGTGGTAGATTTGAAACAGAAATGGGTCTTGAAAAAAAAATACAAACGGCATGTGGTTTACTCCACCAATAACGGCACCCAATTTTATTAGTGGAAAAATCAAACCCAGTGTTCTTCCATCCAGCACCTTGGAGATTGGGCTACACCATTTTTGCTGAGGTTTTTTGAAGCCAATGGAGAGCTTGCTCGACCCACAATTCGTTTCAGCTATTCATTACACAAGGAACCAGGTATGCACTATTTGAATAGGTTTAGATGGGTCTGTCGACATGCTGAATTTGCACACTGGGGCCAACTTCCCTCCCCCTTAATGTCCGGGATGGGGGATTCAAGACAACCCCCTAATACTTAGATTCTAGACCTAGAAAACTGTTAAATTTGGAAGTTTCCCATATATAAAATCTAATTATGGGGAGGGGGGCACGTCTCATACACAGGGTCATCTTGTGTTCAAGTAAATATGGTATTTATAAACAGGCAGCAGAATTACTGCTGTTTGATGGATGTAGCAAGCTAGAGGTTGCCATACTCTTCCTGTGTGCTCAATTCTGCTTGATAAAGGTGGTTTAAGTGGAGCATTGAATATCTCTGTAAAACCAATCCAATGCCTACTGAAGACCACAGGAGGCCTCCTGGTATCTACCTCCTGTGCTTCTAAGCCCTGTGCATGTTCCTGCAAAAGTGGCTTAAGAACAAGCAAAAAGACAGACTGGGCAAAAGCATTAATCAGAACAACATACCAAAGTTTATTGATTACTCCAAACAAAAATTTCCGTAATGAAAAAAGGGCAAGTTGCATTCAGAAAAGGTAACATTCACATTCATTTTCTGTTATATAAAGCAACGTAAATGTATAAAATTGCATTTAAGTGAAAAAATGTAAGGTTGCAGTCCCAGGGTTGGTTGGGTTGTTTTTTTTTTGCCAGAAGCTGAAAAACGTTTCTTCTCGTCACCTGTGTATAATTTACATCCTTTTTATATACTACGTGTTGTTTAAAAAAATTCCATAGCCGAGACGTGGGATGGATGTTGCAATATAGTCGTTATATTTTCCACCAGGAAGTGGGTATGCAAATTTTCCTCTTATTTTTTTTAATGTCATTTTGGATCATTTATAATAACATCCTCGTACAATGAAGATTAGTTTGCAAAACAGAAGTGACTGTATCAGATTTGCCACTATTACTTGAAACAAGTACAGAGGGGTTAATTACTCCTCTTACCTTTCAGCATCACCAATCAGTGATTTAATTGCCAAAATGAACTATTATTAGACACACTAACCAGTTTCCTTCAGGTTCTTCTACCTGGGAACATGTACTGACCTTTTTGCTCGTTAGTGAAAAGTACCATAACAATACAGCTTGGAGTACTTTACATGAACAGCAATCAAAGCATTAATGTGCCCCTATCCAGTTATTGCCATTCTCCATCTTGCCCTGCTAGCTACCATCTGGCAGCACTGGAGAGCCAACTCTTTAATTCCAGATCTGGCCCTCCTATTTCCTCTTACACCACCTTGCGCCTGGAGCACAAGGATTTGACCGTTGCTATTTTGCAAAATCTGCACTTGGTGTAAGTCAGCGCGGTTCTGTTGATAACATTAAGTTAGCTGAGGTCAGCCCAGGAAAACCTGCTTTTTGAACAGTTTAATGACAATCTATGTTTATGCATCTCAGACCTGTCCTGGGTTTGGGTATATGGCTATAATGAACTGTTTATACTGATACTGAGAAATGAGAGGCTTATTCTTCTAAAATGCAAGCTGAATACTGCCTATGTGAGTGCCACCCTTTACCAGGATGGACCCCCACAACACTATAGCCCCTCCAGCCTTCCCCCCAACACCTCTACAGTATAAAATCTGAGCTTCTTCCTGCTGCTCCCACTAAAGTCAAAGGCAAAACCCTGAGTTGCATGGGTGCAGAATGGGACCCTCCACACAGGATATGACATGAAGCAAACCGCGAAGGTGGGTATCGGGGCCAGACGTGAGGACCTCCAGCGTGGAATGGTTTCGAATTGCTGGAATGATGCGTGTCACTGTCCCTATTTTAAAAGGTTATGTAAACGGAGAAACAGAACTGTGCATTTAAGCAGAGAGGCTGGAGTTGCCCTCTAGACCCCATCTTCAGCAGACTAGTGGGATAGGTTGGCAGGCATGAGGCTACTCATAAATGTCAACCATGTTGAGCAAGATCGGACAGCTGAGTTCCAGTGCCTTGAGAAGAGCCAAAGGACACTGGCTTTTCTCCAAGGGAAATGCAATCCTTGTCTTGATGCAGCGAGGACCAGAGCCACTGACGCGTGACAGGTAACAAAACAGCCCCACAGCCCTCCCAGTCTTTGCAAGATTGGCGAGGCTGCCCCATATCCCAATCCCTTAGTGCTGTCCGCATCTCATGCAGGTTGCAGAGATCTCTTGCATGCAGTTCCTATTCCCTTCCCTCCGCCGCTCCATATTCAGCAATTTAAGGCTTTGTGCGACAGCTTACATGTGCATCACGATTTGTTTGCAATGAGTGCGCGACAGTGGATCCCAATCTAGTTTAGTCCACACCAGCCATCAAGGCTTCCCAGGCAGCCAGACAGAATCCAAGGGACTGAAATGACGTTCAGCATTTAGGATTAAAATTATCAGGCATAAATCTCACTCCCCCTGGTTTCTCCCAAGTGTCTGCCATTTTGTTCCAGCTTTAGAGCTTCTAAACTTGCAGAAGAGAGGTATGCAAGACATGGGGATAGTTTTCCCCAACACTGTTTGCCATTATTTGCTAAAATGTCACGGCGATGGGAAGTTCGCTGTAAAATGGAGACTGAAAGCAGTATTTCTGAGGGTGTCAAACTGCAATCACGGTGTGATACAAGAGTTTCTACTGCTTTGGAAAAGGGGGCTCATCTTTTCTATACATGGAATTAATTGTGGCCAGGGGCACAGTGGCAGAGCAGTGAAGGCATCTTGTTACGGCCCTGGAGGCATGAGTGGAAGCCCTACTCCAGGCTCATGCCAAAGCTGGCCTGGGTGTAAGTGGGTACCTGGTCATTCAGGTTGGGAAGTCAAAGTTAACCAGACATAATGCTGGCCCCCTTACTCTTGTGTGCTGTTAGCTAAGACTTTAGTGTGCTTTAACTACAATAGCCTAACAGGTTGTTAGGCTCAGACGGACCTTCATCCAATTAACTATGCATCCAATTCTTCCACCCAATTGTACCATGTTATTAAATGCATTTCTTTTCTTTTAGAAGTGATTTAGGAGGCTGGCGTGGGACACGAACGAGAAGTTAATGATGTACAGAAATGATTACATCCCCATTGTGTTGTATGGGTCAGAGACTTCGGTTTTAACAAAGATAGATGTCAGCTGGTTGCAAACTGCAACACTGAGTTTTAAAGGCAACCACTGGGAAGCTAGGAAGAGATTGAGCAAGAGATAACTGTAGCAGCTGTAGGATGTGAGCTGAAAGATGCAGGTATAGAAAGAGGAAGATGAACTGAACATGCAGAAAGGATGCATGAAATTGTGGAATGAGACAGGGTAGCAATGAGACAGGGTACAGAAGGCAAGCACCCAGAGGGGAGATCACATAACGTATGAGAAGAGGAGGTATGGAAGGACTCAGCTGCAAGAGGTGGGTCCTGGAGGAAACTATAATGGAAACCTGAAAAAAAGATGGATGGAGTCAGCAGCCTGCCAAACCACCCACTCCACAACTGATCACAACGCCGACAGCACGTTCTCATGCTTTACGGTCTGTGTGGGCCCTTCCAGACACAGGCACACCTGGATCAGACACAGTGAAGGGGAAGTCAGCCGGGGAAGATTAGTGGTAAAAATTCAACAAGCAATTGCGCTTCTTGTGAGATGCAATACACATGCGCCAAGGACTTTTTGCAACAAAAGGTACCGCTTTTCCTGCGTCCCAACCACCATGGAGCTGAGTGTCCACCATTGCACCCTCATGCTCTGCATGTACAGTATTTTGAACCGAAATCACCACTCCCCGCAACTTGCTCAAGGCAGATTTAAGAAGAACCCCTTAGTTTTTGAATGTGGTAACATGTAGCCGCCTACAACTAGATGTATTGATTCCTGTATTTTTAAATTGGCCTGGTCTTTTTGTCAGTGCAAATAGCTGAGGATGCTGTTATTAACAGGCACAAACACCCTCATCAGGACATCCAAGCACCTCACTATGGCTGGCAACTAGGTCCTTAAAAAGTGTTTAAACAACTGCACCAGCATTCATGCGAACACATTAAGGAGACCCAGCTGGGGATGAGTATTTGGCACAACATGACTTTTGACTATGATTTTTTTTCTCTGACCAGAGAGGCACTCTCAAACAGAAGGATGCTGTTTATTTCCAGGACATAAAAGGGGAAAATGCTCATTATTTTTCCTTTAACCCCTTTCAAAAACAAAAAACCCCCCCAAAAAAACAATTGTAACATGGAAAAAAAAAATTCTCACCACATAAGAACTCTTCAAATATTTCATTAGCTCCTTGGATTTCTGGATAAAAACACTTAACTTTTTAAAAGGAACGTGGAACAACTAGTCTACCCCTGAGGTCACTGAATGTTTCACACCAGCAGTAACTAAGTCTTCCGTGTTTCATGTCGTCCTGCCGTGTTCATTAGAAAGCTCAGTGCTTCTAAGGATCACATCCTGTCTCCAGATGCTGGTACGCAGCCCCCCCATCACAAGGCAATGGGGGTTGTTAGGGAGGACAGCATGTAGCTCCCAGGCAGAGTCCAATCCAACTTCTAGACAAGGCAACAGGAACTTTCTTCCATTCCCTTCCACGGAGTTGGACCAGCCCTTAATTAAGTTTCGAAGGCTGCGTACTTCTTTGGTCAGGCAAAAGGATAAGACTTTAGCAGCGGTTCACTGCTGTTGGAACAAATCGCTGTGGCTGTAACAGATAAGTCTCCATCCAGATGCAGGGTGGGGGGGGGGAATGCCGCGTCCACCTCTCTCTGTCTCTCTCAAGTTTGGGTTATTCAACTCGCCTGCAATATGACTTGCCATTCAGACAGGCTTTTTGTTTCCCGTGCTTTTTCTGATTTCTAGATCTGGGGGAGGAAATAGCCAAAAGAAATGGGTTCTGTGGCCTTGGCTACTGCTGTGTCAGCATGGCTGCTTACAGCATGTGTGTCATCTTAGGGAGCATCGTTAGTTCACAGACGCATGGCTTGTCCTACAGCACGCCCGTGTGCTGGGTTTAGTATTGCTGCATTTGCAGTATCCTGAGAGGACCTCTTTCTGTCAAATTAATAACCTCTTCTGGTTTCCATTTAAAGATGCAACCATTCTCCATATGTTTGTAGGACAGTAACATAGGTGGATCAAAGGGAGCATTCTGTGAAACAAAAAGGAAAAAGGCACATTTACTTTAACCGTTACACTTCCAAAAGCAAAAGGGCTCTTTTTGTTATTTTAGGAGAATCATGTATTAGGATTTGCTACGAGAATAAAAGGAATGATTAGACCACGATAAAAATGCCAAATTGTATTTTATAACAAGGAGTATGACGAATGAATCTGCATGGCTTTCAGCTCAGCGATATCATGCACCAGGCTGTTTTGAGAAGTGATAACATCTTATTTGATTATGGGCAAGAGAAACGGTACAAAGTCTCACAATTAGCAGACACCACAAGAAGGCAAGAAGAAATTAGGCCAGTTTTCTGCCTGCATTTGTTACTGCTGTCTTATGCAGTCCTGCGTGCGTGGCGGTTCCAGGTGAAGGAGGTCAGTATGGGGCAAAAAACCTTGCTTGCCAATGTATATACAACCTGGGAAATGGAAAATTTGGGAAACCATATGTCATTCTTTCCAGATGGGGGAAAAAAAAAATCACCATGGAGCTGTTGCTGCCTGAGATCACTGCATTATGGGACCCTTCTGCAGACAGATCTGAGTGACTAGGTAGCTGAATCAGAGTCTCCTGGGATCTGAATCTGTGGTTTCAAGGACCTGTGAGATTATTAATGCTATGCTTAGTGCAAACCCTGAGGCAAACAGGATGCTGAGGCCACCAAGCCACTGCTGAAGAGATGGGCATCTACTAGTGGGGCAGCAAAACCCCAACTTGATGCACGCTATCCCTGCTTCTGTGCACCTGTGCTGAACCCGGGGGGGGGTGGGGGAGGTGGAAAGCGTATTTTTCAAGTATTCATGGAAGAATTTCACGGGGAATTTCTGGAGCAGAAACGGACCCTTTTTCTCAAGGGAGGCACAAGAGCACAGCAGTTTTCTGGACCAGCTGGCAACAAGGCTCAATAAGCTCCTGGGCCCAGAGCTGATGCAGGGAAATCCTGCCTAGACAAGGTGAGTCTTGGTTGCACTAAAGGACAAAAAAACAAAAAAAGGCTGCAACAGAGCAAAATAAATCATTCTGTTAGAAAACAACAGCGTACAGCACCATCTAATGTTTAGCAGGCTGTAAAACAATCGGGGAGTGAAATGGCACGTGATGTGCTTATGTGAAGTGATGCTCAGGCCTTGGTTGGATTAGGGCATTGTCTAAAACCCTCAGCTTCCAGCAGGCCGATGGACCTACAGAGAAGCATCCTCTGTTCATGAGGAGGAACCTCCCATGTTGAAACACAGGTCCTAGCTGATGCTGAAAACTGCAGTCCTTGCTTTGCTGCAAAATTCAGTGCAAAGGAACTGTGGGATCCATATGTGGGATCAATACGTGAGACTACGTAAACCCAGAGATGCACGCTGGTGGGGTGGGGACGACTGGGCTTTCTATCTGGCACTAACCTGGCTAAATGCCTTCCCTCCTTAGCAAATTCAGGCATTCAAGACATGAAATGCTGAGAACAAGGCTGCAGTTCCACGTGCCCAGCACTGCAGAGCCAGGTAATATTTTGCCCAAAAGGTTGAGGTGTGCATTCAATTTGGCATTTTTATCTCCTTCTAAGAACTACAATGTTTTGGCTGGTTAATGAGTGTGTTTTAGAAAATCAAACGTGGTCTAAGATATTGTGTGTGCACATATATGCACACACAGACACGGACAAATGTACCATGCATTATATGGATAATACATATACCGCATGTTTAGTTTCAGTTTGAGTCGCATGAATTGGCACTTATTTAATTCTGACAGAAGAGCATGCATTAATAACCCCCCCAGAAATAAAAAAAACCCCTTCATTACCACCTTGATGCAATCCTGGTATACTTTTAATAATTGGGATCTGAGCACTTCAATACAAAGACAGTAGTTTTAGCCTTTTACGATCACTGCCGGCATGATACCCTGATAATATTTTCAGTCTCAGCTTAATATTTCCCCCAAAATAAACGTGTATTAATAAGTGCCACCTCTACTGTATAGTCCCATTTTGCTATAGCTGAATGTTTTCGCTTTCTGGAATCCCCCCAGCTCAGAGGTCCTGATAAAGGTCTTATAACGTCTCCCAAATTAAAATGTATGCCAAGCATTGCATCTTTATACTTTGCAGACAGGTGCCCCACACCAGCTGTTAAGAAGATGATAAGAACCATATTTTAATTGATTGGCGGGGAGGGGAGTTTGGTTAATCTGAACCTTTAAAGCCACCCTAAGGCCAGGGTACCTGTTACAATACATTAGACTCATCTGAGAACGTTCTTAAAAGAAGAGGTCTGACAGAAGGTCGGGGCGACAATGAATCAGATGCCTTCCTACTGTTCTGTAATAGTGAGGCAAAAATACTTAAAGAAGGTGAGAAACTAAGATCCTCAGTGGTGTAATAATAAACTACTTATATCATTCTTTTAAGGTAACTTCCCGCATGAAAAGACACGTTATAAATGCCAGGATTGAGCTGACCATTTTTTTTTTTTTCTGGAGGAGCACCACTAGTTTCAGGCAGTGTCAATACATCAAATTAGGGGTTCTCAGCAACTCTGAAATTCATCCCACTTGTTCAAGAGGCCCATTTTAGGCACCCAAATTTGACGAGAGGAAGAATCCACCATCCCCTGCTCCTGTAGACACTGAGAAATGCTGAAAGCACGTGGCCAGCACAGCTAGGTGACAGTGGGACCACTAGGGTTTGCATAAAATGTTCATGCTGGAGTTTCAGGAGTAAACCATACCGTTCCCAAGGCGAGCAGTTGCAATTGAGAAGTGTAATCAGTGCAATGATTTCTGACAGTGATTTCTGCTGTAGAGATAAATAGCAAATGTTCTTTAATGTGATATTACCCTATTTTGTTTTATTAGGGAGTAAAGTGTATGCAAGAAGCCACTGCTAACCTCTGGGTTTAACAAGTTTGAGATGCATTATTTGCTACAAAAATCAAATGAAGTTGCTTGTTGTTTCCACGGGTCAGAGAAATCTTTACTTAATGCACTAACTAACAGACCAGAAGAGGGGAAGACTGGGCTATCTAAAGAAACTCAGATTTTTACCAAGGGTGCAAGTTTTTGGAGCTACATTGATTTCCACAGAGCTACACAACTTACCGTATGTTAGCTTAGAGTCTGGTCTAACAGGCAGATTGCAGTTCCCCGAGGTTGGATCTCGTCTTAGCACCAGTATGCGGCTGGATATTTAAATAATGGCAAGCCCTTCAGGTCACTACTAAAACGGAACTAGCTGGACTTAATTTGATTTGTGGCGTGTATGGGATAATTTGGATAAGGATGATGCTGCCTCAGGCAAGGGGTTGGAATAGATGACCTCTTGAGGTCCCTTCCAGCCCTACTTCTCTCTGATTCTCTAGTTAAATGTTTGACCAGCAGAGCTGCAAAACCAAAACAGATGAAGGGGGTGACAAAATACACTTAAATAAAAAAAAAAATTGTTAAAAAAAGTAAAGCATTTGCTGCATCAGCAGATCAAAATATACAAATGATCAGCCATTATGCCTTAGGAAAAGGAAATGAAAGCAGGAGAGGCAACACGTACAATTAAGAAAGGGAATCACCTTATTCACTCCAAGAAAAGGTGTGATTGCTGGAAGTTTGAGAGAGCATGAAGATAGTGGATGTTCCTGAGGAAGGAAGGCGTTTCGTTACCTAGTTCACAACAGCACAAAAAAGATAGGAAATTGCAGGAGAACAGAGAGAAATGCAGAAACCAAGGAAAATACGAACACACTTTGCATTGCAAAAATATTTCCACACAGAGACATAAAGCTCAAGCAGGCAGAGAGGAGCTAAAGAGAAATGCTATACAAGAGCAATATTTTAGAAGAGAAACCAGAACTTACAGAAGGCCAGAGCCTCGAGACATAGCACAGAAAAAATGTGCCTAGGCCAGCGGTCTGTCCTCCTTCCCCCACCCACCCCTCCGGCCCTCCTGCCTTCTCAACTGCCTGCACAGACACCTGAGAGAGCAGAGGCCAGGCAGTATCATGGTGTAGAAAATGTTCTGGAAATCCTAGTTCTCTAGACTAGCAATGGAGTCTGCTGCTACTGGGGGAAACTTCACCACATTTTTTTCCTGCTGTAGCTCATACCCAGAGGACAAAATAAATGCTGATTTTGGTGACAAAAAAAATGGGGGTCAGTTCTCTCCCCCCCTCCCAGCAGCAGCAAACTTCAGTGCTGCTCTATAAAACCGATGGCCAAAATGCCTTTTACTGTATGGCAATTGCTGCCTGCACTGGCTTTTTCCTGGAGTTGGGAAGTGCTGCCAAAGCAAGGTAGGCAGCAACAGCTCTGGGGGTGAAGCCTTCCCTGCCCACCATGGCATCTTCCTGGTGCTGCTCCCAAGGTGGCACATCCAGGGTGTGTGCAACGCTCACCCACCTCACATGACGATACTGCTACAGCCAGTTCTTGTCAGCTCCAGGGGGTCTGGATTTCAACCGTACTTTCTCAAAAGGAGACACAGCAACCAGCAGTGCTGGCCCTGAAGACGTTTCTCACATACTGGAAGTGTGAGCACCTAAATGCATGGCTCAGTTTTGACTCTTCCAGGGAGGTAAGGGCATCCCTCTCTGAATGGGAACTGGGGCCCTGACGCCCTTCAGTTCCTTTGAAAAAGAAATCCAGCCTTTGTTTTCAACTGGAATGAGTTGAGCCCTTTAAGAAAAAGGCTATTTCCTTAGTGTCTGGTTGGGGATACAGACCTATGGCTTCCAGCATCCAGTTCTGACCTGCTGACCTAGGATTATAAAATGGCAATTCGAAAAGAGACATTTTATGTTCAGCGTATGCATACAGCACACTGTAGCTCAGCTGAAAAACCACATCAATGGTTTTCTTTTTTATTTCTCTAAAAGCATCCCTAGCAGCCAAAGCCACAGGCAGGAAAGGTCGTCTGCTCAGCAGTCCGAGGCAAGATAGGCCAGTTCCCAGGTGAACGGCCAATTTGTAATCCAGTCTTTACAACTACTTGATAATTTCTTTCCTGTACCTGCTTCACACCAGCAGTCTGGATCCTGATGGATCTGAGAACTTTAATGAGAATCACCAAACTTGTGTGCTGGAAGTTAAGTGTCTTCCCCAACTAGGGGAGCAGCAAGGGTCATATGCCATCGATATGGTGATCCATGACAGCACTCCCAATGACTTTAATGAGGGGAAGTTTGCACCAACCAAAGACTGGTTAAGGCCATGCCTTTCACACCCATCAAATGGGTGAGCATCTTAATGACAGACTTTTGGGGCAAGGTGGAAAGCCAGAACATATCAACCCCATCCACTCGGAAAATAAATCTTGGGTGTCAAACTGCTGATCTATCAGATGCTGGTGTCTAAATTCACAGAAAGGCCCAAATCCTGCTGCTGCTGAAGCCAGCAATGGTTTTGCAACGGACTCCAAAGTGAATTTGGTAGAGAGATAACTTTTTTTTTTAAATAACTGGAATTGTCATGTTACATTTCTCCTTTCCCAGCCTTGAGGATATCAAACACTACTTCACCCCCATTGCCAGACCTTTCTTTCCTGCTCAACTGGTGAGCCTGAATCTCGAAAAACCATTAAGCTATTTTTTTGATCATCAAAAACAAAAATGGACCAGGAAAGAAAAATATCAAACTTGGCAACTCTGAATAATCCTGCCACACTCGATAAAATTTAGGAAACTTCCAAAGGGAGGTTCTTCTTTTTAAAAGAAGAAAAGCCAAAAGTGGTAGAGGGTTAGAAACTGTCTGATAGACAGCGATTCAAGAAGTGTTCATGGCCTATAAAGCTAAAACAGGAATGAATAAATGGTTTGACCAATTTCATTTTTACACGTATGTTTATATTACTCTACTGCAGTGGTTCTCAACCCGGGGGCCATATTCAACCCAATCAGCACACTGCTGCAGCCCCTGTGACATCCTGTTAAATGGATACATCGGAAGTAAGTTGTGTGGGTGCAGCCCATTGAGCCCAATTGCAAATAGGTTAAGAACCACTGCTCTACTGGTATTCTGTCAAAGTCATCCATCAAAAGGCTTTGGAGAAATATCTTGAGGTCTGAGGTTCTCCTTAATTTCCAGTTAAATATCCATTTTTGGCCAAAATACAGAAGATGGAAAGTACAAGTTGTTCCAGGTGAAGAAAGTGCCCGAGGCTTACAGTAGAACCAAAACAGTTTGCTATAGCACAATGAGAAAAGTCATCCCCCTCTTAAATTTACTAAGTAATTTAACTTTTTCATTGAATGTAAATTCCTAGTTAACTTAGTGTCACTGAAGGCATGAATGATTATTAGCAAACCTATGCTACACCCTGTCGGTCAGGTATTACCTAGGAAAATAGAAAGCAACACTCAGAATGAGAATCAGTGGTGGCTGCCCACTCCTAAGCCTGCTGCAAACTTGATGTTGAATGTAAAGCATTAATATACCCTCTGAAAAGCAATATACCAGAGGAGGGAGGAGCATGGCAAGTCAGGCTGCAGGACGGCAGTGGGGAGTTAGCAGTGCTAGTAACCAAGGAGGAGAACGGGGGAGGCTCAGATGGGATGATGCCAAGACGGTTGTAACAACCTGCCAGGGAATGCAAGTCTGTACTTCACATGATCATATGCCACCTTGCATGCACGTTGTAACCCTAGGTGTACTGGCACTGAGGATGGGAGGCAAGGAAGGCAAAGGTGGATGGGCATCTAACGTAAGCGCACGCTTATAGGGGACAATTGCCATGTTGCACACCTCCTCCCGCACTTCTTCCCTATTCTGTCACAGCGAGGCTTCAGGAGGACGGCCGGTCCCTCTAAAGGAAAAGCCAGTGTTTTCCCTGAAGAGGCAGTGGGTACATACGAAGAGGAAGGCTAGCTTGAGGGTGCTAGCTTGGGTCTATACTGGATTCCTATGCTGTTGTGCTACAGGCTTCCTTCATGAACCTTGCTAAATCATTTAACCCCTGCCCCTTGGGGTACAATGTGGGGAACAGTATCACTTCCTCTCTGGTGATGATCATCATGTTAATGACTGTGAGTTGTTCAGCGACTGTGGTGATGGGGGGCTCTAGGAGAAGTCTATTCTCACCGACTCTGAGCTAGCTGTCAAGGCCACGGGCAGCCTGACAAACGGAGAGCGAGAATTTAATTGACTCGCCCACAACATATCTGCCTCAACTCTATTGAAGGGAACAAGGAAGGCGACAGAAAAACACTGATGATCTCACCCATCAAAATAAAAAGCCAGGCTCAGATCCAAGATCTCACCTCAAGTGACTTTGCAAATAAAACGTCTCTGGGCAAAAGTCTGCAAGTTTTGACAGTCAATTAGACTGGCAGTGAAGCTGGACTAGTGACACCGAAAGCAAAATTCAGTCCAATCTGATCTGGACTATAGGGGATTTTGACTTTCTATAAGAGAAAGGTTTTGTGCTCCACAGAACGTCAAAGTCTGAATGAAAAAGCCCTGTATTGAATCTGCTGCTTAATGCAGATCTGAACACAACTTTTAGCTACCTTGTTTAGTACATGAAGTGACAACATGCTGAGACTCTCAGAAACTTATACCTGGATATGGAAAGTGCACTTCCACCCTGCGCTTTGTAAGCGTGGAAGAAACTCTGCAAGAAAGGAGAGTACATGGTGCATAAGCAGTCCTTACCTGGGCTTTCCTTCTTACATTTTTAAAAACTATTAGAAGAATCTCTGGGAAAAGGCTGATGAAGATCAGGAGGATTATTGCCAGCCAGGCTGATAAAGAAGTCACCATATGTGCAAATACAAAATACATTCTTTGCTGCTTCAGGAAAGGCCTAGAAGAAAAAATAAGAGACAAGTACTTTCAGATATTGCACGTGGCTATGGCAGTTTTCCCCTTGGGCAGGTTTCCCAGGAAGGTTCAGACCAGAGGTTTTACAGGACGATATTTCAAATGTGGGTGTATCTACAGCCCCCTTAACACACAGGAGTGCACACATCCTGACTGCCACGCATGTGCCCCCGGCTTCTGCTTTCATGTTGCTCCCTCTTCTGCTTCTCCGTTGGCTGCCTGCAAGCTCCTGTGACTCCTCTGACAGCAATTAGCAGCTTCATCCTAGCAAAGGTTTCATACCTGCTTCTCTGGTCTCATTGGCAGCTCAGCCCCTGCCTGGCACAGTTGCTCCCTGCTCCTTCTGGAGTTTATCTATCTGTGCTTTCCCAGGTCTCCTCTTCTCTCTGTCACGACAGCTCCAGTGATTCTTCTTATGCTTTGCTTCCCTCGGCTTATGGGCCTCTCCCCCAGCTAACATAAAGGTTAACTTTCCTCGCTTCAACCAGCTCTCTCAGTTGATGGCTCCTTCTCTCCTGTCTCAAAAGGTGGCTGCTGGCCATCCCAGCACAAACTCCTGCCCAACTTCCCTCTGCATCTCCCTGAGCAGGGGGCTGGACTACATGACCTTATGATATCCCTTCCAGCCTTCCTTTCCTATCATCGCTTGATCGCATCATTGCCGAATCATTTTGCTGGGAATGAAATTATTTTATCTGGAACTTGAACTCAGCTAAAGGCTTTTCTGAGATGTCTCTGGATGATGGAAATCCGGTCACAGGCATCTTTCTGCCTCCCGCAATGACAGCTGGGAACTGACAGATGCTTGCAAAAGACGGCTGCTAAATAAACGGTGACAAGAATTCTAATGCAGTCGTTGTTTAACATTAGCTCCAAATATTTAACTGCGTACAGTAAACACACTGGGGGAAAATTCAGGCATTTGAATGCAAGGAGATAGCTGGTGAGGTTACAGACCAAATTCGATTGAACTTCTTATAGTCCAGACCAAACAAAGCTCACGGCTCTCCATAAAATGACTCGCGTCATCTCCATTTATTTATTGGCAGGCTCCAGGACCAAACCTAGGGCTTAGGATGCCTTCTCCTTGCCACTTAGAGGAATGAATCTGCAGTATGTCAAACACAAAGCTGACAGCCAATAAAGTGTCCTGAATGAAGGCTTGTTAGCTTTTTTAAGACATGCTAGCTGAAATCCTGTCTCCATTGCTATCCATAGGAGCGCTCTCATTTCTGTACGGCCAGAATTTCATGTTCTCTTCCACTGGCTTCATCCCTTTGGGCATCATATGCTACCAACTCCTGCTCCAGCTCCCGCTCTTGCTTTCCTCAGGGTGCACTCTACCTCCACTGTATTTTCTCTATCTCTCACCTTCCACCCATACAGAATCAGAAATATTTACCGGGACACCTGACCATTAAGAAAATGGCTTTAAGATGCCACCAGGGAAGAAGCTAAACCACACTGCTGTTGTACTCCTGCCCTGGTGATGTCTGCTCAACGGGCTGCATCTTTTGTAGACTTTAGCTAGTGGGTATTTGATTGTTTTGAACCTACTCTCCCCCATTCTCCTCTGGCTCCCAGAGGCGAAAAATCATCATCCTCTGTCATCTTCCCACTCTGCGGCAGCTGGAGGATAGGAGAGTCTGTCTGAAGACTTATGAAAAACTAGGCTGGAAGACCTGTTCACACTTGGAAGGTTCCCTTGCAGCCATGTGGCCTAGAAACTTGTTGCTCTTTCAATGAAAACTTATTTTCTGGGAAGGGTGACAGTATTAGTCATGGACAGCCCGCAGCTTGCTATAAGCAAGTGCATTTTTCAAGCTGCAGTGAAAAAGTTCCCAGGCTTCATCTTAAATGGATAATGCATCATTGAATTCCCCTCGCACCTGGGATGTCCCTGGAGGGTAGAAATTATTGCTATGGAAGCAAAGATTATGGCAGCTGCGCACTTGGAAACACTTTATAAAGAGCTTCATTAGTGGAAATATAGATTTCAATCTCTGTCTGATGCCTTGTGTGGTTTTTTCTGTGCTTCTGTGTTAATATTAACTAGTATTTAATAGTAAAACACATTTATTCGAAAAATCAATCATCTTTCCCCCCCTCCTGCATACTATCTCTGAATGCCTGAAGGAATCAAACTCTGCGGGAGCATTATACACATACAAACACTGCGTGTTCTCCTAAAATATGCACATATATACATATATAGTCATATATCTAAATCAAAACCAAAAAAAGATACTTGCCAAATGACTCCTCCCCAAAAGAACGAGAAAAACACATAGAAGGCCAAGGAGCCCCAGATCACAAAGTGGTTCATCCAAGTCCAGAATCGAGTATCTAGTGCTAACTGCACACACAAAACAATAGTTAAACATAAATCCATAGTTAACGGTTGCAACGCACACATTGCAGTGCCATGTACGTGATCGACTTGACTTCATCACAGCTGTTCTCATTTCATTTAGGTGTTCAAATGTACTATTCGACCATCTGTTAGCACAGGTCCAGCAATGAAAAGAAACCATGTAGACACCAGTACATGCCAACAAGAGACCTTCCCCAAGAGGTTTTAATTTCCTTTTTCATGATGCTGGCTTGTAAAGTCTTTGGGACCGACTCTGGGAATAAAAAGTGCAATGTTCTTGTGAAGCATTAATGCAAGGGCAGCAGCAAGCTCAAAACACTGAGCATTAGCCTATTCTAATGCGCATTAAAGCATCACTAAAAAAGTACTGTTTAGTTAATACACATTAAAATAGGCTAACGTGAATTAAGCGTCGCTTTAAAACCATGCTCTTTAGTTAATGCACATTAGGACAGGCTAATGAGCATTTTCCTAGTACCTCACAATAGAGGTACTAGATTTAATGTGCATTAAGTAAAGCACGTTAATGCACATGTGGACGCACCCTCTATTATCTATATTAACCAACCAAATTCCCTGCTTTGTCTTCCCTGCTCTTTAGCCCTGACACATTGCAAGGTTTTTCATAGGGTGCTCT
>NW_017728916.1:11105350-11135044 GCF_001723895.1 Crocodylus porosus
GGCTACCTGTAGAGTATGGGTGACCGAGCACACAACACACTAGTCTGGCTACTTGGTAGAGCTTTTGGGACTCTACTACAGTACAACATTTTATCTGACTGGGATGTGCCAATATGTCTGCTGGGACTAAATCCCAGAGATTTCTGGCTAGAGGGTCTTGCCCCTCTGTTCAATGTCAGACTAATCACCATATTTGGGGTCAGGAAGGAAATTTTACCCTGAGGCCAGATTGGTAGTCTGTAGAGATTTTTGCCTTCCTCTGGGTGAGGGGCATAGCCCTCTTCCTTAGATCTCTCAAGTTTATTTTAATTACCTTGACAGCAGCAGGACACTGACCGCTGTGGTCCCCCTGTTTTGCCCGTGGCAGGTTAGGCTGTGTAGCAGGATTGATTGGGTGGTTTTCATAATAGGTTAGACAAGGTTTTGTATGGGATGGTTTGGATAGGAATGATCCTGCCTCAGGCAGGGGGTGAACTAAATGACCTCTAGAGATCCTATTTAGCCTTACTTATCTCACGTATTTTTATGCCACACAGCTCCAAGTCATTTAAAGGTATGTGAGCCAGGATTAATTTAATTTTTTTAAGACTGTTTTATGAACCTTGCATTTCCTTTTCTGATAGCCAAGGAAGTGAAGGTATGGAAGGAGAGACGAGACAAGAGAACACACCTAGGCAGATCAGAAAATAGGATAAAAATAGGTATACAATTTACAAAACAGAAACACATATAAACACATTTGTATGCATGCTCTCACGCACGCACAGAACCAAGTAAGAATTACAGCCTGGAATATAAATCATGTGAGCTGCTTTCACAGTAAACACACTACGATGCATTTAAAATAAAAGGAAAAACAGAAGAACACAAACATAAATATATGTGGAAAATGCTACTGGTATCTTAAAAGCATAATCTCATCCTAAAGTGCATGTAGGCTTTTTAAAATGATTATAACAGAATTAGCTTATTGGAAATAAAGGCAAGCTCTCACCTTTAGTGTGACGGTGAAGACTAATATGGTAAAAACAATAGTTCCAAAGGTCCAGTTTCCAAAAACCTGAAAAACATTTTCAATTATCATATGCATCTCTGTGTGGTTTGCTGGAAGAACAAAACTAACTACACAAGCAGTGATGAGGGAGGGGAGTGGAAATTCAATGGAGAGTGACCATTTCCCTAGATTTAGATCTACGAAGATATACACCAGACACTCTTACAAAGCTAGCTGCCCATTACACTATTCCTGGGCCATGCAGTACCATACGAACAATTCACTCGTTGTGACAGTACCAAATAAGTGTTCTACCAATAGAAATGCTTATGGAGAAGACACGACATTTTGACCACTGGTATTTAAGTTTCAGGACATTTACTTTGTGTTCTCTCATAATACAAAGCCAACACGGCAATTCATGGAATTTTTTCCCCTGTTAGCTGAACGTACGGCTTGATATATTCAAACTAGAACACACCTGTTTTGCTTGCACATACTAGTGACTATGCACAACAAAGAAAAGCAGATACTGCATATAGGCCAAATGATGGCAATGAATGGGACAGGTGCTTACCAAAGGCTGTCAAGATCTGAATGCATACATTAAAACAGAAAGTGAAATGTAAAAGTTTGAAAAAATGCAAAAAAATTAAAGTTCATAGGAGCGACGAAGGATTCAATCAAACATACATGGATATCATGAACAATTGCTGGTAGCAGTTCTTACAGTCATAAGCGTTTACGAAACAGGACGTGACCCTATGCGTCAGTTCAGCATCGCATATAGATTCAGCCTTTCTGGTTATTTACTCAACATCCTGATGCTAAAAAGGTTTCATTCAGTTATAATTAAAATGAGTATATGTATCCACGGGTATTGGAATTACAGCACAGGGGCTTACCAATGAGATGAGGTTATAACAACTTTAAAAAAAAAAAGTTGTATGCATATATGGTCATCCTATGGAAAAGTTACTCAAATTTCAACAGGTATTTTTGAAAGAGCCAGGTTTGCATGGTTACTTGGAGAAGGTGGGTTTCATCCTACCACCACTGTGCACCCAGAACTCCTCTAAAAAAATGCATGGAAGCTGTGAGCAAAATCCATGGGAGGATGAGGCCTAATGGTTTGAAGGCAGTCATGTCTGTAGGAATGACTACGGTACTTAGACAGCACAAGCACTTTTAAATTGTTTTCATGGCACTTTGGAAGAAGCTTCATGTATTGGCACTAACACAATATTTCATCATGTGACTTCGTAATCTCAAGTTACTTTTGTGCTGCTAAAGCAACCATGACTTACATGTTACTACGTCGTAAGACACAACAAGACGTTACACAGATTTATGTATATATATATATATATATATTATATAGAAACACACAAACACACTCAACAGGGGGATTTTAGATTTTTTCAGGGGGAAGGGGTTAGGGGGTTTACCTTTCCATTATCTTCTAATGATGAATTTTGAAAAAGAAAGTAAACTCCAAAGAAAAACACAAGTCCTTCAAAGGCGCCCAGAAAGGTCCAGTATAAGAAGGGCTTCCATTGTAACATGGCATTATCAGAAATTTTCCTGTAAAGCAGAGGAACAGGAGAATCACTTTCCCTTTCAGAACTGGATGCAAAGCCAATGAGACTCCTGCTCAGCGCAGTGGGCTCTGGTCCAAGGCTCTAATTTTGGTGTTCAGGTTTGTGCATTAAAAAGTGAAAAGTAGCTCACTATATAGAGACACCCCAAACTACATTAAAATATAGAAAACTGTTGATTAGAAGGGGTCATAAATGAGTCAAGCATATTACTGTGGTAGCCTCTCAGGTCTGGACAAGGAGCCTCAGATCGTGACTCAGTCCAAACGGAAGGAGAATCGCTGTGTTATTACCCAGTTCTGTGCCACAAAAGCACTGTGCAACTTAACAGGGTTAAGGTTTGTGGCAGCTGAAGTCTAAAACAGGATGGTAAGAAAGGAGCAAGCAATGTGGTGCTACCCTGGCTAGAGCCTCCCTCTCTTGCCATTTCCTCTCTGTGCTCTGCTCCTTTCCAACACATCTCTTTCAAAGGGTAAATTTCTACAAGTCCGCAATTATTTGTTGTAGATGTTTTAAAGCTGGCATGTCTCCTTTGTTAAGGGAAAGACCTCTGAATTGTATGCAAGGGGTACCGGACCCCGAGGCTCTGCTGAGCTGGTTCGTTGGTGAAAGAAGGTAGTAAATTAACTTGCTGTGGGCTCTGGAATGCTTTCACATAAGGGATCCTCTGCCCTCGGCAAGGCTGTCCTTGTATGAATGGGCTCCCTCTCGTGGACTGCAGCAGTGACAATAGCCATGTCTCAGAAAGTGCAAGACCTCGGCTGTTTTTCCTTGCCCTTTAGCAGCAGACTCAAGAAATACGCTCTGAAACCAAAGGGAGGGATTCCAAACCCCAAAGAAAAATGCAAACCCCCTCAGCTTTGAGATGAATTTACAAACGTAACGCAGTGCCTAGATATAGTCTCCAGAAAAGACGTATTCAAAACCAATGGCATCATGCCTTTCCGAGAGACGTTTCCACGGATCTATATCATTCAGCATTCTCTGTGGCCGGGATTTTGGGGGTGAGCAGGAGACAGGCTTTACAACGAGAAACACCACCACTGATTTCCCTTCCATTAAAACCAAAAAATGCATGGTGGCAATTTCCAGCAGGCTGCATCTTGCAAACAGCTGCAGCACGGGGTCTCTTATAATTACAGTTTATAATGTAAAGGCTTGCTGACATTCAAAAAATTACGATGTTACAAAGCTCTCACCTAAAAGGGAAATGGTGTACTGTCATTTTGATTTGCAGGGAAAGGTTGTATAAGGAAAGATCAGATCACGCAGGTGCTGGGTCAGGGCCATCATAAGAACTTCTTTATCCCAAATTCTCCTCTGTATTTGCATTTTATGTCCTGCAGCACTTTTCATGAGCAAGATTTGACAGTGGCTCACGACTATAGAGATCTGCACTGCAGCAACTCAGCAATTTACACAGCAGCAGCGCAGCAGCCACTTTGTATTCAGCAACACATGTAAGGTCGTGAATATTAAAGTTAGAGCCTGTTTAACTGAACAATTAATCTACTTTTTTTTCCCCCCGTTTGCATGTGCTTGCATTCATACTACTCGTTACCCTGTCAGGGTGACTGCATTTGCTATACACTATCCCACTATAACTAGCATCTAAAAATAATGCAGTGGTATTTTGTTAGAGATGAAGATGCCTGAGCACCTTTTATTAAAGCAAGAAAAGCACCTGCTTTGTTATGTATGCTAACTCATTGAGATACACGCAGATGACACTTTACAATGGGGGGGGGAACCTCTTTGGCAGGCATGCCACCAAATAAGCCCCTGACTATGGCTGAGCTCACTTTTCTAATACTTGTGCAAACGTGTTCACTGCTCCCCCACCCGTCACATCTCTCTCCAACCCTGACAATGAGAAGGTGAGTCTACCAATGCAATGATCAAAAGTACAATTTTGATGTGCCCAAGACCCATTTTCAAAAGGAGCTTAAAACAGCCTAATCCAATTTGAAAAGGGGTCTGAGAGCCCCTAGATCAGTGGTTATCAACCTTTTTTCATTTGTGGACCTCCTTGGAAATTTTGAATGGAAATGCATACGCCTTTGAATTGTAAGTGAGGGTATTGACATACTTTTGACAGATCACAGTCATCTTTTCTGGACCCATTAGACACAGTCTGCAGACCCCCATGGGTCTACGGACTACAGGTTGAAAACCACTGACCTAGATCAACTAGAGAAATTGGGGGTTTTGTTCTTTTAACTTCCTTCCATGCATGTTTGCTAACTGCAAATGTCTCAAAAATAGTATTTAATTTATATTTTTTCGTAATGATTTTCACTTGGATTAGAAGGAGGTTCGCTGTACAGCTGAGTGGCCTGAACACTGATCTGGGACCCAGGAGAGCTGGGTTGGATTCTGAGCCTGGCCTGATTTGTCTCTTCCCAGAAGTTAGTTCACTTGCGTGTGCCCAATTTTCCCTATACACAAAATGGGAATAATGACATTCATTTTGAAGGGCTTTGAAAAGGAGACCAACTGATGAAAAGTCCTGTTTTACAGTCCCGTCCAGTAACCAGACATAGGCAATGGGATGTGCAAGTAGTACTCTAGTTCCCAGGCATAACTCCACTTAACACAGACATGAGGGAGCAAGTAGTGAAACAACACTGCAAGAATACCTGCCTCACCCTTGTGAAGTTGTGAGAGCAGCTGATCAGCAACACTGAACATCACCGAATAAATCCTAGTAACAACCCTTAAGACCTGCTGGAAAACTAAAGGTTGGGCTGTGTGGAGACCACGCAGGATTCGGTGGTACTTACATATACAGTTGTGGATCTGAGGTCAGAGTTTCAATGTTGATATGCTGCTCCAGCAGGCTGTAGGCCAGGATCGGTAGTGATGTGAAGCAGATATTGTACATCGTAAGGTAAGCAGCATCGTAGAGAGGCTTAAAAGACCAGAAGGGGGAAATTATAAAAAGTGAGTTCAGATGGTGAAACCTGTCCTTCCTCAAAAAACCCCCCAATTGTTGTTCACTGCATACATAGCCCACATCATATTTTTGTCAGGGCACAGACGGGAGCAATATGATCCAATGAAGTGGATGGGTTAAAGGCAGGTGGTATTTACCTGTAAGCCTGTGCTTATTTCTAGATAGTTGGAGGAGAAGGTGATTAGGAACGGTCAGCGTGAATTCACCAAGGGCAAGTTATGCCTGACCAACCTGATTGCCTTCTATGGCATGACTGGCTCTGTGGATGTGGAGAGACTGGTGGATGTGATATAACTTGATTTGAGCAAAGCTTTTGATATGATCTCCTACAGCATTCTTGCAGGCAAGCTAAAGAAGTATGGGCTGGATGAATGAACTGTAAGGTGGACAGAAAATTGGCTGGAGTGTTGGGCTCAGCGGGTAGTAATCAATGGCTCGATATCTAGTTGGCAACTGGTATCAAGTGGAGTGCCCCAGCCTGGGGCTGGTTTTGTTCAATATCTTCAATAATGACCTGGTAGATGGCATAGAGTGAAGCCTCAGCAAGTTTGCACATGACACCAAGCTGGGGGGAGAAGTAGATATACTGGAGGGTAGGGCTTGGTTTTCAGAGATACTGCAACAAATTGGAGGATTGGGCCAAAAGAAATTTCATGAGGTTCAACAAGGACAAGTGCCAAGTCCTGCATTTAGAGCGGAATAATCCCATGCACCGGTGCAGGCGGGGGGTGACTGGCTGGGCAGCAGCTCTGCAGAAAAGGACCTGGGGGTGACAGTGGACAATAAGCTGAACAGGAGCCAGCAGTGTGCTCTTGTTACCAAGAAGGCTAAGGGCATCCTGGGCTGCATTAGTAGGAGTGTTGCCAACAGACTGAGAGAACTGATTCTTCCCGTCTATTCTGCCCTGGGGAGGCCACATCTGGAGTCCTGTGACCAGTTTTGGGCCGTCCACTACAGAAAGGATGTGGACAAATTGGAGAGAGTCCAGTGGAAGGCAACAAAGATGGTTCAGGGGCTGGGGGACATGACTTCGGAGAGGCTGAGGGAACTGGGCTGATTTAGTCTGGAGAAGAGATGACTGAAAAGGGATTTAACAACAGCCTTCAAGTACCTGAAGGGCTGGTCGAAAGAGGATGGGGTTGGACTGCTCTCAATGGTGACAGATGACAGGAAAGGAGCAATGGGCTTAAGTTGCAGCAAGGGAAGTTTAGGTTAGATATTAGGAAGAGTGTTCTCACTAGGAGGGTAGCGAAGCACTGGAACAGGTCACCCAGAGAGGTGGCGGAGTTTCCATTCTTGGAGTTTTTGAAGCCCCGACTAGACAAAGCCTTGGCTGGCATGATGTAGTTGGGGCTGGTCCTGCTTTGAGCAGGGGACCGGACTAGATACGACCTCCTGAGGTCCCTTCCAGCCCTAACTTCCTATGATCCTATGACAAGTTAATGACAAAAGGCCTCTCATGCTCCTGCTGGAGTCAGCAACTACATTCCCAGCCAGTTCAACAGCTGGAGGATCAGACTGCCCAATATCTTTTGATTGCAAAATTAAATTAAGGTCCTTGCCAATAATGAAATCCCTCTGGCAGCCTCCCTCGGACTCTCTCATATAGAAGCCAGCACGTGCATTGCAAAAGCAACTTATAAAGACATTTAAGAGGAATGTGGCTATGGCTGTGTTTATTAACAGGTTCGTTCTAAGGATCTCATTTTGGTAGTGGCTGAACTGAGCAGGCATGTTCTGTACTGTGTAACACATTCTATCAGCTTCTTTCATCCTTTTCCAGGTCCTCGTGCTCAGGTTCAGCAGGGCCACAGAGAACAGTAACCTTGTGAATCCTGGATTCACTGTTCACAATTGCAGACTGGCAAGGCAGGGGAGCAAAGGGATTCCACAGCAGTGACTGTCACTGCCTACCTTTCCACCAGCTGCTATCTTATGGATAGTACTATTAATAAAGTTCTTAATAAGAAAGCTACCTTATGGACAGTACTACCTAATTAATAAAGCTACCTTATGGATAGTACTATTAATAAAGCTCTGCTCCTAAAGTGGCCTCTGATGCCACTTTAAGAGCAGGCTCATTTAAAGTTTGTCCTTAGCCCTTGCTCTCTAAGAGATCCCAGCTTATACATGGGCTCTGACTGAGAAAAGCTGCCTTTCATCTCCATGGAAGTCATTTCCTAATAGCCCAAATGCTTTGTTCTGTCTCCTGACAGCTCCTAGGGCAATGGAGAGACAGGAAACCAAAGCACAAACCAAAGACCTTGGGCTGTCTCGAGACCATTTTGTTTTGATGGCCTCATCCGCCCGCCTGTCACAATGTTCTGGACAACAGACATGCCCATGGCTACACCTGGGATCTCATTGCATCACCTCGTTCTTTTAAAAGTTATGTTGGAAAATTCAGCTTCTCTACCTAAATCTGTGAGCGAACCTTTCAGGACAAGGAGGCAAATGGAACAGCTGTGATCTTGTAGGAGAAGCGTTCTCCAAATGAGTTAATGACAACACTGCTGATAACAGTCTCTTGTTAGTCTGGAAGAGTGCCATCTGTGCTTTGGTGATGAAAACAAAAGGAAGGATCATAAGGACCTTCCTTTAATGACTTTAACCTCCAGAATCTATTGCTTAGCAACTAAGCTAGTTTCCACTGGCGACTTTAATAGAAATGGCTTGTTATCTATCAAAAGCCAACAGGTTACCAACAGGATAATCAAACCAATGTCTCTTTTTTTTTTTTGGAGCTTGATCCTATGACAGATTTTGGGCTGTCTCTTTATAAACTCACTGTGGGAACTTACCTGTTGTGAGAATCCACAGAAGAACTGGTACAAAAACTGTGGTAAAATGAAGCAAAGGTTCTAGAAAAAAATGGGAGAGAGAGAGAGAGAGAGAAATGCTAGTCGTGAAGCATTTGATGTACTCAATATTGATTTGACTGCTGGAAATAAAAACCAAACTGAATGTATTCAGTTTATTGACTTATCAGGCCTGGCATTCACCATTTTAGCATCAGGCTTTAATATTTAGTTGCAGGAACACAGACCTGGACCAAAATGTTAACAGGCTGTATACAACTTGCAAACGTACAACACCATGCTGATCTAGCTAATTTACAGACAGGTAGATAAAATCAACTGATTTAGGGGAAAAAAAAAAAAAACTTTAATGGACTTTATTGTCAATGGCAAAAAAAACATGAATTGTGTTAGATGAATGCAAATCCTTACCTTATAGAAGAAATACTGTACAAGGTGTGCAATTCTCACATAATATAAATGCCCGTGTGCTAGTAGTAGTTTTCTTAAATGCTTAAATTTCGGAACAGCATAGTCACTGTTTCTTGAAGCTTGGCGACCTTCTTTGCCTTTTATACCTGGATAGGACATACATACGGTGAGTGATTTATCCGTATACTGGAACTTAGATTTGGGATGTCTATAACAGTGGCTAAGACATCTTAACCATTCAAGCTACAACAAAATCCCAGGAATGAAGGTTTTCTGATCCAGTGACATCTGACATGCCACCCCTCTCACTCCAAGTCTCTTCTTGCTTCACAGCAACAGTGGGTGGAGGGCAGTGGCCAGAAGGTGATGAGACTAATACTCCATAGATCCTCTTTGTCTTGCTCAGCAGCCCTCTGTTTCTGAGCTCTTATCCAAGAGGATCTCAAAAAGTGAGCTTGGGGAATGCAGCTTATTGGAAAACAATCAAGCTGGGTCAGTCTGGCAAGCACTCAACCCTGTGATTCCACATAGTTTCCCTGTTTTGCTCCAGATATTCAGACCATTAATGCCATTGCCTCACAGAGCAAAGCCCAAGACAACCAGTTTTGTTGCACCATGAGACATGCTCAGTGCATTATTACAAGGAATGCCTTTCACTGAAGCATAACAAGACACTCCAATAGCCAGTAAGGAAGCTGCTGTTTCTTCTTCCTCGGTGACACATGAGAAGCTCTCTTTAATATTTCCACTGCCTCTGGCAGCTATAAAGAATTTTTTTTAATAGTTTCCAGTCTGAAATCAGGCAGAAAGAAGGGGAAGGCATGTCCCATGACTGAAAATGAACCTTTAGGTATTAAACATTTCAATCCTTGGTGGTGAATTACAACCAGCTGGGATCAGCAAAACTGCAAAGCACACATCTGGTTCAAAAATATGGGCCAATTTGAGCTCAGCAAGAATACGCCAGCGCAAATCAATGGCAATCTCAAGGCCGCAGCTACTGGTGAGGAGGAGAGAAGAAAGTTGCACTCTTGATTCAGAATGTTTTGAATCAGGTTGAATCCCCAGGCTTGTTTCCAAGGATGACAAGAGAAAATCTCCATCGACTTCAATGGGGGCTGAACAAGGCAGGAGTGAGGTATAACCAGAAAATCAAGAGGAAGGTACAGCAAGAGGAAGGTACAGTAAAGGGGGACGGGTGATTTGTTTCATACTTTCGTTAGGTTGTGGGCTATATTCCCTCCCTGCCAGGCTTGAACAGCTGAGCTCACTCTGGTGACATGTATACAAGTGTTAACACCCCCACTCTCCCCTCCCCAAGTATCTCTTGAAGAGATGAGTCTTCAAACAATGTCTGCCAGACCAAGAGTGAAATTTTCAAAAGTGCCTAAGACCTATTTTCAAAAGGAACTTAAACACCCATATCAGATTTGAAAAGGGGCCTGAGATCTCCTGTATCAACTAGAGAAGCCAGGTGTTTTTTGTTAATTGACCTTCTTTCCATGCATGTTTGCTGACTGCAAACACCTTAAAGGCCACAGTAAACGCTGTTTAATTTATATAATTTACAACGATTTTTACTTAGATTAGAAGCTGGCTGGATGTGTGGCTGAGTGGCCAGAAGACTCCCCATGGGTCAAGAAAACCTGGGGCCCAGCAGAGCTGGGTTGGATTCTGAGCCTGCTCTGATCAGTCCATGGTCACTTCCCAGTAATTACTTCACCTACCCATGCCTCACAGTTTCCACACATGCAAAAAGGAAATGACATTCAGTTCAGAGTGCTTTGAAAAAGAGACCAGGTAATGGAAAATCCTGTACAAAAGCTAGATACCTCCAGATCTCTCCTTACCGATTCCAACATGCGCTTCCAAAATCATGCTAACATCATTGGCGCCATCTCCTATTGATAGTGTTATTGGACTGCCCTTGGTGCTCTTTACCATCCTGACAATCTAAGGAAGTAAATACAACACAGGTCAGTGCAAGCATCCCAACAACCAGTGCATGCAATGTCACATAAGACATATGCATATACCCTGTTTCTCAAGGTATAGGCTCAAGTCAATGGTTTATCCTAGCCAAAGAGCCCTCCAGTTTAATATGGCTAAGGCATGCCAGCTCCTACAATCAGTGGCACTTCTGACTCTGCAGTCCAAATGTCAAGGCACCCATTTACAGGTGGGTGCCGTCTTTGGCATGAATATAGCAATGCACCTTCACCGCTCTAGCATGTTGCCCCAGCAGGTGCCTAACTTCTGGGTGACACCCTGGACTCTGCAGACCCAGGAAACATTGTAACTTAGCCTTTCCAAACAACCTTGAATAATAATTCAGCACAAGCAGCTACTGCCAGGAGTCTGCAGACTTGCCAGCTTTCTCCAGGAGGATGAAATACACTGGGCATCATTTCAACGTAGCAACCCAAACTCATTCGCGCAGGGTGGACACTAAGAAGCCAGCCCAACCAGACCCAGGACAAGTCTACATCATCAACCTACGGCCAGAGGAACTGCAGAATCTCTTCTCCCTTCCCCCACTTTTTAAGCTTTTTAAGAGACAGGCATGAAAAAATGCACTGAATCCATCCGGAGTCTCATGAGCAGGAGCCAGCATTGCAAGGACGAACACATGAACCGATTAGAGGGTAGGGAACTGCAACATCTCAGCTGCTCCATGGGAAATGTCCATGTGTCCAAACTAACCCTAAAATAAGAGAGAGCTAAACCAGGGCAGTTTACTCCTTAATTAAGCCAGGCTTTTGCAAACTACAAGGTAAGAGCAGGCTCATGGGCAGTCCCAGAGCAGCCAACGTGCACCACCTCTTTGGAATTTGCTGTCATTTGTCAGCCCTCTAACACTGCAAGGCAGAAAAGACAGAATTTACAACAAATTTCAGCACTTTCGAAGCCTTGAGATCAATTCTGCTCTGGGTACAAGGACATAATTCCTAAGTGTTCAATGTGACAATAAATCACACCGCAGTTGGTCACATCCTCTGTACCTGGAGCTGGGCTAGACACGTTGTTTTTCACACTATTGCCATTACCGCTGGTGGAGGGGAAGTCATGGATTTCCACCCTCAGATCTTGGACCAGAATGAAAGAGGCAGACTCATGCATCTGTTTATTTATAAGCTATTTGTACTTAACTGTTTCCTGAACCCAAATTAAAAAAAAAACAAACCTTTAAAAATTCATCACTGAAAGACAAGACTGGAACAAAGAAACCAAAGTATGTAAAAGGCTTGTACTGAACCAGAAGCAAAGGCTGCTGTTTACTGACTGGGCAGAGACAAATCTGATCATGTTTCTTAGTGCTTTGAAGCTGCAATAATCAGAGGGCCTGAAAAACTTGCTGGGATACTTCTGGGGACACTCCCCATGGGTAAAGAAAATCAAATGGCACCTGCCAGCAACCCACCCATTGTGACAGGTTTTTCCAATTTACAGTTTTACATAAAATAAATAAAACCAAACCTCTCCAGTCCTTCAGTACTCCATATGGAAGTACTGACCCTTTGTTCCCATACAAAAAGCAACAGCGTATTTTGCTTCCTGTGGGAATCTTTAGCAGCCACCAAAAGCCCTGCTGCCTCTCTCACACCCAAGTCAAGGAGCAAAACTCCCTCTTGACGGACAGTCAGTAGAAGAGGTGTTCATACCCATGACAAAAACCCAGAGCACTTGATATAGATGACTAAACAGGGGAGGTGGAGTCAACTGCTATACATGCTGGGCTCAAAGTTTGGGCCAAGGGATTATAACTCCTTAGCTGCTTTATCCTATTAAGTGTTTTGTAAGTAATGTGACAAGCTGCCTACAGAAGGGTCCATGGGGTACGTACCTGTGCTTTCTGTAAAGGAGCCATGCGACAGCACAGCACTGCAGTACACTTCAAGCAAATCTGTAGAAAAATGGTCTTGTAATTACTGGAACTAGAATCCTGAGACGGATTTAAAATTAGTGACAACGTTGAGCCATCTATGATGAGGCCGTACTCTTGGTTCAACACCAAGCTCCTAAAATACAAATGGAAACAGAGGTGATGCTCTGAGCTGTAAGTTTTCAAGAAGTCATTTTTGTGCTCAGATGACACAAATTAAATTGTTCTTAAACAAAAAACCCCCTCACTTTCTTGGGGCTCAATGAACTCAAATGGCTTGGACTGAAAAGGAAAACTGGGATTTCCCTGAGAGGTTTGCATGCTTGTGTTTGAAATGCAATAATTAAGAAACAGATGAACTCTGAATGGAGTTTAGGACAGGAGAGAGCAGGGTCCCCCATATGGGCAGTAAGGACCCAACCCTGCGGTGATCAGAGGGGGCAGGTACCGTCACTCACAAAGAAGTCTCATTTGTGGCAAGACTTTTGCAACTGCCTCTATAAGGATGCAGGATTGAGGATAACTCTTTCCCTTCCTGGTTGGCCTCTGCCTCCAGGGCTGCTCTGCAGAAAGTGCTTACCACTTCTCTCTCCCTTTCCCCCCATCTCACCTTTTAAGGCCTCCACTATTTTTGGGAAACTCCTGCAGCAGTTTTTTATGATATTCCATCAATAGCTCATGTAGCCGGTCCTCTCTCCTCTCGCTATCCCCCACCATTTTGGTGGTCAGCTCCAGCAGCTCTGTGTTGGTCTGGAACAGCCGGCAGGCATAGCAGGTGGATTTGGCCGTCTCCATCTTGTCCCCAGTAAGCACCCAAACCTTCATTCCGGCTGCATGCAGGGCCTCAATGGTTTCTGCTGCCTGTTCCTGGAGTCTGTACATTGAAACAACAACAGCTTACCCTCTGGTTTGCCCACAAGATAGCACTTTGCTTTCAATTTTTCACTCGGTGCAACATGCATATTGATGCTTTTGGGGGACTGAACCTAAAGGCTGTCCATCAAAAAACACCAGCTGTTGCCGCCTCAGCTATAGAGCAATGACCCAGGCTTTTAAATGCATGCAGGCACGAAACACCCATCAACACAAGACAGCCAGGAGTACAAGTTGGTGTAATAAAAGACATCGCAGCTGACCCAAGCACTTTGCATATCTCTATGTACACATCATGCACCCAGAAGAGACAAATGAATACTAGCCTCACTACGTTTAAAATTCCACAATTTCTTTCTCCTTCTAAACGAGATGCCTATATGCATTTTAAAAAATATAGGCCTGAACTGATGAACTCAAAGGAAATAAACTCAAACTGCTATTTAAGCTCTTGCCACTAGAGAAGGACAAAGAGCTACATTTGGTGACAGTGGTAGACTGATGATAATTCACTCTGAAAACAAACTGGTAAAAAAAATATGCAGTTCACTTCCAACATCTGTAGGTTAGCACCATCAGTGGAAAATAATAGCAAAGCGGCTGTCAGATAATACTCAGGCAGAAAGAAACCCTGTGGCAATGTAAATGGACGTACAAAATAAAGCCTGGCTAGAGTTTTGCCTAAGTAAGAGGGCTTTGGGAAGGAACCCAAAAGAATACTACTTTATATCTGTGCTTTTCATCACGGCATGGGTTTTAAAAATATTAGACATTTCATTCACACAGCCCCATTTCATCCACACAGCCCTCTGCAGCAAGCAGACACTCTCGTTTTACAATTGTGAAACCAAAGGCAGAGAGGTTAAGTAATGTGCCCTGCACTGCAGAGGGAGGTCACGGTGAAAGTCCAGATCACAAATCAGCAGAATGGTGCAGTTAGTATTTACTCTGTTTGCTTATTGCTCTCTTACTTGTCTTCCACTGCGGTGGCCCCAATCAAATGCATGTTGGCTTCTATATCTTCAAAAACCTTTGCCATCTTCTCTTCTCTGTCCTGGAGAGCCATTTTAGCTTCACAAAGCTGCTTATCAATTTGATCATACTCCTCTTGAGAGAACTCTTTAAAGGCCACGCAAAGTGTTCGATACCCATCCTTAAAACAGAGAAATGGTGAAGTGCTGTAAAACTGTCTCTTCCACAGCTCTCTACTTCGGGATTTTTGCGTTGGTCTCTACGGGGCACCTAATACCTGCCAGTACTGGATCTAATGTTAAAAACAATCTGACATTTTCAGCAAAAGGACCATTTCCTCTTGGTTTGTACAGCCAGGTTGATATATGAACCTCCTCACATATGGTTAAACCAAGACAGGTGACACTGGGTGCATCTACACATTAAATGAATGTGACTGAATATACTCCAGCTGAATTTGAGCCAGAGTAAACTAACCCCAACATCTTTGTCTACATGCGTGTTTAGTCATGCCCACTATGTATGTTCATAGATAATGAAAACTAAGAGACTGTAAAACTTGGCTAATTTAAAATACAAAGTGGTGCAGGAGGAAGACCAATATACAGATATTCATAACCAGAAAATAGATGATAGCCTCACCACTCAGGGAGCTAAGTCTAAACATTTTTTTTCTGAGTTCAGCTTTCCCTAGATAAATCTCTCACACACCACACATGGAAAACAAAACTATAAACTGATTCAAAGACTTCTCTTACCAGGCTAAAAAGGGGGGAAAAAAGAAAGAGTGTTATTGCTACATCTATTTTTGACTACTTGGGAGATGCTGAGATGCAACAGCGATCAGGCCCATATAAGTAGTTTAGAAGTTAAAAGAAGTTGGAAGCCAAAGGAACAGGGAAAAAAAAAAAAAAAGGGAGTCCCCACCCTGGACTTCAAAGGGAACAGAAATAAAACTTGTATTTCCTACACTATTTTCCCCCAAGTTAAGGCTGGATCCTGGTCTTGGGAATAGCTTTTCCTGACCCAAGATCAAAACCAATTCCAGGTGCATTCTTACCATGGCATTACGATCCACATGCGCTTTAGTTTGTTGTATTTCATCTTGCTGCACTCTTGGAAAAATAGACGAGTCGGCTCCTTTACAGAAGAGGAGCAGCTTCCCTAAAACCGAATTAAAAATAGATCAGAGTATGCCAGACCTGGAGGAAGATGTAAAGGCCATTGGTCTCATATGCAGCAAGTCTTTGATGCAAAGGAAGTTCTAGTCAGGGTGCCCAAGACTTCTGTTCTCACTTGCTTGTAATTTTGCCAAACTTTAGCCAATCAGGCTGAAGTATCAGACATGAGTGTCAGCCTGAGGGGAGATTTTTCTTTTTTTTTTTTTAACATTGCAGCCAGGTGAATTCAATCATTTCTGAGAAATGGAAGGAAAAATTAGTTGTTTTACTTATGCTAAAAAAAGGTTCACCAACTCTCCTTTGAAAAATGCCAGTGCCAACAGGCTTTCAAGACAGAGATTGCAATTCAACAAGGGGGTGGCTTCCAGGTCAGATCTGCGTGCACCAATGAGCATTTTATAGACTCAGACTGTGTAAAAGACAATTTTGAAGATGCAGCTAAGGCTCACAAAACATAGCAAATTACCTTTCCGAGGCTGCAATGCAGAGGCTGTATACATAGGCAGCACAAGACTAAATGCAGGCAGACGTATTTACGTGTCAAAACTTCTCTCTCCTAGACAGGATGTATAAAAACTGATATATGATGCATCTAAACTAGACTTTCAACTATACCTGTGATAGTTCTGACAATAACACTCATCCGGCGACGGACAGGATCAAAATTTAATATGTGAAGAAGCTGGTAGCTTTTAAGAGAAGGAAAAAAACTTGGATCAGCCAAAAATCTATTCAACAAAACATTTTCAGATTTATGCAAGATGACCGAGGTTTCGGATGCCTGAAAAATCAAAGCTGTTCCATATGCATTCAGGGAGTTTTCAGTGGCAGGCCCTTCTGGCCCACACCCTGCGTGGCTGGCTGGCACCCAAGAAACAGGTACGGTCCCTTAGCTGGAGGCCCCAGGTGAGGCATGCTGTGATTTAGCAGCACCAGAGCTAGAAGGAAGTGAGTAAGGACCTCCCTGGCCCATGTGATTACTCAGAAGCTGAACTAGTTTGCAAGTCCTAGGAGCAGCATTTCACCACGTCAATCCCAGTTCATAAAACAGAGGAACTCAAGCTACGCAGAAGTCCAAAATGAAACATGATAGTATGGGCAAGAGCCAGAGGAGAAGCTGGGGCTCCCCTCCCAGCAGCAGGCACGACAGAGGAATGTGGCAGGGCTACTGCCACAGGACCAAGGGAAGGAGTTTCAATGCAAAAGGGGTTAGGATCGGAGTATGTTCACAAGGGCTCAACACTACAGGGACGAGGCTTCCAGGAGAAACTAGCTCCTCTACATGGTCCCTGTCTGTGAGGCATCGTGACAATCTACGGACATCAAAAACGCTCGCACTCCCTAGTGCAAGACATGACTATTTTCAAAGGAACAAAGGCAGCTTTACACAGTTTGTTAATTAGCAAAAGCTACGCACCTCGTGATATAGGTTGTTGCCTATGAAAACTCATTCTACCTCTCAACCATGCAGTCTCTAAGGAGCCTCAGTGCCATGAATATTGCCTTTAGCAAAAGTTGCCACCAATTTATTTTCTCAACCACCCCATGTTCTGTGCTTAGGATCTGTCTTCAGCATGTTGCATGGATTTGATCCTGCTCCGCTGAGGGGGAACAAAGTATGTGGAGTGGCTGGGCCTGGCAGAGCCTGCCTGTGAGAGCCATGTTTGTGACCATGCTGCAAAGGCCCATACCTTTCCATTTCATTGTTCTGGTTTTTCACTTTCATGTAATTGTTTTCAAGTCCTAGGAAACTGAAACCATACCTGCCAACAAACAAGAGGACAAAGAACACTGGAAACAGCTCTTGCCATACATGATACATTAACATCATTTTCAAATTCATTTCCATAACCTGGGGTACAACATCCAGCCCAGAGGATCTGCAGGCTGTGCAGTTCACTACCTTTCCCTGCCTCTACATCCTTAAAAAGGAGCTGATCCATCCCAGGAAAGTATAAGGCCTCCCTCCACAAACTGTGTGAATTAACACACGTGCATGCATTTTGTGGCAAAACAGACAGGCTTGGCGCGCTATTAAGCCTTTCAAAACAGCAATGCTACAAGCATGTTAGAAAAGGCTAACGCATGTAGCCATTGCAGGAGATGCTTTGTCTAAGGACACTTTTGCCACTGCACAGAAAAAAAAAAGCCATCTTGCCCTAACATACACACAGCTAACGGACTGAGTCTTGTACAACACAACACAGCCACTAATGTCCTGATGAACTTGAATGAAGCACGGCTCTGTTTAATAAGAGCAGGACAACCAGTTTGTTCTGGAAGGCCCAAATACACTGTGATGTACAAGGACTGACATTACATAGGACTGAACCTGCTCTTACTGTGATGTGGCTTGTTAAGGTTAAATATTGACTAACACACAAAACTGCACTGGGGGCCTAATTCAGCCCCCGCTGAAGTCTGCTGAAAAACTGCTATTAACTTTAATAGCCTTTGGGACCAGGCTGAATGAGCATGTTCCACTATGCCTGGGGAACTGAGAGAGTAGCCTCTGAGCAGCTGCAGGGAACAGCTCAGGAGGCAACTTCTGCACTCTATATAACCCCAACGAGCACAAACAAGGTAAAAGACTGATAAGCAAACCCCTTGGCTCTGAAAGACAGCCTGAAGGTCCTTACTTTTTGGCACCTTTCACCAAAGCTATTTCATCAGGCGAAGAGGAGATATAGGTAGATCGGTGTTCCAGATGCTCAATCAGTCCATCCACTTGGTCTCCTTCCTTGATCTGAACAGTATGGCACAGGCACAAAGCACGCAGAAACAACTCTTCTCGGCACTAGGAAGAGCAGCAGCAAGGCAAACAAGTTAGTTACCAGCTCCACTGTCTGTCCTGGTACTACATGGGAGTAACAGCCTGTGGCTGGGTGCACGTGCCATTGAAATTCAGCACTTGTAATGATGCTGAGTCAAACAGCAAGTAGGATTTGTTCTGAATTACTAATGCTTTAGGTCGGGATTTTCCACACTGCTGGTGTTAAGCACTCAAATCCTTTCATCACCTCCAAAAATCTCCCCTTTATACAGTAACTTTCATTTACATTGCACCTTTTATGCACACACAAGGAAAAAACTTTCAGTGAAAAGGAGTAGCAACCACACCGTCCAACAGTTGGGGAGATGTGAAAATGAGCTGGAGACATTGGAGCAATCCTTACTTTTGCAAATAAAAAACAAAAAATGCCCTAGTGTCCTTCCCAGCCAGACAGGCAGAAAGCTGCTCCATGCAGATGCCAGCAATAACTCAGGCTGCTCTTATGTTTAATGCAATGGAAGGGTAAACAAAGACAACACAACTAGAAGAGCAATATTAGCCTGCTGGTTCAGTAATTTGTTCATGGGTGTGTGCGCAATATTACTCTCATGGCATCTTAGCGATACAACTAGACAGCAGCTTCAGCTACAATTCTATTCCTCCTGGTCTTAGTTAAGCAGAGGATGTAGCTGATCCCCAAAAAACAGCTTTGTTCTCCCCTGTTATTACTATGCGAAATCAGTCCAGTGTCCAGTATGGCTACGATGATTAAAGAGAGAACCATGCCTAAATGGTCAGTGCTCCTAAACTTGAGCAATGAAAAATACTGGATTCAGAAACCTAATTCTCCAAAGTTTCTCTAATGGACTAAGCCCACGCCTTGGCTCCAAGTACTGTCAAGTTTTGGGATGCTCAGAAATCTGCACCTGAGTTTTAATTATGATTCACGTAGAGGCTCAAGTTTAAACGCCCAGAAATGGGAGCTGGCAGTGAAAAAGGAATTGACCATACATAGCTCTACCTTTTCTGCTTTACCATAATATTTCAGAGGCCCATCCACCTCGGAAATGGACTCTTTGTACTTGTGCCCATCTATGCAGCACTCGATGAACTCCATGCTGTTTTCAGTCAGGGTCCCAGTTTTGTCTGTGAACACATATTCAACCTGAAGGAAAGAGAGGAATTCAATGCAGTGCTTATGCTCCTGGGGAAACAACCACAGCTCAGGCAGGGCTCAAATTGAAAGGAGTCACGGGCATTTTAGCAAACGGGCCTGACCCATAAGAGCACCCTGCCACTTCAAGAAGGGAATGCATATGCTCAGAGTAGGCTCCAAGCTTCATCTACTTCTTGTGTTACTACCTTCATCCTCAGAACAATTCCCCTTCTTCCCAATTCACTTCATGGTTGCCCCAGTTTTTCTTTTTAAAGAAGAAACAAACCACTCTCCAGAACCTGCCCCAGCTGTGAGATATTTGAATGTATGGAATGAATGTACCCACAGAAATCAAAGCTTCACTACTGTTTGTTGAATCTGATGATGGCAATTTACTCCTAGTTTTATTTTATGTTCAAAATATATATTCAGTGCTGGACATCACAGCAACATCCTTACCCATATTGAGAGCTTGAGTTATTTTATTTATGGCTGCACTTAGACAAATACAAAATGGTTCAGGGCTCCAGATTCCTCCCTGCCATGAACTGGTCTTCCTTAGATCTCTTTGAGTTGGTATTAAAAGATGCACAAAATACAGGGATGCAACAGAGAAACATGTAGTTTGTGCTTATAAAACGCACATTCTAATATAAACTGTTTCCCTAATTTTTTCTAATGAAGAATCAAAATCCCATTCTGGATGCTTGTTTTTTAAACAAGCTCCCCATTGCTAGTCCCAGAGTGAAGCAGTTCTAAGGCGGTAAAAACAGAAGGATAAGATGAGAACAGGAAGTAAATTTCCTGGGTTTTCATCATCAGATGGGGAAGAAATCCAAAAAAGAACAAGAGAAACAACAAAAAAAGATAAAACTGTCAAAAGCAAACCGCGCTTTAAAAATATAGTAGCTGCTAGCAACAGAAGGACATGTGTTTGTTTGCTTTGTGTGATTTTTATGTTGACAGCATGGTTTAATTAGCTAAACACTGCAGGAAATGAGACATTTTCCCTAAAGAAATAAAAGCAGGGTGTATTTTCAATTGCGTTGCATTGCATTCAGCTCCCTGAGTGTGGATGAACAGAGTGAAGCCACTGGCTGCTTGGCATCATGGTGAAAGCAGCAATCATACCCTTGTGCATGCAGAGCGCTGACCAGATGCGCACTCTTCCCATTAAGCTTCAAAGAGGCCAGTTACCAAGGATTTTTATTTTTAATTAAAGTGGTGAAAGCAAACACATACTGCCACGCAGAGTGGAGCCTGCCATTCCCCCAGATGGAAACAAATCGCAGTGACCCAATTCCTCGCCTTTCATGTGCTATTTATAACATCATCTAGTTTTTGAAGCAAGGAGAATCGCATTAAATGTAAATTGCCACCAAAAATAGTTAAAAGTTCTATGTGGATGGGCACATGAGTGACTAGCAGACTAAGGCTTTTTATTAAGGGCGTACATGATGAACTCCTACAGCAGCAGCTTTCTAGTTATTTTTCAGCACCATTAAAAGCTGCAATGCTGGCACAAATACAGCCATCAATTTTCTCTCTGTTCTTCTTTGCAGCAAAGTTTGATTTCCTTTACTTTTAATTAATTTATATAGTGACAGTCTTGATATCTAACTTTCACTGTTCTCATTAAAAAGCTAAAGTTAACCCGGCAGTCAGAAGACAGTATGCTTAATCACTTTTAACAGGTTGCTTCCAAAATACACCTAAACACCCTACTTAAATCAACACTCCAGAGCTGGCACGCTTCCAGATTTTGAATTAGGAAACATTTCTCTGGAGGTCTCTAGGACACCCCCAACTCACCCTCTCAGGCTGGTTCGCAGAGCCCGCAGGCAGGAGGGGAAGGCAGAGAGAATTATGTATTATATGAAAATCTAAGTCTACCTACTCACACTAAAGCTTAAAGCACTGAAGCGTCCTACTCTCAGGAGACAAAGGGATGACAACATCATTTGCCCCATTCAGTGCCAATCACCAAAATCGATTTCCTTCTTAAGGCTAAGATCGACAACGAGGCCGCTCCGTGCAACACCCTCTCTTTGCAAAGGGCATCTGGTCAGCCTGCTGCTCTGCTCCAGTGATCCCAGCATACTGCGCTGGAACAACTCTTGACATGGAGAAGGGAGAGAGGGATGAAACTAAAATGAGCCACAGACCTTCCCTGAACAGTGCATGCTGAGAGGATCGTGAGAGCCATAGCACAAAACTAGCTCCAATATGCATCTGGCAGGCTTAACATGTAAAAGCAGCTAAAAGCTAGCGTTGGCCATTCCCATGCCAGATGTGTTGGGCATTTACTGTAACTTCTACAAGAGGGCTCTCATTTCAGTAGTTTCTAGTCCAAGGAACAAAAGCACCCTATTTCCATGTAACACCATCTGAACATCCCTTTTTAGTATATGCAGACACACCAGGAAGGGGGTTCTGACCTGTCCAAGCTCTTCATTGAGGTCCGAAGTGTTCACCAGAGCTCCTTCTTTTATTTCTTCATCGTACATCTCCTTATCCCAAGAAATGAAGAAGGACCCCAGAAACTTCTGCATTTCTACTGTGACGTACATGGAGACCGGGATAATGAAATTGAACAGGACCATAAACGACAGGAAGTCGGTGAACATCCTTAAGACCTAGAATGGAAAGATAATCAGGAACACTGTGGCCGGTGCATATGCAACTCAGACAGAGCCAGACACAGTCTAAAACATAATGCATCCACTATGCTTGTCTGCTTTTCTTCATTAAAAGATGGAAAGATACCTTGGAAGGAAAATGGGATCCTATGAAAAAAAAAAAAATCATGCCAGGACTGACGGGTCAAGTCCTGTTTCTGTGGAACTTCAAAGGGGTCACTGAGTTTGGCTCATTGTTTCACTTTATGCACAACTTGGATAACTAAGTCTGCATGGTGTCTGATTCTGCAACTGTTACCGGTCTGACTTTGGTCTTGTTTCGGTGAGCAAGAAACAGGGACCGTTCTGAAATCTGTGCACCTATCCCAGGGCATATATAGGTGGTGCAAGTGAAATCAGAACAAGATTGCCTCTGTCCTCCAAAGTTATTAAAAATAATGGAGGGCCACCATTTTCAGGGTTGGCTGTCCAGGACACAGTGGCTCAATCCATGTTGAGGCACTGAATAAAAGTGTCTCCAGCCTGAATTTATGCAGTCAAGGTTGAAAGTGTTGGCTGAAGTCCAGATATGCACCAGGCATGTAAAAATCTGCCACTGCTGCTAAGTGTGAGATCAGTGTGGCCAAATTTCTATCCATCTGTCTTTTGCCAGTAAATAAGAGACTAACTTCCAGAGATCTGAAGTTGGGGTGTAAGCATGCACACAAACACATGGGGATGCATATTCAGTACCAGTGGGGGCCAATCTTTTTGGCAGGCGTGTCACAAATTAAGCCCTGTGCCCTCCACTAGTGCCACTCCAGTCCCCTTCCCCTGCTTGATCTGCTCCCTGCCACCTCAGTGATGTGCTATGTGCCACACACAGAGGCTGCCTGTGACGCACACAAGACAAACTGGCCACCCCTGCTCTATATAATAGGAACAGCAACATGAGCAGCTGGAGCATCAGAGCTTCTCCGAGCAGGGCTCTGCCTAGCTACCTGTAAGTATTTCTAGCAAGCGTACCAGGTAGTAGCTCAAAATGGAAACAAGCAGGAACAAAAGGGGAAAGGGCAATGAGGCACTGACAGGACTTCCCTTCATAAGCATTCAAAGCCTTAAGTAGGACAGATAGCCCTGGCAGCAAACGTTATCAGATTAAACGAGGCTGTCAGAATATATAAGGAGGAAGGACCAACATGTCAGAATACACTGAGGAAGGACCAATCCACTTACCTTGAATGCCTCTTTCTCTTTTTTGGTCTTCTCATTATACCAAGGCTCATCATTAAATGGATTGCTCTGCCAGACATACTTCATCGTGGTGCACACTGTAGCTTTACTCAGCAAGATGCACAAATACACCACCAAGAAAGCATTGATAGATCTGAAATACAGGTTTCTTTTTAAAAGCCTCACACAGTTATTTCTAATATTCAGTCATGCAAAATAAGGCAGGTTGTAGCTTCCCTGTTTTTAAGATGGAAACTCTAGATTAGCTGCTTTTGACAGTGCCGATCTTCAGCGCCAAAGCCAGGGTTTTTAATACTCATTACTTCCAATTTGTGCTTTCCTGTACTGAACAGCCCTTCATTTTTAAATGGGCTGTTCAACACTGCAGCTTTTCAGCAGGCACACTTAACCAAACATACAGATTTTTCATGCAACCAGACTGTATCTGAAACAAAAGGCAGTGAATTATAGGACTGCAACTGCATAATCGGACCCACAAATAAGCCAACTTCTTATGGTACTGTCTCTCCTAGGCATCCATCTACTTACTTCTCTACAGCGGAACGCTTTTGACTTTTCCCTTGGTAGTTCAAAGCCATTTTTGTTTCCATTCCCGTGTAGACTGCAACCCCTACAGAACATTAAAACAAGGCTTGTGAGAGGCTTGCAACTCGAGAAAGCTCTACCTCCCACACAGCAGGGAAGGATGTCAGTGTTTGCACAGAACTTGAGTCTTGATCCACAGAAAGAAGCATTACCCAGGGTTTAAGCACTGTTATTTTACACAATCTCCAATGCTATTAAATAATTCTATGCGGAATAGTTCACAAGAGAGAACTGTCTAATGCTTAGCTGCAATATAATTTATTTCTGGATAAAGTTAATCAGTTTAAGAGCAAATATTTTTTCATCCCTCGTAATTACTTGTACAAATTGCTCAGGAGAAAAAAAAAAAGAGCAGCACTGCATAATTTTGTATGTCCTAAGTACTTGCAGAGTTGGCAAACAAATGACTGCAGTACTGATTCTTTGGAAAAGGGCACGAGAAGTGTTAGCATTCTAGAGAGAAACGACATGAACCAAATGTTGGGCAAGGGGGGTTGGAGGGGAAACACCTGGAGCAATCCAGACCAAATTCAATTCTAGTGGAAGCTAGTGCTAACCCTCTTACATCTGGGGAACAATTTCTACTTACACCAAGGCTCAACTCAACCCTTGAGGATACTGGAACCATTAACAATAAGCCGTGTGTGATGGTGGGTAGCTATAAGGAATACACGTTTGCCATGCAAACTTAACTACTTGTTTAGCAGAGATGCACTAGTTGGTGGGCAGACAGAATAGGAGGCAAAGGAGCAAAGTTTTCCAAAAGGAGCTGCAGCTTTGGGGGCCAACCCTGAGAGAGAGTGACATTGGGGCCTTTTACAGAAAACACTGAGCATCTGCTTTCTGAAAGCCTGGACCCATTAAAGAGTTGGGCTGAGCACCCAAAAAGCACAAGTCATTTCAGAAATCTTGGCCAATGTATTTAAAATGTCAGTGGAGCACTTGACACAGGGTAGGTTTACACTGCCCTCAGAGGTGCGACTGCAGCTCATGTAGACACCCTCGCAGGCAATTCTCTTCTAGCTCAGCTTGCATAGCAATAACAGCATAGCCCAAGCAGCATGGGACATAAGCCCAGCCAAGACGTTGGGAAAACAGCTGGCAGCTGAAGCCAGGTACCACTGCAGCTTCACTGCTATCAGCACCCATGGCAGCTAGATCAAAGTAGGTCTACACAGGCTGCAGTCACTCTTCTGCCCTCTGTGTACATCAGTGGTCCACAACCTTTCTAAACTTCATCTTGTTGATGTAAGGCCCGCCCCGTCATTACACTCTAGGCACCCTGCAGGAAATGCCAGCTCTTAGTTTTCACTTTATTTGGACTGCAGACAAATAATAGAGCCATCCTTCTACTGCACAAAACTCAGGAACCACAGCAGGCCAGAGTGTTTTGGATGTTATGAATTCCTATTTGAAATCTCTGGGTTGATTTGTGAATCATGTGAAGGTGTTCACACACCTAACGGGGCTAATATTGCATACCACGGCACACTTAAGAGGATCTCACAGCACCCCAAGGTAATGTGGCACCCTGATTGAGAATTACTGGGGTAGCTGTCTATAGTCTTCTTCCCAAGATTATATCAAGTATCCTGCACATGAACCCAAGCTGAATATAGGGTCTTGACAGAAGGGCTGTACATAGGTGTTTTGCACTCCTAGACCCACTGATAAACATCTAGGTTTTCTTAGTTATCCACCAAAACTATTAACAAAGAGTTGTTCACCATAAATCTTCTTGGTATTTTTTAAGGTAGCACCCTTCAGCAGCAGGTTTTCTGGACCCAAAGACCTAAATCAGAAGAAGTTAAGACATTAGATGACGTGTAAAACATTTCACACCAGCTCATGCATGTATCATTTTCACAGTTTAAAAAGAAAGCTAACCCTCAAGTCCTGTAGGCCTGCTTATTAATACTCTGAGGTCTGGAGAGTTGTTTGCCTTGGATATTACCCAAGGAATTAGTTCATTCTGCTTATTTCTCCCTGCACATGGATATTTAAATCCTCAGTTTCTACATCTTACTCCACAAAGTATGGGGGGTATTCAGACTCTTCCATGCCCAATTCATTTGGCAATTCAGGCCAATATTTTCAAGAAGAGGTCCTATTAAAGTCAGGCACTTGAAAACCTCTGTGAGGGGCCCGATTTTCAAAAACGTAAAGCACCCAGGTGTTTTTTAATTTAAAAATAATAAAGCTGAAAAAAAAGTTGATGTGTTTTTTCTCTCCCATATATTCCATTAACTTCTTATTTCTTTCTAATCTTCCCATTCAAAAACACTGGTTGCTCCTACTTCCACAGCTAATCTGGTGTCAGCTTTTTAAAGTGGAGGAAGATGCACATTGTGCAAGTCCTCAAAAAGCCAATCTGGAATATTTCAACTGCCCCTAGACAGTCCTGTACTTTAGCAAGTACTGGAGAAACAATTAGTTTGTCAGCCCTGAGGAATCTGAGCTGCAGATGTTTTGGTACCGATGCCGCAGGGATGAACACCATGAGCATGACAGGTACAGGCTGAAAGAGAGACATCTTATTTCCTTCTTTGCCTGTTCTGAGTTGCTCAGGTAACTGGTGAGCTAGCTCCCACTGCTGCTTGAAAATCCTCCTTTTATTACTAAGTGCCAAGTTTGCCTTTCTCATGTGCTTTAAAATTTGCTCCCCCTAATTTTGTAGCACTAATTAGTTATTGATTTGGTGGTTTCCCATGACTCATAATGAGAATGCTGTTATGAGGCAGAGCTGGAGATCAATATGCCAAGTTAGCGGTCTCTGGGCTTTCTACTGGGTATTTTTTTTCATGTCTGTCTGTTGTGAAACCATACTGGGGCAGTAACTGTCTTTCAGTTCTAACTTGGCACATCACTGAGTATATTGCTGTGGTCACTACACAAGCAGTTTCATCAGTCTTGCAAGCCAACGTGTGCTCTGAAATAAGCACTCTGCATAGGAACAGCCTGCATGGTAGAAACCCAGCATGCAGTCAAACAACATTGCCTTCTTAACTGCTATCTGCTCGCCCACGCTTTCATTTTCTGTAGAAAAACCATCAGGCCATGTACAAAGACAGCACCTAGTTAGACCCTCTGGATATTCAGAGTGAAGGCAGAGTTTGCTATGGGGCTGGTGAAGCCTTATGAATCCCAACAGCCTCCCTTTGATAAATGAGACACCTGGATGTAATCAGGGAAACAAAGGCCACCTGAAGATATCCATAAGAGCTCCTGTCCTCAAAGGAATTTAGCCAACAGTGGGCATTAGATACTTAAAGACTTTAAGAGTATTGATCAGGGCCAATGAAACAACTGAAGAGCACACTGACCTGGCTATGGGTTCTTGGTTACTTCTGTAGATGTTAATTCTTCCAACAAATCTGTGATCAAAATATACAATAGGATGTCTGTTAATTGAGCATTGTTGAATGTCTGACTATACATAGGGCATCACAAACAAGGAGTACCATAGCCTGCAGGCGGAAGTCTATCAACAAATGAGTGCTTGGAAGAGTCTTATGCTCTTACGCAGGCAGAAACATATTTGGAAGGACCAATTATAAATGCTGTGAGATTGATCACGGATTAATGCTGAGCTTTTAGCCTGGGAAGAGCTCCACTCACTTCACCCAAGTTATTGATGTGATTAAACCCCTTGCTGAGCTGTGGCCAAGGTTTCTCTTCACTCTCTTAACTGTTATGAAAATAAAACTACCAGGTTACTAAACCACAGTAAAGCTCTGTCTGACCTGGGCAGGATCACAGCTCCTGGGAGGCAAGCTGGGGAGTCTTTGCAGAATGGATGCTTTGCTATAAAAAAAAAATAAGCTCCCACAAAGATTTGTCTTGCAGCTCAGCACGATCCTTAAATGCTGCCAGCACAGGGTGGCTGGCCCTTTATAGGGACCTTGGGCCTATAAAGGCCTTGACTTCACTTAGTCAAAGCGATGAGAAAAGCCAGGAAGAAGCACAGGTCGGGGAGGAGAGATATAGGGTGGGTGCTTGGACAGGGTAGATACATCCCTGCAGAGTCTGGGAAGGGGAAACAGGCTCAGATCCACAAAGGCATTCAGACCTGTAACTTCCTACTGACATTGATACCTTTGTGGCTCTGGGCCTGAGGTTATAGTGGGACTAATGCTGAATTGTCTTGTTGTGAAGCAATACAAGCTGAAGCCCAGAGGAAGGTCTGAGTCTGACTTGGAGCAAGACATGAGTCCTGCCTGGGCTGGGAAAGTGGGCCGGCAGCTTGCACTTGCCTGAAGAGTCTTTCATTCCTTGAGGAAATGTGTCCCATTGAGAGCTCCATGCAGCAGCAAGCTCCCCAATGCCCGGGTGATAAAAGCATGCCAATGGCTCAGCCGTTGGCCTGCTCAGAGAAGCTGTTTTGTAGAGAGAAGACACCAAAGGCTAGATAAACAACAGAGACGAGCAGGAGAGAAGCAGTGGCAACTCTTCTCGGACTTACTTGTAGAGGTCAGGCTGAGGCTGTTCGCACTCGATGGTGGCTGCCAGGGAGTCTATGGTTTCGTGTGTACACAGCACCGTGGTGTCCCGCACAGCGTAATGAGTCTAGGCGAGAGCAAGAAGAGCAATTAGAAATGACTGTGCAGGTCTGATGCCCGACAACGCAGGACGTCTCCGCCTGTTGATTTCTCCAGCCTCACTCTTGCTCTGCCCATGGAGTTATTTTAGCAACTTCCTTGGACCGATGATACACAGTGAAGCTTATCATAAGCTTCAGACCTGACAGAGGCTGGGGCTTTGATTAGCATCAAAGATGGAAGAGATCCAGATGAGCAGGCCTAAGAGATCCTTTGCAGCAGTCTGCTGCTGGCTTGTTTAATCAAGAAGGCCCTCTTCCACGTGCAAACAGAGGGCAGAAGGACTGCTCCTCCAGAGCAAAATCCCAAGGCAGGCAGGACTCCTGCAACTTCTGTTTACTTCTGAAGCCAGTGCCAGGTGCTCAGCAGGTGGCAAGCTCCACTGAGGTGGTGGCGCAGGCTGCTTCTGAAGGTAATTAGAAAAACAGCCCTGCTGCCAGGGGAGGGGAAAAAGCACAGACAGAACCGGGAGCTATATTTAGTAGCTACCGCTGAGAAATTTCATTTCTCCCAATTAGCCAGAAAGCCCATGAAGAATCCGATTCTGCTACCTTCAAGTTCTTTTTATAGAAACGACTCTCCATCACATCAGCGAGACAGGCAAGATAGTGTGCATTACCTCCTCCCTTAACCACAAATGCAAGCCTAGGTGCTTACTGGGAGTAACTACTTTGTTTTAGGACATGCTCTCCTGTGCAGTTGCATTATTTTCACATTCTTGTTACATTACAGGAGAAAACAGCTAATCCTCTATTGGAAACCCACAGGCCAAGCAAAAACTATATAGGATGCTTAATGCAGAAATCCCACTTCACCTTCATATGCCTAGGTGATATTTGTGGTCCCTTCCAGAGAGGGCATGCCCAGAAGGCTCCCCAGCTATAGACGTACCTGCTTTCATAGTTTCATAGTTTCTACGGTCGGAAGGGACCTGAGCAGATCATCTAGTCTGACCCCCTGCCATGGCAGGAAAGAGTACTGGGGTCAAACAATCCCAGCAAGATGTTCATCTAACCTCCTCTT
>NW_017728916.1:11135359-11143231 GCF_001723895.1 Crocodylus porosus
TGTTCCATTAATGCACACTTTGTATGTAACCTCCTTTTCTGCCTCCATGCTGACAAGAGGGGAGTTCCCCAACCTGTAGGTATGGTGCCGGTTGTTCCTCCCGAGGTGCAGCACCTTGCACTTGTCTGTGTTGTAGGTGATGGGGAGAACATTATTGCCTGGGCAAGTCCTGCAGCTTTACTTGCAAAAAACCCACATGAATAAGACATTTGGAAAATGGCCCTTTCACTTTCAGGCCAATAGCTTAGTGGGTAGGACACTTGCTCAAGCGAGAAAAAAAAAATCACTCCCTCATTCAAACCCCTAAGAGAGCTTGAACATGCCACCTCTTGCTTCTTAACCAAGTGCTCCAAGGATGAAGCCATGGGCTAAGCTTTGCCCAACATATCCTCCAGCCCTCCTTTTGAAGCTCTTAGCCCAGTCAGCAAGGAGAAGGCGGCAACCAGGGCTAGGAGAAAGCAAACAAGACGAATTGAAGGGTAGCTCAGTGATGGGGATGCTACCCTAGAAGGGCTGACGTCCTGGGCCCTCAGGGAGAAGGGGAGGGTGACTCAGTGAAATAGGTGGGATCTAGCCTGGATCTCTACCCTGATGGAGCAGAAGCTATCCAAAGGCTTTTTATCCACACAGTATGAAATGCATGGTCAGTGGGCAGCTGCAGAGTGCTCTGGACAATACCTACCCCCTGGCTTGGTGGTTAGAGTACTTTGCTAGATAGCAAGACTTTCGGGTTCATAGGTGAGGGAGGTCTAGATTCTGGGTCTATCCATCCTCTGAGAAAGTATCCTAGCCACTAGCTCAAACATTGCTTGTGGCTTTCTCCCCCTTTTTTTTCGGCATGTGCATGTACAAGTTGACCTTATTCTGCCCCACTTGGAAGCAGAGTCCAAACTGCACCTAAGCAGCTGCATAAGCAATGTTTCAACATGGGCAGGTGAAACAGGCTTTAATTATGGATGCTATATTTGAAATGCTCACAAGTCAAGGAAGGAAAGAGTCAAGGCTCGCAAAGTAACAGCAGCCTTGCAGTGCATCCCTGTCCATTGGCATGACACTTCTAAATACTGTTTACCACAGACATGCCTATTTAGCCTTGGAGAGCTTATCTAACAGCTACATTCCTCTTTGTAAGTCTAAGCAGTAAGATTGCGGACCCAGAGCTACTTGGCCAGTGAAATTTGTAAGAAATGTAACAGCAATGCTCATTTCTACATAGCTGGGGAAGGCTGAAAATCACAGTTATTTCAGCACACTGTCAGCATCTACACAGGACTTTCATTGCTGATAACCACACAGCTATATTCAGTTGTGATACACTACACGTTGAGGAAATAGTAATGCTCCAATTGACGGAATCTCATAACACTAACACTGTCCCACGTGTTATGCTGGAGTTGTTGCTTACATAAATTATTACCAGACATGGGACAAACAAAAGTTGTATACCCTTGGGAAGCCCTTTCCATTTTGGGGAGGAAGAGCAAAGAAGGGGAAAGAGCATCCAAGTCAGAATTATCCAACTGATGAAGATTCAAGTGTCAAACTTCACTTTTTCCAGGTCATCAGCGTGCAAAAAAAATGTAGCTTATTTCTTACTCCAGGACTCTCCCAAAGCCCCCCAGTGTGATTCAAAGAGCATCTCCTAAAGCAGCCTTTAGAGTGGTTCATCTATACGCTGAGATCAGATCTGTGCCATTTCAGTCAAATGAGGGGAGAACAACTAATATACTCTGAGAAGTACAAGGAGTGATGACCAAACCTGGGACAATCCTATACAGAGAGGTCACAACACAGGAGCTATGGCAAAACCACATAAAACTATAGTGGTTTATTTCTCAAATCATGAGATCTTCCCACATGGGACAGGAGATGAAAATGGGAACAGCAGGAGTCTATGCAATGGAGCCGGCAGGTTGTACCAATGAAGACCTGTTATGGTTTGAAACGGGGACATTAGGAATGACTGTCTAGCAAGAAAACAACCATGTAGTGCATCAGTGTGGAGTAACTGAATGAGTGTATGTAGGACATGAGTGTATACAGGATGAGTGTATATAGGACACGGATGCGAGAAACAACCAATTTACAGCCGAGCTGCACAAGCTGAGAGCGTTTTCACGTTAATCCCATAGGTATACACACTGCACAAAGGGTGATTAATTACAAATGAAAGAATCTGAGCAGAAGGAGCACCTCCAGGGCATGGACTTGATGCTTTGGCATCTTACCCCATGGACTTTCCTTTTGTTACCTTGAAGTTCGATTCACCATCCAGACTGGCTGTAGTAACATAGCAGGTCCCATCAGGACTGCTCGATGCCAAGAAGATCAGATCACAAGGGAAGGTTTCATCTGCTTTCACTTCTACTATGTCCCCAACCTGGAAAGAAGGCCACCAACTTATCAATTTGTTTCATAAAGCCCTCAGGTGATTATTAAAAAAAAGACTTTAACTTGTTTTTCAAGGGCTGAAAGAAAAATCCTTGCCAGGCAAAGGAGCAGTTTAAAACTGCAAACCAATTGTGCAAGTACCCCAATAAGTCCCCAATCCCAGACTAAAACTGTTGCTTCCAGTTAACCATCAGCACTGTATAACATGACAGCCATACATTTATTCCACCTACAGTGATTCCACACTTATTTTTCATTCACTTAAATAAGAACGCTGTGCACTGATTGTCTGCAGGACTATCAAACCAGAGGCCAAGAGGACAAAAAAACTAAGACAGCATGACAGTATAGAACAGCTGAACACTGAAATGAAGTCAGTAAGACCCAAACTCTTGGCTTCTCTGTTTTATTTATTTCCCTGGTTTAGGTACCTCACCAGCTTTCTGGGGCAGGGGTTAAAATTCTGCTCTAGACTCACGCCAAAAGCTCCTTCTAGCTGTGCATGGGAATCTGAGGATCTAGGCTGGGGAGTCAAAGGCAGCTGGACATGATGTTGGTCCCATCACTCCCATGCGAGCTCAATGGACTTGGATGGATAATTCTTCCATATTCTTTATGGTACCCCTGCTCCTCTACATATATTATGGGCACACGGTGGATCTTCAGGTGACAGGCTCTTTGCTTTAGATGTTTGACCATTTCACTGTGGGTCATGTGTGAGCCATTTTCCCTCACAACCTGGCTTTGGGAAGATAGCAGTGCTTGCTTCTGTCTGAGTAGGAAAGACACTGCAGCAATTACTGGGACAAGAGGGACCGATATTTTCTGGATTCCTCTTCCCTTTTTGCTGCAGAGGGGCCATTCACAAGCAGCCTGACAAAGTGCAAAAAGCCCCCGTCCCAAGGCTTCACTCCTCCCATCGCCAAACTGACCACAGCAGATGTGTATGTGAAACTCATGGACAAGGATCCCCTCTGAAAGCATTATGGGTCATTCCACTGTCAGTACTAAACCCAGCTCAGTTCTCAGATGGACGATAACTCTGCAGCTTCAATGGGTGCCAATGGGGATGAGGAAAAGTTACACCTCATTAAAGGAAGGTGTGATAAGTGAGCATTATTGCTAAGGAAAACCTTTCTAGGCATCTTTGGGAAGCTGGGAAGAGAGAAAGACTGCCTAAGCCATCCAGAAGATGCAAAAGAAGGGAAAAATTGTTGTCCTTCCCCTCACCCCAGTAAAGGGTCTACAAGACAGTATTTCAGAAAACCTGTTCACGCAGAAGCAAAGCAAATAGCTGGCTATTAACTGGCATGGTTCTGATGGCAAAGAGAGAAGCACGAAGAGACAAAAAGTAACTGCTACAGAACAGGGTCCTTAGTATGTGCATGTAATTCAGACACAGGGTCATATTGTGTACCACATCAGTAGCTTCAGTGTCCACATGTGCACGTCACTCCCTCTATTAATTATTACCTTGATTTTTTCACTCTCTTTTCGTACTTGCTTTGCATTTTCAATAACAAAGACATTGCTCTTATTTACTTCGTTGTCAGCTCGGTGTCTCAACCAGTCCTCGTACCCCTAAGCACACAAATACAGGTAACAAGAGTCAAGCCTGGATCAGGAAGCAAATACACGAATAAAATATAAAAAGAACAGGTGTAGCAGGACAGGACAGATCCAGATGAATACATTAAGACAGTCATCAGAGCTCCTTCATGCATGACTGAGCATCAACTAGAGTAGCTCAGTTTGAATCAATTAAAAAGAAAAGATGCATTTGACAGATTCTGAGCAGATGAAAATAACCCAAACCAAAAACTCATTTCTATGCGCTCAGTGCCACAAGCAGCTAAATTGCTGTAGCATGTTTCTATTATTCTGAAGACTGGCAAGAGTATGCTGATAATGTGAATAATATGATTAAGACTCAGTAATTCTTCCTTTCCCAATGCTGGGCAGGGCAAGTCACTCTCTCCTCATCTCAGCTAAAGAATGAAAACAATCATCTTTCTAACAGATATGATTTTACTGTGCTCCTTTCCCCACCCCAACTGGCTTCCTTGATAAAAACAGCAAACAATGCAATTTTTAAATGCTGCAGGTGGGAGGAGTTCCTTAACATAATGCAGTGCAAAGGGCCCAGGAATTTTAAGCACTAGATAGTTGTTTGGATAGACCTACTGCTGCTTTTCCACCAGCATTAGAGTAGAACAGAAGCTGGATTTGTATCATACCTCTCTCCCAAAATAGGTGCCAAATACAGAGTCTAATAGTGCACTGCCTGAAAAGGTAAACTGGACTAAACCACCAACTTGTCTTCAAAATTATGTATACGGTCTTCATAGCTCATATATGAAATCCACACTGAGGACCAGCAAAATGCACTCTAAAGCTAAAAAAACTGGACAGGCGGTTTAGGGTGACCGTAGAATCCCAAATCACTTGAATTCTCGTCCATATAGATTTCATTCAATTAGAAGTTTAAAATCACAGCTGTCTCTAATTTAAATGATGTGTATATTCAAAGATGCACCTCTATATATGCAGAGGTGTAGGCTGTAGCTGTGTTGGCCTAAGGACATAGCAAGCTATTCCATCCAGGAAGAGTACACACCAGCTGCAGAGACTTCCTCAGCCTGACGGAAGGTTTTTAAACCCGAAAGCTTGCTTAATTTTTTTTCCAACTGTTTAAGTTGGTCTAATAAAAAGATATCAGAGTCACCCAAAGAACCTTGTCTTTCTATATATACTAAATTCACCAGTCTGTAGTGGGTATCACACTCCTACAGAGCATACACACACATTACTGCAGCAATCTGTTCTCCCCCCCATTAATGAAAAACATTACCTGTTTGATAGCTGTAACAGTGATCACAAAAAAAAGTGGAAGCCCACTGGTTACCGGGCTGGTTGGTGTGTCAACTATGACCTGCCAGAAAAAAACAACAACAACAAAAAAACAATGAACGGGGGTTATAAAACTTTTTTCAGAATTACAATGAAGAAGAATACTGCTATTAGAGCTAAATGTATTCAATATACTTTTATACTAAAAAACACAACACCCAAAACCACTCATGTCTGGGAGAAGCCAATGCGTATAGACTGAGATGATCTGCAAAAGTACTGAACAGATTAGGTGCTCAAGTCCCACGGGAGGTCAATGGAGAGTTTCTGACCAATTCCGAGGACCTGATATATGCCAGCTAGAGCAGCTGAATGAGCTTCTGCAAAGGTGCAAAAGAAAGAGCTCCCAAACATCTGCTAAGCACCACACTATATAATCATGATCAGTCTTTGCCTAAAGATTCAGCATCCTAGACTGCTATTTTTACCATGCCACAGAGCCCTATGAAGCGCCATAAGTAAATTAAAGCCCATTTTATTCTGACAATTGTGGTTTGAACTGAGATGCACTTTCCTTCCCGTTGCAGCGGTCCCTTGTTGGCCAGCTCCCCGAGTGCAGGCACCTGCAGGGAAGCCGTCCCTTTCCCAGGGATGTTCTGCAATGCAGCTGAGAGCAAGGCATGGAAAAATAAAGCTATGCATTGTCTGGGGAGAGAGCGGTGCCACCTCCTTCCCTGCACTGAAAGGGAGGTGCAGTGTCTGAAGAGCTCTGTTGTAGTAGCAGCACAGTGTAAAACCTGACTTCGCAGTCCTGCCACCCCCACCTTTCTCCCTCTATGTAACGTGAATGAGACACCATCTGTATGCGCAAATGGGAGCTGCGTTAGATACTTAAGTCACCCCTTGAATTAACACTGCAGCAAAAGCAAGCCCCCAGCAAGGAAAGAGCACAGCAGGCCAGGGCTAAGACTAACTAAACAGTCCGGGAACCCCAGTGTGTGGGAAATGGCAATTTCTATGGAGCACATCATGACTCAACCCAGTGCTTTGGAGACAGGAAACATGAGGTCCACTGAGGCAGGCTCCTTATTAGGTGGGAATAAAACAAAGTCAGGAAAACTACACCCTCCGCAGCACTCTGATTCATCAGTGCATCCACCTGCAGTCTGGACTGCATATTTTCTACAGAGCGTGCAGCTCTGCAGTTGCTAGAAAGGTCAGTTTGCATAGCTGCTGGTGTCTCTGTACCAGGCCCCCCCACTCTCCCCCCCGCCAAAAAAACCCTCAGACTTCCTCAGTTTGGTTTCGTGGTGCAGGAGCAAAGGAGCAGAAAGCAAATGAGATGCCACAGCTGCAAATGGAGGCAAGGAGAGAAGAAGCTGGGAGTTCGGACCAGTGAAATGCTAGAGAGAGGAAAATACATTGGAGCGAAATGAGCAGTTTTCCAGATGCCACCACATCCAGACTCCCCCTTCCAGAAGCACCTCCAAATGCCAAACACGGGGCAACAGCAGGCGTGGGCAGAAGAGGTGCAGCATGGGAAAAATTGGGAGGCACCGGTCTCCAACTGGCCGGCAGCCCACATCGGGGACCAAGCCGACTGCTGCAGGGGCTGAGGCCAATCTCTGGAAGATGACAGGTTGCAAGGGAGAGAGGGTGGGAGAAAGGGAAGTTCACCAGAAATGCTTTGTATTCCTACAAACAAGAGGACTTTGTCTGACCACGTTCATTTGTGTTTTGGGCACGCTCTTGTGAACAATAGACTCTGTATTTGTTGTTTTAGGCTCTTTGTAAAGAGCTGCATTAAGCACAAAATGTTTCTTATCTGTCCCAAGGAAGCTGGCTTGGAGATAGTCAGCACATATTAACCTTTTGAAAAAAAACAAAAAACAGCCACAAAAAATTGCATTGTGGTCTTCCACTGCTCCTCTAAAAACAGAGAATAAAATCGTGCTCAGGAACGAGATGTGTTTCCCAAATTTTAATAACCGAGGAGCTGGATTAAAATTGGTGATACGTGTCGCTTACCCTGGGCTGGATCTAGTTTGTGGACCAGATCCTGCACACAGGGCTGGCCCAGGTAGGGCCCAATCCCTCCATGCACAGCCAGTATGGGGGGTCCTGATCCAGACACAGCCAGGTCCAACCCCTCCACGTGGCTGCTGGAGCCAGGCCCTGATCCTACCACGTGGGGCTGACCCAACCAAAGCGCCATGCAGCATACTTTTGGCAGCACGCTCCTGCTGCTCTTGTGGCAGACCCTTTGGGAATCACTGAGATAAGCTGTGCGAAGCGCACGCAGACATATTCACATTCTCAGCCAAAGGGAACTTAACTAAGACCTGTGTCCCCAGAAGCACATGGCTGCCTGTCCACATATATGCAGTCAAAAATGTTTGCCTCTAACTATGAGACAAATCTCAACTTCTAGGGACTTTCTGGCCTGGCAGCCTGTAATTCTGTACACAAGTGTACCTACCAACTCAAATTGGGTACGTGTGTTCGTCTGCAAGGTCTGCTTGCCCCAGGTGAAAAGGAACTGATGTTAATAAACAAGGACATGTGCCATCTGCCATTGCCAGGGCCACCTAAAAAGAGACCTGTCCCAGTGCATGCATAATAAAACTAGAG
>NW_017728916.1:11143346-11167581 GCF_001723895.1 Crocodylus porosus
GGGGGGGGGGGGTTAGACTTTCCTTTACAACAAGGATTCAATCAGCAGCAGATAAATCAAACTGCATCTGGATATTGGCCAGGATATCAGCAATGTAATTTGGATTCATTTTCAAGTGTCAGAGTCTGGCTAAGATCTGAAGGTTTTGCTTTATTTGATGTCTTTTACCAAACTAAATAGCATGGTCCAGAAACCCATGGATCATTCTCTTTGTCAAGCAAAAGATATTTCTCATCTCTGATCTTTTCTAAATGGTCTATTTTCTTTCTGTCTCCATTTCTGTTAAAAGGTCATGACTCTATTTATCCAAACCAGTTGTGCTGCAAGATTTCATTTGCTTCCTTGGCACCACTATCTATCCAGCAAACGGACCTAGTGAATGTGTTTTTATTGCTGTAACTTTTAATCCACTATGTAATATGTTGGTGGCATGGACATCAAAAAAAGTAGCCACCCAAAGCCATTCAAGCAAATGAGCATTTGGATACTGGATCTCTAAAAGGAGCTGAATCAGGCCCTATAACAGTTCAACATACAATTTCTAGGCACGCCTGAAGACAGAGTTTGTTGAATACTTTAAAAAAACCCAGCAACCTTCAGTGTTGCTGAGCACTTAACTTTCAGGGAAGCACTTGCAGAAAGTCCATTAACTCAAAGTATTAAGTGCTTAACTTGATCAACACCAGGCATTTTGGCTATAAATGGCATTCATCAAGGTAATACCCTGATGCTTTACATTAACAGCACTACCCTGAGAGCTTGCTTAGAGTGAGATCTTTAGCAGCCCAGACTGGGCAGTGCCTGGGCCTTGTCTGTGCCTTGGCAGCAAGTCTATTAATGCTGTCAGGGTCTTAGTCTCTGATGGAGTGCGTGGAGGGTGTCCTTACTTCATGGCACCTAGAATAAAAACAAGCATTCGCTGCAAGCAATCAAATGAATGAGTGATGTCTCTAAAAGGTCTAAATTGGGTTAGCACCAAAACTGCAAAGAAATGGCAGCAAATTGCCACTCGTTTAGGTGACAAAACTAAATTTTCCCTACGGTCCCACAATCCACACTCTGGGACAGCAGACAAGAAGTAAATCTGTGGTTTCAAACTAGGTGACAGACTATGAGAAACATCCTGGTTTGAGAGCACTATTTCAGTACAAGACACTGGGCAAATTCACTCCTGGAAAAACTGGAATAACTCCAATGAAATCAAACGGAGAGGACCTTGGGAGTGATTCTCACCCTTTAAGATCAGCAACATTAGAACAGTCTGCAATTACCTATTTCTGCAGCAGTCACTGAGATTTTGAGCCTGAAGGAGAAAATTATATTTTGTAGACATCGATAGGGCATCTGGCTTTTTAAAGATGCGGTGTATATCAATAAAATGATATACCAAGGTATTACTAGAACCCCAAGAAGGTCACCTTTACTGCAGACTGCTGTCTTGCAGAGAGATTTCATTTATTAGATGAATGGGCTGAATTTTGTACGACTGATTTTAACTGACGTAAATTATGGCTGGTTTTTTTAAGTCCTAATAATGGATTATCACCGGGAGAGGGAGAAATACACAGGGCCCTTAAATTTTATCAACCATCATCACCAGATGTTCTCAGATAGGTCTGCCTGCTTTACTAGCTATTGCATTTTGAATGTGTATGTGCCGGAGACATAATAGAGCTAGCGATTAAAGAGATTCACAAGCACCAAGACTGTCTCAAGTCTCATTGTTCGATCAGATCGTGATTGTAGCTTTGAACAACCAGTTTAAAACAAACCAACAAAAAAAAAAATCCCCCAGGTTTGCCAGCGGTTCTGCTGAAATCACCCTTACCTGAACAAGGAAGATGATAAGGAAATAAAAGTTGGCAATTCTTCTAAACTGCTCAAAAAGATTCTTCGGGAGAAAATTCCAGACAGTGTACTGCAGGGTGAGAAAAAAAGAAAAGAACAGCTGGGTAAGCGAAACAAATAGCAGCACGGAGACATTTTGCAAGTCAATAAACCAACACCGAGGGAGAGAACTGTGCCAGGAAGCTGTGTTTATCCTTGGGTCAAAAGGTAAAGAATGGGAACGCATATCTGGATGTTTTCTAGGAAACGAGATTTCATCTTCAAAGCTGGAGTTGTTGCATTGCATGGATATATCCCAGCTGTAATTCCACCAAGTTACCCTTGGGATATATTTAGCCCGGGAAGTTTATTCTTTTGCAACTGAACTCATTCGGAAACCAGCAACAAACTCCAGCGACACACCAGCTGCGAGTATCTACTGCGGCTACCGCCACAGTGGCTATATTCACAAGCATCCCGAGCCCAGAACAAGGCACACGGGGTGGCTGGCTGCTGTATGAACACAGAACCAAGGAGCTGATCTGACCCCAAGAAATCTTCTTGCTTGCAAACTAACTGCTTGTAATCTTACTTGCAAGCCTTACTGCTTGCCCTAATACAAGGACCTAGTGTAATCGAGGTCCCATGTCTCCTACCATGACAGTCCACTGGGCTTTCTAAATTGTGCTGGGACTAGTTCAGCCACTAGAACATCCCAGCATTAGGAAGGCAGAGTGGTGTGTAAGCCCAAAGATGCTTTGTAGGTTGGCTTCCCGGCAGTGTCAATTCTGGATATGTTCAAGGAACAGCTTATTTAACACAGCCGCTCACAGACATGTATGCACAGACAGCATTCCCAAACTCTTTTCTGAAGTCCCAAGACAGTATTGCTATCTGGTTAGCAGAAATCAGCTCCTCACTGGACCTGTGCTGGAGGGCAAGGAGGCTGAAGATGATCTGAGATGCTAGTAGCTAAGTAGAGAGCTACTGGGACTTTTGGACCACGGGCATGTCAGATGAGGACCTCAGTTGGATGCTTCTGTTAAAAGAATCAGCAGCAAAGCAGTTAAAAGCATCTGCAGCGCACCTCTCGTGCCACAGACCAGAGCGGCCCGCAAACTGCATCTTTAACATCAGGGGAAAAACAAAACCCACGCTCCAAGCCACATGCTGCCTTTTATCCATCCTCACATAACCCGAGCCCTGATGTCAAGCAAAGCATATGGTCCCCTGACGGGCAATAAGCGCCGTCTATTTGCTTTCGTTCCGTCTAAAGCAAATACGATGCCAACAAGCAAGTGCTCTATAAAAAACCTGCAATATGGTAGGACTGCGGCCCCATTAATCCCATGGTCTGACTTTAAAAAGATGGGTCTATACACCCCCAACCAGGAAATGAATGGTTTTGCTTCCTGACTGTGAATCCAAGGTTATCAACAGGGATCTAGGTTTTCTCTGTTTAAAAGTCACAAACACGCCGATAAAAATAACTGCAAATCCTCCAACTGAAAACTGCAAAATCCACATTTTTCCACGATTGAAATGAAACACCACTATCTCTATATCTAGACAGAGGTATCCATTGAACACAATGTTTTACTGATGTATTTTAAAGCAATTTGGAAGCCTACCAGTGCCTCATTCACTACAATAAAATACATTCTAAATACCTATACAGTTTGGCTTTTGATTTGGGGTGTTTTTTTGGGGTTTTTTTGTTTTTTGTTTTTATCATGGACAATCAGAGCTCCCCCTACCCCTTCACGCACCAGGACACAGGTACAGCTATGGCTGTCCCTCCCCACTGCTTTGCGGCGCTGAGCAGACCCGATATGCTGGTGCCCTGCCCGTGCCATTGCTCCTCACTTCGCACCAGCTGCCCCCCATCCCTGCCACAGCCCCTCACTTCCCTAGCTGCCAGGGTTATGGGGCCAGGGACCCTGGTCCACAGCCCCCAGCCCCCTGCCCCCAGCAGTAAGCAGCAGCTGTTGCAGCGGAGCGGAGGAGGCTGGCTCTCCATCTCCCATGGGCAGCATGGCCAGAGAAGCGTTGGGGCTGGGCATGGGCTGCCCACCGTGGCCTGGGACTCCCTGCCCAGCTGCCACCCCGCCGGGGAAAAATTCCTGTTTCTACACCCCAGGGCAGTGCCAATTATCCATCTACAGCACAAAAATCAGTCTGTTACTTATTAACCCTATTATTTCTATTCCTCCAACACCTCAGAGTCCTATGCAAGGACCAGAAGACACCATGCTAAGTCCTGTACAATCAGTACCCACTCTCCCAGACAGCCTGTAACTTAAGTGTGTAAAAGGTTTTATCAACTGTTGCCAGGGTCTCTCTCTACTTTTTTTTGTGGACACTGCAGCAAAGAGAGGCATAAGGAGGGGTTTGGAGAGGGATAATGAGGCACTTCTGTTATCTGAGCTCCTCCCAAGTGTGAAAAGCAATATGCTTGCAAAGAGCAGCCTCTCGGTATTGGGGGAAAAAGTTATCATCAGCAATGCAATGTGGGTGTGCTGCATCTTGTGAGCCTTCGGGGCTGAGACAAGCCAGAACCACCTTTTGGAAGCTCAAGTTTCCCCAAACCAGTTGTGCCACTTCACCACCACACTTGTGCAAATCCTGGAAGGCTGGCTCATCTCCTCAGCACCTCTTGGGCCCTTCAGTGACAACTGTGAAGGAGATTTATTCCTTGCTTGTTTATTAAAAGGCAAATGTCATAGGTTTGGCATTTGAAGCATTTACCTTTTGGAAGGGGCCCATTAAAGTTCAATAGGGCTATCTGTGCATCTAGGAGCTACACGAGGCAGCCTTTTAATGCTAAATTCAGAGTAAAATTTAGTGCCACTATTGGACTTGAACTAAACAATGAAAGACATACCAGTAAGAAAACAAAGCAACTTTTAAACTACGGCTATGGGGCTAAGTCCGTGGCTCTGTTCATCTTGCCCACTGAGGGACTCTTCAGCTATCTGCCAGATGCAAATTTAAGTTCTCGTAGTGCTTTTGACTTAATATAATCTGCTCATTTCATTTAAACTACAGCACGTGCTATAATTCCATGTCCCAGCTTCTGCACTTCAAATCTAGGACCTTCCCACCAATTTATGAACTGATGGAAAGTGTTCCCTGGGTGTGTCCATGTGCAATTAATACACAGCAGTAAACTCTGGCACAGTATTTGACACCACATTTGAACGTGCGCCTGGGATTATAGCACGCTGAGCTGGGGCAGAGCAGCTCTGGTTGTCAGGGGGTCCCAGGGTATTGGGAGGTGGGGGGGGGGGGGGGGGGTCAGCTTGCCAGCCCCAGTTTGTTCTGACCTGGCTCAATGTGCTGCAGAAGGGCTGGCTGGGGTACAAGTGTCTACACATGCTGCTGTGCACTAAAAATAAAAAACTGCACCGTAGGTTAGTATTTGTATTTACAAGCACTATCTACAGCAGAGTTTATTAGCTGACTAAGGCCTAATAGGGTGGTACGTGTAGATGGTGAGACACTTACTGAGGAGTTAATCAGTTAGCTCTGCAGTAAAATTAATTACTCCCATCTGATCAAAAAAGGGGAAGAGGCCTCGTGGGTTGTATGTCCATAAACAACTCCAGAAGTTACATCTGGATGCATCAAAACAGGTCAGCCCAATAATGAGAAGTTGCTCACTGCTGCTGAAGTTAAATCTTTACAATCTTAAAATAAAATTCTTTGTTCACTACTTTTTATTTTAAAAAGAAAGAGTAACTGCATCCATATTTGCTCTTAGAAAGCTGCCGCGCATGCAGCTAGAGGTCTGGCGATTTTTAAAGGGTAAGAAAGGGTGAAGGTCACTGAATCATTCGTTTGGGGAAAAATGACGGATTTTAAAAGAAAGTGTATGAAACGAAGTCAGGTAAATGTTTGATTTTGCTGTGCTCTTGAATTATTGAGGCCCTTTCCCCAAGTTTCTACTGATAATCATTAATGGTATTTGCAAGCAAGTAACAAACACATTGCAAAGACCTGATTTCATCGTGTCTTAATCTTAAACAGACTGAGAAGAGTCGCATTTACCAAATAAAGATGGACACAATTACAAAATATATGTAAAAATGAGGCGAGAGAAAAAAAACCACACACACACCATAAGTTACTACAGAAAATGGAGTGTTAAAATAATTTAGTTATTTACCCTCAAAACAAAACCCACAAAAAAACATTCCCTGAAGGCCCAGGGTTACATACTTTATGCAAAAGGAAAAAAAAAAAAAGGACACCTGGTAAAAATCAATGGGGGCTTTACCCAAGTCAGAACTGCTACAGCTGGCCTCTTGCACAAAAAGCAATTCTGGCATAAGTATACACAGCCAGAGGACATCAAAATGAAGAGAGAGATCTCAACTGTTCAGGAAGGATCTTAAGTACAGCATGACTAATGTTTTCAACGATGTCCTGGGTGGCTCCAAAATCACCTTAGTATCAAGTGGGAAGTACATTCATCCAGCTATCTTGACAATGCTACTGCCACTTTTTTTTGACATTTATAAACATCTTTTCCGGGTGTGAAACAGCTTTACGGAAAGAAAGGTGAAGCTGCAAATAGCTTCAAGACAAGCCAAGGGCAAACCAAAGGACGAGAAGTTTCATCGCGCAAAACGTTCCAAAATAAACAACCGTTATTTTAATTGAATAGCCGCGTTTCCCCTGTTATCCAAAGGAAAGGCTAAGAGTTAGAGCGTGCACTCTGGGAAGTTATTTTAGTTCTGCATAGGAAAATAAAAAAAACAAAACAAAATAATAAAAATCACAAGACAATTGTTATCTGCCTATTTTAAAAATACCCCTCCAAACTACTTCCCATAGTAAACAGGGTAAGTCAGTGATGATCTCTCACCATATCCATTATCTTTTAATTCCCTAAACCCAGAAAATGTACATAGAAGAGCTCCAGGCACTTTGCTATTGGGTCATGTTCCCATGGGTGCACCTGCAGTAAGCATGAACAAGGAAGTCAGTCTGAACTGGAGTTTTGGTGACATACAGATTTATAATTGGCGCAGGTTTGGATTGTGCCAATAAAAACGTAAATAAAACCTCCGAAGAAGGGTGGCAGGGGGAAAATTATGGGGGAGGTTGGAGCAGGAGCAGACCCATATGCAGCCATTAGGGCCCTAGTCAATCCCCCATCTCCCGAACGTCAGTGGAGAATTTTACATCAAACTCCAGCGTGGACCGTAACGGCTCATCACCAACATGTCAGGCACCAGCCACACAAGCATCAGAGAGTTGTCATGACAAATGCAAGGCATGCCATTTTCGACTACTACTCGACACCTTTTTAGATTAACAGCTGTGTTAATTAAAGCTTCTGTAATTAAAGTAGTCACTTCGGCACAGCACTGAACGCTGCAGCACATTCTTCCTGCAAAGAAGAGTTTCAGCTACTCGAACCTGGACGGATGAGGTTGGAGATTTCAGAAGGCCACGAGGGAAGATGAAACGAGACAAGATTGAACACAGAAAAGAACATGTACACTTTCCAGCAGATTAAACAACCCGACGTTTGCCAGCAAAGACTTACCTTGGAGGAGACGATTCTATTGTCGCAAAATTTCTGCGCAACGTAAGCATCCGTTTCAGACACGGGGCGGTGGCCAACTAAGACGGTGCGCGTACCAACTCGTTTCTCTTCCCCAGCACACTGTTAGAGACAACACAGGAAAGCAAATAAAGCCGCTGGCTTAAAACATACATGTCTGTATGAGTGTGCCCAGGGGTTTGCACTTAGCCCATGGGGATGGTTTCTTAACTCCCATGCTCCTGGCCTCCTCCTCATTACAGGTTTTAGTGGAAGGAATGCAGTACACAAGTTCATTTTCTACACACTTGGCACTTTTATGCTGGGCAAAAGATGGCTGCTCCCTCCAAGTACAATAAAGACTACATCTGGAAGTGGCAGCTGAAGCCTTACCTATGTATTGATGTGGTCCACAGCAGATGCCCTACTATGTGGACACAAGACTTGCCTCAGTATCTACTGTTAGTGGCTGGCATCTCCCAAATATGAGAGTTCCCACCTGCTCCAGCTGCTAGAACATCTGTTAATAAGACACTTTCCACCTATTGCTTGACAGGAGGTGGGGAAAATACATCTGGAGGGTGTTGCCGGCCACTGGCCAAGGCTCCCTACTGTGAACTATACTGAGCCAGTGTTACCAACTCTCGTGAGTTTTGGCATTGTTCTTAGTCTACATTTCAGGAATGTGAAAAACTTAGCTCTTTCTTTTATACATATTTGTATTTATCTATCTCTATATGTATAAATGAAAGTTTTTCACATTCCCAAAGCCTAGACTTCAGGAACAACGCCAAAGATCACGACAGCTGGCAATGGTGTTGAGCTTCTGACATTAGGGCAAGTTGACCTAGACTCTGAAACCCCCTCTCTCATTTCTAAGAGCTTGTTTGGCTCTTCCATTGGTTTCTTTTTTGTTAATCTTTGGACACCTAGCTAAAACATAAGCTCGACAATATTTAAAGGGGGGAAAGTCTTCTTTTTGGGGGGATGTGGGCATTAATGTAATTTTTCCCTCTTAAAGTTTGAGTGCTAATTACCTGTGGGTAAGCAAGAGAGTGTGAACATACAACACATCTGCTTACTTACTTGCATGCTCTTACCCTACAGTAAATGTGAGGGTGCTCACCCTATTTACTGAAGATGAAGAAGGGTAATATCTTTAGGTTTCCAGTAGTTTTTAAAAACCTAGTCCTTATCCTCTATTTCCTCTGCTTCCATAGGGCTTATTCCTAGTTCTGTATCCATGCCTGACACACGCCTATCTAAGGCTTCTTCCTTTATTACGTAGGTACTACAAAAAGGGATAACTTTAAACATGTGGGGTCCCTTTGCGCGATAAATCTTTCAATTAACCACACGGAACTGCAACATGACTAGAGAAAACAGCACCTTCTTCTCCCGGTTTTGGCATCAAATTCCTCTTCCACCCCACTCCCCCCACTGGAAATCCCAACCCAACCCGTTCAGGCAAACTAGGACGTTTTGAATCAAGATCCAAGTTCTGCTATTTTTCAAGTTTAAATAAAATAAAATAGTGAGGCAGATAAACTTTCCATCATGCAATGCAAAGTTGCATGCAAAGTGAGTCTGAGACAAACAACAGAAGCACAGTCCGGCCAATGTTATAAGAGCATCAGGAAAACGAACCATCACAGGAGGAAGAAACATAATTAAATGCTCAAAAATATTTCAGTTGGGCAACAAGCACAGGAAAAAAAAAGACGCAAGAGGAACATTCAGCATTTCAAAAGGAAGGTTTTATTAAGGAGGTTTTGGGGAAGCAGCTCTCAGCCTTCAAAATAAGTTTTGGCAGATAGAAAATACCGTTGCCAGCCCTCAAAGGTAGAAGCCAGGAAGGTATTCTGTGGCAGGCAGAGAAAATACCTTCATCACAATTCAGACCACCTTCTGCTTGGGAGGGGATTATATTCAGTAACGCAAGATGCGACAGGAGAGCAGAGGGCAAATCTAGCCAGAATTAATCCTCTTGGTACACTGCTGATGCTTGCTGTCTCAGCACAAATCTCACCATATCGGGTATTTCTCTTACAGTCCCAGCTCCTGGACTCCTGTGATTCTCAGCTTTGGCGTTTTGTTTTTTAAAGTTACCTTCTAGCCTTCATGGTTGCCGAGAAAAAGCTTGAATTGTCAACTCTAAAGACTCAAACAAACAGAAAGCAAATCAACAGATTTGAATTAAAAGGGGGTGGGGGGAAGATCCTTGTGCTTTTAAAGGCCATTTTGGGGTCCACTGTATAGTTTTGTCAATGGCTGGGGTTGGCAAGGCGGCTATCACTTCTTTGCTCTCTTCCATGACCAGCTCCGCTCTCCCATGCCCGCACCTCGGGTCCCCGTCATACAGGTTCAAATACTTGCTCCTTTACTGCTAGCCACACCGTGCTCCTGGACAAGGGGATGTTTCGCCCAGCAAAACCAGCCTGAGCATGGAAGTTGGACCCGCGGCTAAGGCACATGGCAGCACCCGCTCCAGCCAAATCCTCACATTTGTAGTGGGGATGGTGGTGGGGCTGCATGGACTTCTACACTGGGGTATTAAGCCCTAAAGCAATGAAACTTAGCACCGGGTGGGCACATGGGACGGACGTCGTTTTATCAGAATGAGATGCTACAAGTGAACTAGGGTCAAACCTTAATGAGAGTCCCTGTGCTGACAGCAATCATAGAAATGATAAGAGAACAACAGGAAGGAGAGTATTTATAGCATGTCCAAGATGCCGATCAAGTGCGGAAAGAATTTCTGTCCTTCTAATTAAAATAGACTTGTCAGATTTTCTCTCTCTCCCTTTCTCATACGCAAAACACGCCAACACCGACTCCTCCCCCCCAACAAAAAGCCAAAGGAAACTTTAGGGAAAAGAGGTTTTTGTCTTGAAGTCAAACACGCTTTTCTAAGCAGCTCTTGCAGCAGGTTTAGATTTCAGGTCTGAGCTACTGTCATAGCAAAGATGCAGGGAGACTGCATTGATTTCCTTCAAAAGCCCTCTATGCTGTTTACTACAGATATCAACATGTTTTATTTAACAAGATTTCAGTCCAAAGTTTTCCCAGGGCTCTAAAAAACTTGCATTAGGCATATACATACAAGCAGCATGCATTTCAGAAGGGCGAAGGAAGCACTCACAAATTCCAGCAAAGTCTTAGCACTACTTATTACCTGCATTGCAATGGTCCTCTAGATCCTCAGTCTGGACCCTGTCAGGACGCAAACCCAGAGCGTGTCTTACCTAAGCCAGATAAGATGCACTCTTTCCTAGAAAAGCATCTGATCTCCTTTCCGATTTTGATTATCCCCATGTGTCTAGTGATGATATCTGCGCACAGCAAGTCAAACCATTCCCATTTGCACATTTAAATACTTCTGCACACACTGGCCTTCCCAACGTTACGTGAACATTTGCCATCCTTCCGGCATATAAACATGTCAAACCTAAAGCCACATACCTGCTGCTGAGACAAAAACCCCAGAAAGGGTATCTATAACCAACCACCCAGTTTCCCGGCATGTGTCTGAATTAACTTCCATGTTAACTTCCAGTTAATTCAGAATCAGCCAGGATGGGAACAGAAACACGAGAGTGAGTCTAGCACAGCTGTGTGTGGATGCTCTTGTGATGAAACAAGCCTTTGGCGGGTTTACCATAATGTCCTGGTAAATTAACCCAAATCAGAAGGCGACACTTGTATTCCACAATCTCAGTATACAGGCGCTTGTAGGCCTAAAAGAACAAAAAAAAAAATGGTGCTTTACTTTAAACATGTGTTCCTGCGCCGAGCCCTGCGCATGCCCAGAAGAGGCAGCACATTAGTTCAATTTGGCTCGCCCGACACCTGTAAAAATTGGGTACTTTAGTGGGGCTTTTTCTGGTGCTTTTATCTAATAGCTGATTGACTAAAAGCGCCAAAAAGCCCCGCTGAAACGCCCTACCTTTACAGACGCTGTAGAGAAAATATGTAACTATATATAAATCTTCCTAATCCAGTAGAGAACGTGTTGAAAATAATATATAACAGATGAGGAACCTGAATGTGTATTCAGTGAGAGGAGTAACATTAATTTGAATAATGCTTTTACCTTAAATAGAGGGGAAAGTGGCTTTTACTCATTTGACAACAGATGAATACCTGATCATAAATACAGCTATATTCCAGACACGAACATATATGATACGTGGGATCACAATAACCAGTAGCCTGCAAACTCTTTCATTTGAAAGGGGAAACTGCTGCCTTTGCATCACACTGATGAGTTGAATATTTGCACTGACTTCAGATACTTGATTCTCAATATCCCTGACTAATGAGAAGCAATGATTTGCAAAAGCTAAAAAGCCACAAATACTTGCAAAGTTAGGCTGCCATAGCTTTCAAGTGCCATGCCTTCAGGCTACTTTTATGGAACAAAAATTTCAGGCCAGACCAAGAAATTTGATACCATATGATCTGGCTTTTCTGCTTCCAGCAGCGTGAAGGAAGAAATGATGTTATTAGCTCACAAGGTCTCAGAGAGTAGCTCTTCCCATCTTGGTACTCGATGCTACTTCCACTGGAGAGCCTGGACTAGGCAACTGCAATTCTGCTACAGTCAAAAAAAGCAAGAGTCTTCATTTACAAATGCTTTTTCTGCAATAAGAAGGAGCAGGAAGCAGCAAGAAGCATGGCCTGGAGAAGCTCCAACTAAAACCCAGACAGGAAGAAAAGCTTTCTGCTCCCAACAGTCTGACAAAAGGAAATTAAAATTGTTTCTTTGCACGGGCACCGACGTGATGACTGGGTCTGAATGGCGGAGGTGAGCCTGACCCTGCAGAAGGCTTTGGCCCCATTAGATGATTTAAAACTGCCTAGCCCACTTTGTAATCACAGATCCAGCTGAGGTTTCCAGAAACAAAGCATTCATTCTTTTTTTTAAAAAAAGGAGGCATCTAGCTGCTTTTTTTCCCAAAAGAACGAACAGGCCAACGGGTTAATACAGCATTACAGGGTACTATGCTAACTCCTGTCATCCTTCTCCATATTTTTCCCAGGTCGTTTGCTTTGAAACCCCGCTGCGTGAGGTGCCAAAAGGGCAAAATGCTGAACACCCGTCATGTATCCAGCATCCCCATGGTGCACGTCCATAGCTCGCGTGCTCTGGTCCAACACTCCTTTTCAGGGAAGGGACTCAATTGCAAAACCTGAATGCATGCAAGGCCTGGCTGCACCTGGAGGAAAGCATGCTAAGGGCCTGGTATGAGTTAAGGCCTTAAAGACTGGCCAAAACGGAAAAAAAAAAAATTATAAAAAACCCCCAAAACACACAACCCTGGGCACGTGGATAAACTGAGCAGCAGCAGTTCAGCAGACCCCGATTGAAACCTAACCCAACGAAGTGGAATGGGTCCGACTCCCCATCCCAACAAAGCACAAGAGCTCTGTAGATGGTCTCAGTCTGCACATTTGCTGCAAGGGACCCATCCTTGTGCTCCTGCCTCAGCCTCCTTCTTGCTGTGCTCCACCATGGAAAGGAGCAAAGCAGGTTCAATTTGTCATCCAAATAGTAGAAGCACATTGAACACCCTCCATTATACCCACCTCCCGCACAATACCCCCGTAGGATCCCATATGTGGGGAAAGATGCCCTCACTGGGCATCACCCCCTCGGCTGCCTGCAGCCTCCTTTGAACTGCTAGCAGTGGGGAAGGATGGGATCGTCCATGTTACAAGGATGCTGGGAGCTGGAGGACACCTGGGAAGGTGCACCCTTACACCTTGGTAGAGATGCAGGTGAAAGCGAGATGGATGGATGCTACAAAGCACGCTCCAGAAGTAACCATCCCGACCCTAGAGTCCGACCCCAAGAGCAGAAGGCGTTTACAGCAGCACAAAATAATCAGCACCTGCCCTTTTAACAGCAGCAACAGCCCCTCTACGAACGCTCATAGAAATATCTCCTCCTCTGCCCCAAAGCACGTCACCCGCCTGCACGTTGCACGCCTGCTGCAATACAGTCATGTGTAACACAACCCGCGGTGGCCAGACATCCTTTCCGTGCACATCACGACTGCGACGGCTCGGCCAGAGAGGAGAAAGCCTGCTTTATGAACTGAAAACAAGGCCAGAAAGAAAACGCCACAAACACACCTGCTGCCCCAGTGAGACAAGCGGCACAAACCTGAGATCCCCCTGGGACAAGCAGAGCCATCCACTGTCCCTACAATACCAGCTATGTCTAGCAAGAGCGGTGAGAAGCGTACCATGTCCTGCGATCCCTCTGAAGTTACTGGCCAGCAGGGACCCGAGACTCCATATGGTTTGCAAGCTCCGCTCTCATTCAGGACGGAGGAAGCGATGGTTTCCTCTGGGGCGTCACCTTAAACGTGTAAATGTTTGGATCTTCCCCAGTCACAAACAGAAAAAAAAAGCCAATTCATTTTACGAAGCGTTATGAAACAGCCAGGGACTTTCACGTCACGAGCACACTCCCTCACCCGAGGGAGCACACAGTTCTTCAAGAAGCAGAACTGGAAGCCAGGCCATCAGCGCTCTCCTGAAGACCCAGACCTGCTGCTCTCTACTTGCTGCTTTGCTCAAATCATTTAATCTTCATGTCTGTGTGGATTCTTTCATTTCAGATTTTGTGCTGCCCCCCACCCCTCCTATTTTTTTTTCACCCACACCAGCAACTAAGATGAAGTTCTGGCTTTGTACAAAATGTGCCACTAGGAAGAAAACGCCCGCAGGGGCTAACCAGACTTCTCCCCCAGCCCCGTTTGTCCTGCTATTTCCACTTGCTAAGTCTTTTGCAACTCTTTGCTAGCTACCCCACGAAATTCTAAGGCACCTGGTCCCCGAGGTATTTCAACACCAAAAGTCACGCAAACAACTAGGGAATTTACTGCAAATAACCCAGAGGTTCCAATTAATAAGTAGGCAAATGCATGCCCTGACAACGCCACCTATATTTTGCAAGGCACTTGAAAGCTATTATTGTGACAAGTATACTAAATAGCTCATTGTTTTCCACAAGGCACTACAGGTTACTAATAGAGACGCGCTAAATCTTAATAATGAAACCTCAACTCTAGTGCTCTTAACAGAGACTTAAAAGCAGACTCCTGTTTCTGTGAGCAATGTATGAAGCATGTAGATTACTGTAATAAGGATTGAGAGAATTCTTTCCACTGCATTTGAGATTCAGCTTTCGGTATAGAAACCTCAAAAAGGAACTATAACTCACCATGGATTCCAGTGTTTCTCCAGCCATCGGAGGGGGAACTGGCTGATTTTTCCCCTGGATGAGCACTGTGTTATGCCCAGGGAGTTTCTGTAAAGCAGCACCATATTGCTCCTTGGTACAAGGCTCTTCTGGTATTTAGAGTCTGGCGTGTCAAAAAGATTATTTAAAATCATGCGACTGGGCTTTCCCCTCTCTCACAAGCCTCCTTGTTGCTCTCCTTGGCAAGAGGCTGGGCTTTGCACAAATGGGCAGAGAACAAGGCTTCCCTGCAAGGAATTTCTCCAACAATTCAGCTTGCCCAGGCAGACCACGGCTTGCTTCCCTGAGTGTCGAAACACAATGGTTCAGAGCGGGGGCAATGCCAGGGGCTGGCCATTCCTTGCTACTTCATGCCCAGGAGGAAGCTTGGGGCTGAAACGCTATGGGATAAAAGCGTGCTATGCTCATTCCCACTTGGCCCGCTAGAAGACATCCCTCTCTGAAAGACCTGCGTCAGAAGCCAGCATACAGAGCTGTTCCAGTAGGGATGCTCGCCATGCACTGACGCTAGGTTTGTGCCCAAGCATCCCAGCTCTAAGATCTATGGCACCTCATAGCTGAAGGATGGAGCAAGGTACTTGTGATGTGTAGGTGGGCCTGGCATTGTGTCTGCTTTACCTGGAAGTGCCCTGTGGGTCCATCCTGGCCACCCACTGGGCTTCTGCACAGCTGGTCAATCTCTGCTTCTAAACTTTTGGTTACTGAGACTTATTCCTGTTGCGGCTGAAGATCTTCCAACTGACCTGCATGAGCCATCGAGACGCATCTCCCAGCAAGGCACTGAGCTCCCTTTGGTGCAGCTGGGCAACATTTTTGATGGGAGCAGAGATTTTAAATTGGGTTTCCAGCACTGCAAAAGTTCTTTCACAAACATCTTGTGAACAGGGTGCCAGGGCATTAGGCGCTGTACTCGCTTCGAGTGCCATAGCTGCCTCCTCTGGTCCATACGATGCCATCTGAACACGTCCCATCTCTATTTAAGTGGAGGTTGGTGGCCTGTCCTCCCCATCCCACACAACCACCATCAGTTTATGTGGGTTATGCTCTTCACTTTCTTGCTGTTTCCATCTGCTATGCAGCATACCAGTGAGGAAGCTGCTTTTGGTTAACAAGGGGAACAGAAATAAGATGCAAGCTCCATGCAGGCCCATATAGCTTGGGGTGCAGTTATACGAATTTGCAGGAGTCAGAAAAACCTGTCCGAGATGCTTTATGAACCCCCACCCCAAGGCTGTCAAAACTATCTCCTTGAGGAGATGGCTTGTAATAAACTCAGCAGTTGCCACCAAATTTCCATTGCCCTCAATCACACCCCTACCACTCCCTTACCTGTCAGGTAAAAGAAGGACCAAAACTTCACAGGAGGACAAAGGAGAAAGAAAGCAGCCGCTTAAGTTACACTTGCACCGTTTATAATCCTCTCTCAACCCAAATGAATGGCAGCCCTGTGATGCATAAGTACAAGTTGATGAAGCAATGTGTCAGACAGGAAGCAAAAGTTTGGACCCTATTTCAGCTACATTAACAAGCAATGGCCACACCTGCTAAGCCTGTTCAAAATAGCCTATCAAGTCAGAAGTCTTCAGTTCACACCAAAAGATGAATAAGGCCGGTGGCTGGTCCACTTTCAACCAAGCCATCCAAATGACATTTAGAGGAGAAAGGACTCTTTTGGAAGACGGGGTCCTAGGAACAAATGCAAATTGTATTCTAAGCAGCTTCTCTCCACTGGATGTTTAAATTGATATAAAGGGACATGGGCTGTTTAGAAGACTTTCTGCTAAACTACAGTTCAAAACTCAACTCCGAGAAAGGCGTGTTTTCAAACTCAGGCACGCACACATATAAATCCCGTTTCTTAAACCAACATCACACCTACCCTCTTCACTGATTTAAACATTGCAATGCTCAGCTGTACCTATTATAACACTGCAAGAGCATTGCTGCTATAACACATCAGGAGGTACGGACAAAGACAGAAATTACAGCAAGGTAAAAAGGGCAGGAATTTATCCCGGCAGCGGGACCACAAGAACGGACCATGAACACATTCATATCCCTTGTACAGGGACAGTAAAAAGAAGCTGAATGACAGTACTTTAGCCCTGTTTTACTGAGGGGTAAAGTTTCTGCAACTTACTCCAGGATAAGCATAAAACACACAAGCAGTTATGGAACAGTTGATGCCCTGGTAAGACCTGGCTGGCTTTTCGCTCACTGTAATTTGCTCATTTCTTGCTGCCCACAATCTGGATTGTGTACAAATCAAGATAAAAAAGCACGAGCATTTTAGGTCAGGCTGCACAGCCTGATACCAGATTCCTAAACGTCAAAAAAAAATTACCTTAGAAGACGATCACTGCTGCTTTCCAAGTCCCCATTTCAGCAAGAAGCAATGATTCTGATGTGATGTGAAGGAAATGCAGGAATTGGATTTACTATTTAAAATAACCAGTGCTTAAATTGCAAAAACAAACAAACAAAATACATGCATGATGCTGAGAGATGGCGAAAGGAAGATTCACTGTACATCAAAATGCCAGACCAATATTTTTTTTCAATAGTTTAAAGACATCTGTGGGTGTCTTAAGGCAAATGACAACACGTGGTTGCTGATGACAAAGATTTTATGCTTAAGAAATGAAAAAAAAGGCGCTGTTGTGATATCATAAGCTAAAAGCACTGACCTCAGACAGGCAAACTGGATTCAATCCTCAGATCTGACCACCTTTCCCTGCCCCCTGGGGCATTTTTTTTTTTTTTTTTTAACTTCCCAAAGCCATGAGCAAAGCTGGAAGATCTCTCAATGGTTAGGAAACAGTAATTTAGACATTAAACACAGTTCCTACCCTATAGGATATACAGTACGTCCAGTACCTAACAGTGGAGCCCAAATCTTACCAGACATCATAGTAAAAGTAGCCAAAAGGCTACGAAACATTTTAATGCAAAAATAATGACCACGTGGGGAAGAGAAACGAAAACAATCCAACTCATCAACACAGAAAACCTCTATGTTCACTTTAGTATACCACTTCCCTCCCCCAAAGCAGATACCAAGAGGAATCCTGGAAAAGGATCAAAGACCTATTATGGATATTTTTTAGGGTTACCTGATAAAACTAACTATAGAGGACAGAACTACAAAGCTTGCCCAATTTAAAGGAAAAAAAAAACCCCACAGCTTGTACTTAATATATGCAAAAGCCATAAGGAAGTTTATATCATCCTATTCATCTTAGGTCTTACAAAACAATAGTCTGAAGTCTAGCCACTGCTATATTGTTCCACGGATCAATGGAAGTAGCTGAAAAGACTATTTACTTTACAACGTATATAATAAAAAAGCCACTAAAGGCAAAAAACAAACAAACAAAAAAAACCCACCCAAAAACATATTCACTGCATATGTTTCCAGTTATCAAAAGTGACAGGAAAAGATCATTTGAGTTATAATTAACCACCCCCCAAAAAACAAACAAAAGATCAAAATGTCTAAGGCAGGGTTCAAACGCCAGCCTGTCTGGCTGGTTCAGTATAACTGTCACCCTGACATACTTTACCGTAACGCTTGAATCACTTTAATGCAACTGCTTGTCATTAGTTACTATTCACAAAAGCATCTGCAACTCTTCTGCAAAATGTTTCCTGATTTCATAACTGAACAGACTGTGCTTACCCACACGGACCATGATTTCAGCCACATTTCCTGGTCTAAAGGGAATTCCATTGCTTTAAAAAAAAAAAAAAAAAAATCAAATTCAAAATCAATACAATCTATCTTCTACACTGAGCAGGCGTTTAAGAAAACATAAAAAAAACCCGGGATGCAAAACATGGGTTTCTAAAATACCGAAATCAACAGAATCAAAAGAAAACCATGAGCAGCTAAGCAAAGGTCAGTGTGATTTGTCCTGGAGCGTGTTCACCGAGAACAAATACCTTTGTGCAGGGAGTTGTTCATTGGGGGAAGAAGGGGACGGGCACAAAAGTTGCTCATTTTCATTGGAAGGGTTTTTCCAGGACAGGTTTTAATTGAAAGCCTGAAATCCAATGCCCCGACTGAAAGCAAAGCTGGATTTTTAAGCAAATATCCTTTCACCCACATTCACGCTCACACTCCTAGTGCGATTTCAACCAGAAGCAATAGGGAGGGTTGCAACAATTATACTACCAAACTCAAGCAGCATTGTGCAACACCAAATTATCTTTTTTTTTTTTTTAAATCAGGACTAGTTGGCCAGTTAAACAACAGGACAGCAACAGGCAATGGAGGAGATAACATACCCCTCAGATAAAAGGCAGGTTGAGAAGGCAGAGTCAGGGGAAAGGACTTGACCAAATTCACGCTGCAGGGCCCAGCAGAGTAGGCTACACCGCCCCAGGTAGCTCTCTGCTTGCTAGGACACAGAGCCGCTCAGCAGGTGATCTGCTTGTTCTCGCCTACAAAAAATTTTTCCCATGGGGGAAGAAAGGACTTAAAAGAGTCCTGGAAACATTGACTAATCGAGTAGGGCCATGGAGGAGGGAAACAATTAAACAGGACAAGTTGGAAGAAATGCACTTCTTTCCAAATAACACGATGGCTTGCTGGAAGGGATCAGCCCTTTCTGGGGACTAGACTAAGTTGAAGAGAAGCATCTGTGCTAGGAAAGCATGCAGACTAGATGATGCCTGCCGGACACCCCACACCTACCTGGAAGACCCCCATGTCCTTTTCTTGGGTATTAATTACCAGGTCTGGGCTCTGCCACAGCCTCAGCAACAAGTGAAGTAAAAGAGATGTAAAAAGAAATCAGGACTCATGGTAGAGGTGATATCTTTTATTAGGCCAACCAGATTTTTGCAAAAAATGTCTTTAGTTGCAAGCTTTTGGGCACAAACACCTTTCATCAGGCATAGGAGAAAAGATTGCAAAAGTTCTCCTGGATAGATCTTTTCTCCTGTGCCTGAAGAAGGGTGTTTGTGCCCGAAAGCTTGCAATTAAAGACTTTTTTTTGTTTGTTTGTTTTTTGCAAAAATCTAGCTGGTCTCATAAAAGATATCATCTCTACCATAAGTCCAGATTCCTTTTTGCCTCTAGATCAATACAGCTACAACCTGGATACCTGACCCAGGGTAAAAGAGATGCGACACGTGCCAGATTCCTGGGAAAAGCCGCAAAGCCACACACATTGTGCATGAATGTTTTTGATTCATCTGCTGCAACTGCTACCCAAACTGCAAGGAGGAAACTACATGAATGATCCTCACTCATGTCCTTCAGTGGAAGGGAGAGCCACTGCTGGACTGTTGTTTTAGCTTTACTGAAAACCTTTTGGGGAGGAAAGCGGGGTACAGGGGTAGGAAATCGGAAGCACTCCAATGCTTTAAGCTCTTACACAGCTTGAAAAATCACGTCAATGATTTGCCCTTCGTGGACAGGGGTGGGAGTAGGGTGATAGGGGTGAGAGAGAAGCCACTTTTGGCATCTTGAAAAGCAGAGTTGTTGCCAGCTGTTTCATTACAACTGTAACATCTGTATGCTCCTGTAGCAACCTATGTGTGACCCTGCATGAAACAGGGCTGCTCCCTTTGTACACCTATGGGGACATGTGGCCGTAACAGCTGCATCAGAATAGCTTGCACCAGTGGCATTTGACATCAGCATCACTCTCCCAGCTGTCTGCACCTCAGCCTCCCTCTGTAGTATTGGGGTGTGTTGCTCACATAACCTCCCTTTGCTATTAACATTTATATCCACGCTGTTTCTCTGGAAAAAGTGTTTCCCCACATGGTTTGGTCACATTGTGGTGACTCCAAGGGTGAAATTCAGTCCTTGGCCTCTTGTGCCTGCAATCCCTGGCAGGCACTCAGCAAATTATTAGTGACTGGAAGTCAAAATCCTGCACATGTGCAGTACCCACTTGTCAAATGTTTGCTCCTGCTGTTTATAAACAGAAGGATCTTCCCAGATGTACAAAGCTGCCAGCTGAGAGCCAGGACCCTACCTGCTACCCTCCCCAGCACATGAGCTTCGAGCCAGCAGGGTCAATCTTTAATAGACCAAACAATTCACCTGTGGGTAGAAATGGAGGATGAAAAAACCTGGGGCCTAAGCATAACCACCTGGACAGCACTGAGTGTACAGGGATGTGAAAAGTGGTGGCAAGGGATCGCCCCTAAATCATGCAGCAACTTAGGTTAAAGTTGCAGGCACTGGCCTCCATCGCAAGAAAACAGAAGCAAATGAATGGTGGCTGAAGACCCTGCCGGTCTCTAGACTGCACAGATCCCTTCACACTGTCCAGGATCTGGCACAATGGAGCTGCCTTTCTAGTCCCCAAGTCCTTGCCTGTAACAGCCATTTGGAGTGAAAATGGACAACCTTTGGCCCTGCACAACATAGCTTCGAGATGTAAAAGGGAGACAAAAGGGAAAAACTCCTCTGCATGGCCTGCACATTGCACATTTTGACCCGTGGTGAGAACTGCCAGGCTCAAGCAAGAAGTGCTGCTCATGTTCTTGGGTTATGCATACCAGTACATACAGGGGGGGGGAAAAAAAAAAAGAAAATGAGCAACCATCCACAGTCTGAGGACACATTTCAAATGACAGAGGCCAGAAAGGAAATTACGTTTCCCATTCCAATAAACATGATCCACAGCCAATAATTGCAGTGACTCTCTCCTGCTCTGCTGGCTGGCTTATATAACCCTCCTTCGCACTGCAATACAAGTAGCTGGTTTTGGCAATAGGGAAAAAAAAAAAAAGACCTGGTCAGCACACTGTCGGCCTACAAAATCCAATGTCACTGGAGGACTGACAGCCAAATGCTAAAGCTAAATTTTAAAAACGTGTTCAACAGATTTAAGAGGTCATGCTGAAAAACAAAAAAAACCCTGATGAGGTCTTTCTTCCCCAAAATCCAGCCCCTCAGGCTCAGCTGGCCCACACACATCCCATCCCTGCCATCTGCACACTCCCTCCGTAAGAGTTGCACAGCAGAGCCAGTGACATGGTCCAAAAAAAGTCAGTTTGGGGAAAATTGTCTGCAAAAAAAGACTTCTGAGTTTGCAAGAGCTGGGCTCACGTCAGCCAGAAGGGTTATAATTTGCTGCTTTCCTAGTAGCTTGCAGTTCTTCCTTGGAAAAATGATGCCAGTTCTGCAATGAAAATGTAAGATGGAAACATTCCTTGTTTTCTGCAGCTCCTCCTCTCTGCCGCCTGACCATATGCCTGCTTCATTTCTCTAATCTTGCAACCACGGGATACCAACATGCCTTATCCAAGATACTGTTTGAACTTGGCCTTGATTTTCTCCACTTCCCAACTCTTAGACAGCAGCTTCAGTCTGTCTCAGTATGCCACCACTTCAGCTGCTCAGAAGCAAACCTGAGACTCGTCCTTCAGCTGGTCTATCTCCAGCTGTTAAAAACAGGCAAGAGGAGCACGTGCCTCAATGATCATCAGTTCCCTGATTCATCTGCTTCTTGTTTTCCTGTGGTGGAGGCCAGTGATTGCACCTTGGGTTCGAGCTGCTATGTATTTATATATTTTAGAGGTAACCTCTTGCACTGCTCCCACATGTCCCTGCATGTTCAGTGTTGCCCAGAGGGTTACACTTAGGGTCCAAGATTTTCATACTCTATTTTTGCCCATTAAAGCCTGATCCTGCTGTTTCAGAGCTCACGTGCTGGGGAGCAGTAGCAGGCAGGGTCCCAATTCAGAGGCCCACTGAAGTCGATAGTAAAGCTCTCCTGCGGATTTGGATCGGGTTCCCGACTAAACCCATCAAATGGGACAGGTAAAACCATGACCAGCTCACACAGTTAATCATCTCCGGGCTCTCCCCATGCCAATTAAATGCAGCATTGACCTCCTGCAAGCCTGGCTGCAACATTGGAGCAGGCAAGTCATACGAGTTCAGCTCGCTTTTCCGAACACCATGGCTTTGAGCTGGCGGCCCTCTTCTGAAACACAAAAGTGCCGTTCGCGGGGAAAAAAAAAGACAGCTGGGTTTAGCATCACGTTATCAAAGCCCATGGAAAAACAGGCCTGCTTCCGATCTGCAGTATGGCAGCTTGCCACCAGGCAGTCCCATCTAATTTGCACCCCTCTAAGCAGGAACCAAATTGCATCGCGGCCTGAGATATTTATCAGCTATGCAAAATGCCCAAAAAGCTTTCCGGCTTTGACTGCAAGACCGGAAAGTACCGAAGCAGGGAGAGAGTTGGGAGCAAACTGAGAAAGGAGGAGAGTCTCACTGCTGTGTTTGTACAGCTTCTAACTTTATCAGCCCAGGCAAGCTGGGGGGGGGCGGGGGGAGGTCCTAGGGAATCAGCAATGTAAGCTGATTAAGCAATTTGGAAGCTTGTACCAAGATAAAATCCAGCGATATGACCTGCTAGCTACTATGCAAAGTAGTGTATTTTACAAGGCAGGCCTCAGAGCTGACAAGAAAGTTTCAGTACAAAACCACTTAAAAGAAAAATTGGAGTGGGGGGAATCCCACTTGTGTGTTAACACCAGTCCTGCCCACAGAAAACCCTTTGTTCAGTTGGAAATGACAATATCTTAATTCAGGGATCCACTTGCAGATTGAACAGTGGATGTTCAGTGAGCCCCACAACCCCTGTGGCAGGCAGCGAAACTGTCTGTCCTCATCATCTCTGCACATAGGATACTGCTGAAAGCTTAGATCTAGGGGACGGAAGAAAAGTCACCCAGCAAGTCCACGTGGGAAGTACCCAAATCTCCCAGCACTCATCCACCAAAAACCCCTTCCCTACACACCGCATATAAACATCTGCACGCTCCCAAAAACCGTTTTCCGTATGCTGTTGAGAGGCCTGGGGTAAGGAGTATGGCCAGAAGCAGCAGCTCTGTGCGGAGGTCAGCGGTTATATGACTCAAGTGGCTCAGGTCAGGCTTTCATGTCACTTCTGTACAGCCTGGTGTCTCGCACAGCTTATATATATAGCCCCAGATGTGACAGGCTGATGCAAGAGCAACTCCCTACATAGTTACACATGTCCAATTCCCCCTGCGCCCCCAAATTACCTCCGATCCCAGGAAGCGATACTCGGCTCCCCAAAGGAAAAGTCTCCATTCCCTACAGACAGTAAATTGGCAGTGTTTTTGTTAGAGCAGTTTCAGATCTCGTGTGGGGCCTCCACTCTGCCCTAGGGTCCAGATGACCAGGTCCAATTCAGCCTTCGGCCCCTGCCAGCTCCCAAGGGACAGTTGCCAGGAACAGCGAGCTTCTCCTTCAAGCATGCCACTTCTCCAACGTGTGCCCAAAAGCTTGCAAAGAACAATTTTTCCAACTATTTAGTTGGTTTAATAAAAGCGACCACATTTACCCAAAGAATCTGATCCGCTTCTCCACCTGATTCTTTTCCCCTCCAAAGAAAAAAAAAGGCAGTGGATTTGCTACCTCCTCACCCCAGAGAGATGCTCTGCTACATCCATCTCCCTTGAGTATGTCCGCCCAGAGCTCGATGTGACTACTAACACATTTAGCTTGGCTCTAGGCCAAGGAGACAGTGCAAGTAGTAGGAATGGACTACTATGGCGGGTATTGGGGGGGTGGATCCACT
>NW_017728916.1:11167681-11175763 GCF_001723895.1 Crocodylus porosus
CTATGGCGGGTATTGGGGGGGTGGATCCACTGACCCCCCCCCCTCCCCCCCCCAAATGTCCCCATGGCACAGCAAAACCATCTCAGTGCAGCCTGGTGGGTGGGTTATTAGCAGGGATCCTGGCTTTCTCATATTTAAAAAGAATCCCCATTTTTCAGATATAAAAAACTAACCCAAAGTCCACATTTTTCCGTGATTTAAATGAAACACCACTAATATATAGATATTTATTACATATACCTATACTATACTATGTATACACCACTATATATAGATTTGACTTAAACCACATTTTTCCATGATTAAAATGAAACACCACCAATATATATAGTGGTGTTTCATTTTAATCTCGGAATATATATATACATATACACACACACATATTAGTGGCGTTTCATTTTAATCAAGGAAAAATGTGATGTAAATGAAATCTATATCTCTATAGTGGTGTATACATAGTATAGTATAGTATAGGTAATAAGTGTCTATATATTAGTGGTGTTTCATTTAAATCACGGGAAAATGTGCATTTTGGGTTACTTGTTTTTAACCGAAAATTGGGGATTTTTTTTGTAAATCAGAGAAAACCAGGATCTTTGATTATGAGCTCTGATGTTCAGCAGAGCCCATGAATGCAGTGATGGGGGGCTAACTCGGGGATCGCTAAAGCACGCCAGGTAAGAGGACCAGAAGGGCCTTGGGGGCTGTGCATGGGGCTGCAGGCGGCTATGAGGGAGACATGGGCTATGGGATCAAAAAGGGTGAGAAGCACAGCTCCATACCGTAGCCATGAATCACCTGTATCAGGACAATCACAGGCTGTAATTAGTGGACAGGGGAGAGACTTGTGTGGTGCCCCTGGCTGTTTATTCTCAGGAAATCCTTCTGGCTCACGGTTCTGGGTAGGGGAGCCGTACATTTGGTCTGCCAGAGATGTACATTATTTCATTTGCATTGCCAGAACAGCCAGATTGACATGAGCCAGCTGCCGGCAAGCAGGGTTGGCTCCCACAGGAAAGGGCTTGCTCACAGGAAGCCTGGAGATGCCTGGGCTGGCCCCCAGCTAAACAAAATCTTTCCACCGGGGCAACGTGGTACACCTCCCCATGTTCATCACATGCAAATGCACTGGATATGCAACTCCCCTTCACATCAGACCCATCACTGCCAAGCACTTGCAGTCCTACATGGCCTTAATTGCTCCATACATTGCTGAGGAAGCTAAACCAGCATGGCAGCTTCGACTTGAGAGCCTAGAACAACACAGATTCGGGGAGGGGAAAAAAAAAGCCCAACAGTCTATACCCCACGTACCCATTTCACTGATGACCCAATGAGACAGATGAGTCACATGAATATACCTGGCACAGTAAGCCGTTTCCACTGAAAACCTCTAACAAGTCTTCCCAAAGCCTGGCTTTCCAGCAAGAGAAGCAGGATGTCTGCCCCACCTAAGATTTCCTTTCTTTTAAGATCCGATGCTCCCAGAACGTGTCATCAACGGGTGAAAAGTTCCATTTCCATCCATTCAATTTAGTTTGGGGAAGGAGCCTTCCAGGAAGCACCGAAGACGATGTACTTGAGATGATTCATTTGGAAAGTCATACTGGACAACCCTGGGCTGGCAAGGGCAACTAGAATTGTACCTACAAGTCCATCGCTGCTCGTCCTAATAAAGCAGCAATAACTTAGCCTTCTTCTAACACTGGAGAGAAAATCCATATAAAGAATAAGCTAATGCATTACAAAGATATTTATAAAGTGGCTATTTTTTTTGTTTTTTTCTCACCCAAGGATTTTTCTTCCTTTGGCCAATTTTGGCCTGGCCAGACAACGAAGCATGGTATTACCAATGCCAAGCCATGCTGAAACATTTCTTTTCATGAGCATCTTGGAGAAGAAAACTAGGAGAGATTCCTAGGTTTGTGAATCTGTCTTGTATGATGCCGTCTTGGCCGATTCCTCTCTCTCACGCTGCAGCACATGTAAATTGAAAGTGCTATTGTTTTTGCAAACCAATCCGTTTGTAATGTTTTTCAAACCAATGATGCATACTGGGAAAGTGCTGTGCCGTGTTTTTCAATTTGTAATAAAGTCTTATTAAAATCTCATTAAGGATTGAAAGTGTGCTTTAAGAGAAGCAAAATATGAAAACAACTTAAAAGTCCCTTCAAGGCATCCTACCAGGGACTATTCAAGGAGAGCTGTAGGAGTTCACGGGAGCATACCCACATCAAGGGCCTTGTTCTAACTTTCTTTTTTAGGCCAGGGACTCCCTAAGGAACCCAACTGAAATCACTGCAGGATCCTCACACACTGAAGCCTCACTCATACCCCCTTTAAAAGACCCTCTGGTACACTGCGAGCAAAAATTCAAAGGCCGGAGCTGGTCCTGAAATACCTCTAGCAGGATCCTCTTATGTATGCAGACCTTTGATCTCAACCATGCCGGCTTATGCCAGACAAACTTAAATCTGTTTAAGCCTACAAATAAAAGACATGCTCATGTATAATCCAACACTGCAGTGCTCTCCCCACCTTTTTTCACTTACGGTGTATCTGAGTCCAAGGTGTCGCAAGAGCACGATCAGTATCACAAGGTTATCATCGTCTAGATCTCCCTCTGGAGAGTCCCCAGAGCACTCAAGGGGTAGGGAGACTGGAGAGAAATGCCCTTCCAAAAAAAGTCTCAATTTTGCAGGATGACAACCTGATCCCAACCGTACCTCGACACTGCGATTCTTCCTCCAAGAGCCACATTCCCCTACCTCTTCCTCACCTCCCTCCACATGGTTTTACCCAAAGGAAAGATGCAGAATTGTCTGACAATGAATCCAGGAGGGTTCTTAAAAACCCATATGTATACATAAATACATACATTTTAACTCATGCGCTATAGTTTACTTCTTTATTATTATTATTCTTACATTAGGCCCTGCAGTAGACAAGCCTATACATTATAACCACAAATTCTGGGAGATCTTAAGGCAGACAAAGGTCTTTGGGTGAATCTGATCTCTTTTATTAGACCAACTTAAATAGTTGGGGGGAAAAAGATTGAGATCTTAAACCTTTCTAATTTAGTTTTCATGAATGGTGTCACTGTCAATGCTTCACTATTTCCTATCTTGAAAGGTCAAATGAAGCTTTAAAAAGGCTTACCACAGAATAGTATGAACAACAAGTTGCTTGCAGGCTTTTTAAAGTGTCAACTATAACACTCACTCAAAATGTGGACTGTGTAAAAAATGGTCATGTGCATCTGGAACAGATGTGCTCTTTGACGTGCACACTACAAGTCATATCTGCTTACTTCAGCAATGAAGATACTGTTTTACAGCCAAGGCCAACTGCACGCTCCCAACGCAAAGGAAAACCACACACTGATACAGGGACATGGGAATTGCACACATCTTTTGTTCTCTCAACTGCTCCCTCCCCCATGCTGCATTAAAAACAACTGCGACTATCCCAGAACTAAAAATCAAATGCAATTTGTTAAACCAGGTTTTGAATACAAAGCCAAATTAGGAAATCAGAAACCAAAAGTTTTGCACAAAAGGAACTGCAGACAGAAATTTCCTTCCTAATTGTTCCCTCTGGCTCATGCATCATCATTACTTGAAACTTTCAGATCCCCAGTTACTTTTCGTAGGCAGGGAGAGGTAGGTAGCCGTGCTCACGCATGTCTGATAGACAGTCTGTAAAGGTGCATCTGTACCACACATTCTTCCTACATAGGTTGGTACCAAAAAAAAAAAGCCTACATAAAGCAAGTGTGAACAGGGCTTGCAAGGGTACAAATAGTCTACTATGTCATTCTTTGCAATGACTTTCCAAATTGCAATTCATCTTTAGGCTATTTGCACTGCTGTTGTTCCTTTAGCTCAAAGAAAATAACACGGTGTGCGGCAAAATAAAGAAATTCCTCCTACCAGCAGATACCACTTCACGAACTGGAAAACTTTCTAAAGCACCCTTAATATGAAGGCAGACAAGGTTCTTTGGGTAAATCTGATATCTATTTTTTTATATCAGATTTACCCAATGCATCTTGTCAGCTTGACGACAGGGACTTACACCCGAAAACTTGCTAAGAAGAATCTTCCCAACTATTCCACTGGTCTAATAAAAGATATCAGATTTATCCAAAGAATCTCGTCTGCCTGCAACCTTAGACCAACGTGGCTACAACCAGCACCCCCTAATACTAAAGCACTTAAAAATACTTTAAAGTATCTAGCAACATTTCCAAGAAATCTGGATGCACAGGTTGGTGGTGAGGTTTATCGCATCAATGCAGCCCCACGGAAAGGAAGCACCAGCACCTAAGTTTAACAGCAGGCTCTGGCCAATGGAGCAATATGCCAGTATTACTAAATGAATGCAAATGGCTCGCAAAGCAATAATGTTGCTATAACTGTAAGAAAGCATTAAAGATAACACAGGAAAGATGTAGCACTAATGCCTGGTTTCCCATGCCAGGTCATCTTTAAGACACCTAAGCTCCTGATCCTCATCAAGCAATGTGTTACACTTTGCAGGCACTAGGTTTTGTCCCATTCAGCTGCACTGGCCTTTTAAAATCCAAGTCTCCCACAGAGTTGCATTACAATCTAAATCTGCCCTAATGCATCTGGATTTCTTACAATATACTGGGAATGGATCCAGAAACTACTTATCTGGGTGCGTTAGTAAGGACTGGATGAGATCTTAATGCAATTTCCTTTGAAAAAGGTGCAGATGGTGCTAACAAATTCTGATTCGTTAGTAATAATATGAAATCCAAGATAGCGCTTGTAGGAGAAAACTAAGCTATACAGGATTTTTATGTTTGTATTGGATTCAGTCCATTGTGCCAGTTGTGTTAGTTATGAGGGGGTTTAATACAATCCCAAGACCGGTCCAGAATGCATGTCAAATGTCAAACCACTTCTACATTGGGAAGCTAATACCCATGTGCATGCCCCAAACCCTTCTACAGTGGAAAACTAACATACCCATATGCATGCCCAAAAGGACTGCAAGGTCTCAATCTTGCAATCATCTCTCTGCATGCAGAAGACTGTAACAAGCTAACAGGCAAGTGGAAGTTTGTGACATGAGGACTTAGGTCCATGGGTATTTATACAGTCAAGAGTCTGGATGTTCAGCCAGCTGAAAAGAGGCAATCGTGCTGTAGAGAGCAGCCACTTCCACACCTGACCCAGCTGCCTTCCCAAACCTTGCTCAAGCCATCATCCCCGGCACAGAGAACGAGCAGGAGGAGAATGCAAAATAATCAGCACTCCTCTCCCCACATTTCCAAATGCTTCCTACAGACAGGTAGTCGGGACTCATAGTAAAGATAATACCTTTTATTAGACCAACAAGATTTTTGCAAAAAAAAAAAAACCCCAAAAAACAAATTCTTTAATTGCAAGCTTTCCTACAGACAGGACCCCTTCCCTTTCCTGCCCCTTAAGATGGTTAGATAAACCATGCCACTAGCCAAACCTGCTTGGCAGAAAAAATTCCTCACAGCACAGATTAATAAGTAGCACTCCTATTCCTGCAATGGCCCATAATGAGCAGCAGTTTTCTATTTAAACACAAGTAAGGAGAGATGTTCATTGGATCAGCTTAAGACAACTGGTCTGTGTCAGCACACGGGAAACACACGTGTAAACACACACAGGCACCGGTTTCCAGCTCCTGGCAGACTTTCCCATAGCCAAACAGAACAGGAAAGAAAACACAGGAAACTGTTCCCGGGGCTTTCCAGGTAATAGGTGACCGATACCTGCCACGAGAAGGATGCAAAAATCCCAGAACCAAGTCATCTAGTCTTCGGCCATCCTGTTTTCAACTCAAGCAAGAAATTATTAAAATTAGGTAAGAAATTTCCCGAAAAAAAACTTCTAAGAAGCCTGACATGGAAAAGCTGAAAGGGCCTGTCGTTACCTGCATTCTCCTGTTGGATCAAAAAGCTCCAGCTGTCCTAATTCAGGCACGGGAATAGAAACGGGGCTCAAGCCCAGGCGCAGAGTGGCAAGGCGTGCACAGATCCTGGCTCCTATGTATTGTAAGGGGAACAAAAGATCAGCCCACACCAGGGACCCAGCACCCCTCTGCATTTCCAGACCATAGCTCACACCAGAGGAAGCAAGAAGGTTTCCAACATGCCCAGAGGACAGGCCCCTTGTTTCTCCCAAGCCCAGCTGGATGCTTTCCCCCCTGCCACTGAGTCCCATACCACCCTCCCTTCCCATAGCTCCTAACTTCCCACCCCCTCCTCCTAAACCGAGACCACCCTAATCCCTCTCCATGCACTCCCTACACTTCTCTGCACCCCCACCATCCACTGTCTTTATACCTATAAGCCTGGAGGATTCATTTTCTTTCTGCATATTCTGTTCTCCTTTGATTACAATCCCACCCCTCCAAAACTAAATCCTCCTAGAGAGAGGGATGCCTTGTTTCCCCCACTCCAAATGTGACCTAGCACTCAGGTGAGCACCGGTCAAGCTCAAGGGACCTGCGGCACATCCCCCACTCCTGCCCAGTTTTCTTGCCCCAAAGCTGAGAAGTATAACAGCCTTTTTGTCTCCTGATCTCATGAATAAACAGCAGCAGCCACTTAGCTCATCAACAGCAAATGGCCCGCAGCCACGCAGGGAAGCTGTGAGCCTTGTGCACTCCCCCAAGTCTCCTTTGCCATCTTGCTCCCACAAGGCTGCCAGATGAGGTATGGGTCCCACAACGGACACCATGTGGAGTATGGGGTAATCCCCCTGCTGCATGCACACACTGGGAGACCTGCTGGCTAGGCGTGCAAGCAGCATGTGTTACTCCAATACCTCCCACTCAAGTATGCCCAATGAGGAATATTACCCTTGGGGCAATCTTTTCAGGAGGGTGAGGTCCCTTCCAGCCCTGGAGGTCTAGAAAAGTTTCTGGGCAATCTATGCAAGAGCCTGGATCCTACAAAATCCAGCCTCTCCGTGAAAGGCTTTCTCCCCTTAACTGCACCGGAAGGGGCAGGGTGTCTTTAGATAATTATATTCATCTGGACAAAATCCTCCTGTGCAGCCACGGGGAATTTCAACAGTCCTGGACTCAAAAGCATGAGCACAGCACACAGTGAATAGCTGAAAGTACCGAGCAATGAGAGGTCATGGCGGGGGGGGAGGGGGAGCCGAAAGGTTTGCGATGGCGCAGCCAAGAAGGCACACACACAGAGGGCTGAATTCCTATTGCACGGGCGATACTTTTTCTGACCTTTGCACATCTTTTCAGTGCTGGACTTTTCTATTTTAATGTTCTTTGGACAAGCAGTGCATGAGGATACCGCTTAGAAATGAAACGCAAAGCCCCGCGTTACGGCATCTTTCAGTCCATACATGGCAGCCAGGAGTCTCAAAAGGCAAACACATGGCACTAGGACACAGAGCAGGCCAGATCCAGCTCACAGCTATGTACTTGAGCAGTCTGGGTAGCAGTATTTTATGGTTCACACTAGCAGCCTGTGGGCAGCGTTTCCCAACTTGCATGTTGCTGGTACAAGGAAAGAGCCGTGGGGATATGCAACGTAGGCCCACCCAACTGAAATATGCTTGAAAGCCACCCCTTGACCTACCCTACCTCTGCAGCAACCCTGCGTGTAACCAGGCACGCAGGAGCAAGTCTCCTATGTGTCCAGGCAGCCCCTACCCTGCATTTCTTTGCCCTTGCTGACTCCAACAAACACACATGCATGCAGACCACCAGCTTTACAGTGACATATAAAAATACCCCAAACAAGGCACACACATCCATTCCTGGGGACAAAAGGAGACCATTCATGTGACAGATGCAAATTGCGTCACTGAATGTATTAGTGGACGGCACTCAGATAGGGTAATAAGCACAGTCCCTAGAAAATGACACTGAACTGTCTTTTCCCTGTCTAGGTACAAGACGGTGGGAGTCTACTATAGACCTCCCAACCAGGGAGAAGAGCTCGACCAGGAATTCTCAGGTCAGCTCACAGAGGCAGTGAGGGCTAAGGATGTGGTCATCATGGGGGACCTGAACTTCCCAGACATCTGCTGGGAGGAGCAG
>NW_017728916.1:11175774-11192915 GCF_001723895.1 Crocodylus porosus
TGTCCGAGCCCCCAAGGTCTGGAACAGCCTGCCATCGGAGGTGGCTCAAGTACCTACATTGAGCACCTTCAAGAGCAAATTGGATGTTTACCTTGCTGGGATCCTATCACCCCGGCTGACTTCCTGCCCTTTGGGCGGGGGGCTGGACTCGATCTTCTGAGGTCCCTTCCAGCCCTAATGTCCATGAAATCTATTAAATCTATGAACTCTTCATCAGTGGCTTGGATGAGGGGGTGAAAAGCACCTTGTTCAAATTTGCAGATGACGCTAAGATGTGGGGAGAAGTGGGCATGCTAGAGGAGAGGGACAGGGTGCAACTAGATCTGGAAAGGTTACAGGGATGGGTGGATGAGAACAAGATGGGATTCAATACTGACAGGTGCAAAGTACTGCACCTGGGGAGGAAGAACCAGCAGCATATCTACAGGCTGGGGAACTCTCTTCTCATCAGCACAGAGGCAGAAAAGGATCTTGGAGTCATTATTGACTCCAAGATGAACATGGTCCGCCAATATGAGGACACGGTTAGGAAGGCTAAGTGCACCTTGTCATGCATCCACAGATGCACCACGAGCAGGTCCCAGGAAGTGATCCTCCCCCTCTATGAGACACTGGTCAGGCCGCAGTTGGAGTACTGCATCCAGTTCTGGGCACTGCACTTCAGGACGGATGTGGTCAGCATTGAGAGGGTCCAGAGGAGGGCCACTCGCATGATCAGGGGGCAGCAAGGCAGGCCTTTTGAGGGGAGGCTACAGGACTTGAACCTGTTCAGCCTCCATAAGAGAAGACTGAGAGGGTATCTGGTGGCCATCTATAAACTGGCCAAGGGAGACTAGCAGGCAATAGGAAAGTCCCTGTTCCCCCAAGCACTACCAGGAGTAACAAGGAATAATGGCTATACATTGACTGAGAGTAAGTAGATTCAGGCTAGATACCAGGAGGCACTACTTCACATCCAGATGTGGCAGGATCTGGTCACGGTTGCCCAGGAACACCTGTCCTGTCCACCAATCAGTGTGCCGAGAGAGGGTGTTCAGCATTGCTGGGGATGTTGTGACACCCCACCATACCTGCTTGGATCCTGGCTTGATGGAGCAACTGGTGTTCCTAAAGGTGAACCTCCTGCTACTGGGGTTCCCCCAAGCTCTACCTGTAGACGGACTGAGTGCCACCTTCCTTACTCCGTCTGCACCTATTTCCATTTTATTTTTTTAAACCTGTTACTACTCTGCTTTCAGAGCTGGAGGGGATACTCACTGCATCTCCAGCCAACAGGAGAAGAACATGTCCTGAGCTTCCATGCCAGGATGAATTTGGAGGTATGGGCTGGAGCTATGGGGAGGGAGAAGGCCCCAGGTCCTGGGCATGACCACTAAAACTGCACTCTGCCAGGGTCAGGGAGACCTGGTGGGACTGCTGGCAGCACAACAGCCCTGTAAATGCCAGGACCAAGGACCAAGGATCCCCCTGGTGAAAGGCGGGTAGGAGGTGCCATAACCTCCAGGTACTATACACACTCACACACACAGTCCTGGCTGGGGAAAGACCAGACCTGTCACATCTTTGACAGGCCTGAGACTTGCTGGTTGCAGTGGAGTTGTGAGGCTCCAGGTAAGCTCAGCTTAGCTGCCTGGGATGCTAGCTTTCGGGTTGAAAAACCCTTTCTCAGGCTGAGTAAGCACCTGCAGTTGATGTGTATGTGACTATGGGTGGAAGGAATAGTAAAGAAGCCAGAGGCTGGCATGCAATGCAGGAAAAAAAAGCCAGTCAGTGAAAATAGAAATGGAGGCATCAGATGGTAAGGGACAGGCTGGGGTGGGGGTGGGAAAGGGGGATGTAGCAGCGCAGGTAAAAGTACAGAGGTACCTGACGAGTCAGATGTCCGGCAGGTTGTAGCGTGTCATAACTCCACTATCTATATTGAGTCCATGAGTTCCTGTACCTACTACCTAGGAGGCTGATGAAGTGAAGCTCACAGGCCTGGCTGTGAAAAATGGTTTGTAAATTTCCTTTCAGGATCAGTCAGGCCTGAGAGACTGGAGACAGAGTGGGTTTTTTTATGAGGAATGTGCCGCCACAGGTAGTTTGGTATTGTTGTCTTTGATAAATTCTGGTGTGCAGTTTGCAGGGGTACTGGAGGTTGTTGGCAGGTTTTGTGTTTTGAGCTTTAGGAAGTGGCTTCTGGTGATGAGGTTAGCAAGGTTTGGCGCTTGGTTGAATTTACAAATCACTTTGCACAGCTGGGCCTATGAACTTCACTTAATCAGCCTCCTGGGTACAGAAACTCATGGACTCAATATCCCCAAATCTTAGCTCTAAGCATATGTCAAAGGATGCATAAAAAAAAAAACCCTCTCAAAAAGGGAGTTCTTACAATGGGAGTCCTGAGTTCAGGTAATGCTTTGCAAGCTCCTATCAGTAGCCTTACTGCCGTTTCTCAGGAGCTGCTGTGGATGAGCCAGGTTCCCTAGTTGGTAAATTTGTTGTCTGTTCTCTAGGTTCTCCAGGTGCTGCTTTGGAAAGAGCAGATGGATTTCCTCACACATGTTTACCCAACAGAGGGTGTGGGCAACTGCAGCATCCCAATGGAAACTTCCTATGTTAATCATTGACTACAAGCCTCCTTCAATAAATGTATGTGACTCAGATTTCTGACCTGTTAAAGTGTTAATGGCAAGGTGTGTCTCAGGAAAGAAATCAAGGACCCTAAGATGCAACCCTGTGCAATGAGTTACTGAAATGTTATACAGCCTTGTAGACAAGGGATAAAGAAATTACAGTGAAACAGCTTTGTGGGGTGATTAACTAGGCAAGAGCTAGCTAGAAGTAGCAGGAAGAAATGTAGTGGACAGGCAGATTGTTCCAAAAAAGAAGGGCTTGCTTTGAGTTTTGCCTATATGGGACAAGCACACACACACACCAACTGCAGGTGCTTCCTCAGCCTGACAAAGGGTTTTGCAACCCGAAAGCTGCATCCCAGGCAGCTAAACTGAGTTTACCTGGAGCCTCACAACTCCACTGCAACCAGCAAGCCTCAGGCCTGTCAAAGACTTGATAGGTCTGAGCCTTCCCAAGGCCAGGACTGTGTGCGTGCGTGTGGTAGCTAGAGGTTATGGCACCTCCTACCCACCTTTCACCAGAGGGATTCTCGTTCCTGGCATTTCCTGGAGCCCCACCAGGCCTCCGTGACCCTGGCAGAGTGCAGTTTTAGTGGTCATGCCCAGGACCTGGGGCCTCCTTCTTCGCCATAGCCCCAGCCATGAGTGATTGGTGCCTCCTGAATCTGGGAGGGCACCCGCAAAACCCTATGATGGCAGTGCCCTGGTGGGGGGTGGGGGTGGGGGGGCGCACCAGCCCTACCGACAGTATCAGTGTTGGATATCGGGGGGCACCAGCCCCATTGGGGAAGCACATTTACCCCCATGCACCTCCTACCAGCTGCCTATGGCTCCAGCCCATACCTCCAAGTTTGTCCTGGCATGGAAGCTCAGCAGGGAAATGTTCTTCCCCTGTTGGCTGGTGATGCAGTGAGTGCCTCCTCCAGCTCTGAAAGCAGGGCATTAAATGGCTTTTAAAAAATGAAAAAAGAAAATAGGTGCAGACAGAGTGAGGAGGGTGGTATTCACTCCGTCTGCACCTGGAGCTTGGAGAACCCCAGCAGCAGGAGCTTCACCTTCAGGAACACCAGCTTCTCCACCAAACCAGGATTCAAGCGGGTACAGTGGGGTGTTACAACATCCCCAGCGATGCTGAACACCCTGTCACTTGGAACACTGGTGGACAGGACAGGTGTTTGTGGGTAACCGTGGCTAGATCCAGCCACATCTCACTGTGGCTTGCCCAGTAGACCAAGGAGTTGCACAGCAGTGGCTCCACATCCTCAGCAAGACAAGCAGCCACCAAGGCTTGAGTGCTACCTGCCTGATGGAGGGTATGGTGCCTCTGGATCCAAGCACTGAAGCCATGCCCTTGGCCCACATTGTCAGCATGTTGTGGTGGAGGAGAAGAATGCATGGATGGCGTGCTAGCATGGGAAGTGGAACCCCTCTTCCATGTCCCCCCCGCCTGTGCCATTCTGTCTCCCTGACTGTCTTCACCAGCACCTCCATCCACTGATTCAGGCTTTGACTGCTTCATACATTGTCCTTCACCCTTGGGTCACACATGGCGGCCAGTATGTGGACCGTACTGGACTGCAAGGGATCAAGCCATTTTCTGATGCCCTCCTTCAGCTGCCTCACCAGTGCCTGCACGTCTGGTGACAGCGGCTTGCTCCAGCCAGGAACACTGATCTCCTGGAAGCTCTCCATTTGGCTCTGAAGTTCCCTCACTATGGGGATCACCTAGCGAAGGAGGCCATTGCCAGTGTTGTGGGTCTTGGTGGCCTTGAGGGAGGGCTTGAGGACCATCAAGATCTCGGAGATGGTATCCCACTAAGCTCTGTTAAGGCTGCTTCTGATCCCAATCTCCCCGAACAAGGCCATCTCATGGATGGCCTTCTGTTGCTCCACCAACCTCTTGAGCATCAAGTATATGCAGTTCCACAGAGTCTCCACATCCTGCATAATTTTGTGCTGTGGGATGTTCAGCTCTGCTTGTTTGTCCCGCAGCATCTTGCCCTCGTTGATGCTCCGGTGGAAGTACCCCACCACCTTCCTGCATTTGGAAATGAGCTTGCTTGTGGTGCTGGCACCGTCACCAGCAGCCCTGTCCCCCTCCAAGGTGTCCCTGACAATGAGGTGGAACTTATGTGCCACACAGCAGATGCCAACAAAGTTGGCACCGCCATATTGACCATATTGACCTCATTGTTGATAACCATGAATCCATGGGTGACCTCACCCTGCCCAACGAACCACGCTTGCACCAAGTGATTCATGGTCCCCATGATCTCTGATGCTGTGTGGGACTCATCCACCACCTGGGCTTGAAGGAGAGCCTACCAACAGCCTGACTGGTAGCACCAGTGCCCTGTGAGGGAGAGGTAGGCTTGATCTCCACCTCAGCTGCTCCAGATGTCCAGATATAAGGCCACCTGTGGACCTGCCTTGTGCAGCTCCTCCCTCAAGTACTCCCTGTATACAGGGAGGGTACAACTGTCCTGCTGAAGGTGGTTTGTGCAGGCACTTGGTAGGATGGGGCCATGAGTCCCATGAGCCACCTGAATCCTGGCTTTTCAACTAAGGAGAAAGGCTGGCCATCAACAGCAAGCATCTCCCCAGTGCTCTGGATGATCTTGCTCACGCTTGCAATGTGACCCCCTTTCTGTCTGCCTTTCACCCACTGTTCCAGGGTGGCCTACCTCTGCTTTGTGGGGACAGGGGCTCTGGACTGAGAGAGGGACTTCCCATTGGGCATCCCCCAGCTGATGCCAGGCTGAGGTGGAGCAAGGGCAAGGGGGTAGTGCCTGGAGAGATGGATCAGCATCCCCATGGTGCTCATGTATTTTGTTCCCTTGTCCCAGCTGGTTTTGGCTCAGCGGTGCAGGCAGACAGCATATGTGGGATCATATAACAGCTCAAAATGATCCCAGACCACACTACCCGCACACTTCTGGGGTGCAGGTGCGTGTGTGGATACTGCACTTTCCCCCTTCTCAGCAGGCAGAGGCACAGCAAGAGGAGGAGCAGACTCTTGCCTCCGCAACCTCTACCTCAGCCTTCTCTGAAGTGCCTTCTAGGGAAGCCCTGGCTCTAGGGGAAACTTGAGCATGATTCCCCTTCCTTCCCCAGAATTTCCCTTGCTATGGCACTCAGCTCCAGCTCTTCCTCTGGCACTGAAAGGCTCAGCATGGGAAGTGAAATGGCAGGGGTGGGGAGGGGGGGAATGGGAGGGAGGAGACTGTCATGCTGGTGCTGCTGCTTGATGCTGTGGTGGTGTGTGGGTGCAGGGGGGTTATGGCTGGTGCTTTTGAAGGGGATGCAGTCTCAGGCACAGGCAGTGGCACTAGCACTGCTCCCCTCTTCTTGCTGCTTGTGGAAGCCTCATCCCTGCTAGTTGTAGGAAAGAGGCTGTCTCAGTTTGGGGGGGAGGGGGCAACTTACACCTCTCCCTCTACCACCTCTTCCGCCCCTGCCTGAAGGCTTGACAGATGCCTTTCCACCATGCTTCATGGTGTGTTTCATAGTGTCTTGCTTTTATACAAATAAAAAAATGTACCTGCATTCCTATATAAATTCTTTAAGGTGTATAGATTTTTATGCTGCAAGATATAAATGTTTCTGCGTTCCTATATAAATTCTGTAAGGTGTGGAGTATATGCCGCAAGGTATAAATGTATCTGCGTTCCTATATAAATTCTCTAAGGTTTATAGTCTTCTATGCTGCAAGGTATAAATGGATCCACATTCCTATGTAAATCCTGTCAGGTGTGCAGTGTATACGGCAAGGTATAAATGTATCTGTGTTTCTATATAAATTTTTTAAGGTGTGTAGTCTTCTATGCTCCAAGGTATAAATGTATCTGCATTCCTATATAAGTTCTATAAGGTGTGTAGTCTATGCTGTAAAGTATGATTGTATCTGCATTTCTATATAAATTCTCTAAGATGGGTAGTCTATGCCACAAGGTATAAATGTATAGAAATAAAATATAAATGTATCTCCCTTCCTATGTAAATTAAAATCTATAGTGTAATATCCACTATAATTATAAAATTGAAAAGAATATCTCAATTAATATAATAATAAAATATAAGCATCTAGAAGAAAGAAAAAGGTATTCTGGAATCCCTCTTCCTAGGCTAAGCTAGAAAGTAGGAAATCATTCAAACCAATGCCAGTAGTAGCCTTCATTGTCTAACACTTCTGAGCTGCTGGAAGATAGCTCAGTAACTGTCTCCCCAAGGCAGAAAGCAGGCCAGTTCAAACAATGCTGCCTTTTATGCTGTTTTTCCATCCGTCCTCCAGAGCACTGGGATTGGAAGGGACCTCAAGGAAGGATCACAGTCACTGGCCAGCTACACAGTCAGTATGAGAGCAGTCCTTCCCCCTTCTTTTCCCCCTGCCTCTCCTTACTTTCTGTTGCCCTGCAGGCAAGCCCAGCATGAGCTTCGAAACTCAAAACATTTCAAAACTTCTGAAATGTTTTGACTGTCCTCATTTGTTTCGAGGCTGTTTCAAAGCCCTTCATTGCGTTTCAATTTTGCTGTTTCAAGCTCGAAACAAGTCGAAACAACGTTGAAACAAAACATCCCGCAAAATTTCACACAGCCCTAGAAAGCAGCAGGACCGTATTGTCTAAAAATCCAACTACCTTAATGTGACCAAAACCATTGCAAAGTAGCATCAGTCTCCCAGTATCTGGTGAGAGAGGGCATAACCCTCTAAAAGATCAGTTTCAATTCCCTGACTTGCTGTCTCTCAAATTGTGGTCACTCTAGAACCTATCTCGGGGCAGAGAGGACACAAATTACAATAACTAACTGCACATGCAGAAGCCACTTCCTCAATTTTCCAGGGTGCTGAGCACCTGTAAGTTCTACTGGTCGGAGTATGAGTTTTTAGCACTACGTCTGTGCAGCTTTTACATAGCCATAAAAGCCTCAGAAACCTTTCAGGAGCCTCAGGCCAGACAGGCCTGGATTCCATGCACCATACTGCCCAAATGTCATTGAAATGCACTATGTTGAGGGTCAGGAATTTGGTACCTCAGCAACCATAAATGTTAAAAATAAGAGCTCCCCCTCCACTCCAAATCATGAGATTTTTAAGGGAAAAAAATTAATTATTTTAATCTATCATCTGATTTCTCTTCCTTTAGGGGAAAATTACCAACTCCAGTTTGTGTGAGATAACCTCAGGATCCAAATCCCATCCTAAATACAAGTATCAGAACATAGACTAACCCTTCCCCCACCACCACCTTGCCTCCACTGCCAGAAGGGAATTGTGCAGGTGCATGCCTCTGCTATAGGACATATAGGACATACAGGGCCACTGTTCTGTTCCTCTTTAGCACCTTTCTTAACTAGAGGGTGCAGGCCAGTATCCCACCTCCTCTTCCTCTCTCCCTCCTCCCCACCAACTACTCTGTCCTTTATATTCATTTTCTCCTATTTCTGTTCTTTTTCCCATCACGTCTTCTCTTGCTCTGTCAACTGCCTGCATCACCACCCTCCCACATCTCTTCATGTTCTTACTGTCTTATCTCCTTATCCTCTTCCCTCTCCTGTTGTTTGCATATCCCCATTGGCCTGTACATCTACATTCTCTTATCCCCTGCAAGGCCCAGATCTGGTAAGTAAGGACGCCCATTTTCTTTTGACATCACTGTTTTGGAGAATAGGACACCAGTCCCATTGCCAGTAAGGGGGTGATGGTAACCATTTTAGATAAAGACAAGCCTCCACAAGATTCACAGCAGCTATTAGATATGCATGAGAATCCTTAAAAAATTCAAATCTTATGAGACTGACTGTATAATAAGAGAGTTGATGCTGCATCAGTGGCTCTCAAATTCTAGGGCTAAATCCTAGTCCTTTGATGTTAATGGGGTTTTTGTTACTGGTCTGAGTTTGGTCCATTGCTTCTGTTTGTCAGATCGCGCAGTTGAACAGTCAGCCTTGAGACGAACACCCCAGCTTTGATTTCCAGTGGCCAGATTCTGCTCTCAGCTGTATCCCAGTGTAGTTAGGGGTAACTAGGGAAGTCTGTGGAATTACTGCCAAGTAAACCAGAAATAAGTGAAATCAGAATCTTAGCCTCAGTCTCCTAGGAGAGGCCTCTGGACTTCAATTCTCTCATATGGTAGGAACAGTTCCAGGTTTCCCTGGTAACTGTTGCCAGGTGAGACACTCAGAAACAGAATTTATTATCCTGGTTGATAACAGAAGCTATTTCTCCTTAGGGTTGTTTGCAAGCTACATGGTGACTGAGACTCTATTTTGGATAGCAGTGGGCATCACCCTTATGCCATTGTCCTCTATGCCAGAGGTTAGAGAGGCAGAGGAGAATACTGGCCCTGGGAACTTCAGGGGCCATTTTCCTTCTGGAACATAGGTTCCTTAATAGTCAGCACACGTTTGAAATATCTCATGGCACGTTTATGAGTCACGGCATTCTTTGCTGTCCTAGTGGATGGGGAAGGTTGTGAAGTCATTAAGACCGAAGAGGAGCTGTGGAGCTGGGAGAAGATTGCCAATTCCATCTGACTTGGATTGCTTAGGAACAGTGAGTACGAGTTAGGACTGGCAGCATTTGCATTTTCCAGGACTCATGAAAACTGGTTGGTTATGGTTTAAATTGGTGAAGACAAAGATTGGTTAGGGGTCGAAAGATCGGCTACTGTAAAAGAGGATTAGTAAAGATCAGTGAGAAAAGGGATACCTACCCTAATTTGCACTAGTGAAGACTGACTGTAATCAGGACTAGGTAATGATTTATAGAGAAGAATAGAGAAGATGCAAAGGAAAAGACACAGTTTAATAGATGCATACATATCTGAGATCTGTTTCTGCAAGATTTATGTGGTGCTTTCATAGGATCTGTAAGTGGCAGGATCCACTTACAGTATAAGCTCTGCTTGCTGTCTAGTGGTTATATGGCAAAATTTCCTTCTATAATTTTGTGGTTTAGATACAGTGCTGTGTGGAAAAGAGTTATTTCTTTGAAGTGTCTCTTCCAATAAATGTAAACAAGTCTGCACAAATGGAATGATAAATATGCATGATAAATTACTGCACTGTCCCTTTAAATTCCAGGACAAGTGCTAAATCGGATAATGTGGGCTTAAAACTCTGAGAGTTAATTGCACACAAACACCACAGGGGTGGATTGGAATAGTAAAATAAACTAATGCTTCTCCTGAGGAAAATTTGTTGCTAATGGATCAAGGGCCTTCAGCAACCTGTTATCACAGCTGATGGGGAACAATGATTTAAGGATGATGTATGACAAAACTTTGTTTCTAAACTGGTATTATTGTTTTCACTGCATGTATGTAGTGATTGACAGAAAGCTAATTAAACTTCAGCTTGCTTTGTAATAATGGCACCATGCGCTGGTATACTACTCACTTTTCAATGGGCATCCATCCCACCAGTTTAACAGGAGGAGGATTAGATTTTCTTTCTCATGTCTTCTCTCCCCTGTGCACATGGGCGCACCTGTCTTAACAACCATAGCATGAAGAAAAGCAGGGACTTGAATTCTAGTGTACAGAAATTAGTGGCTTTTCTTATTTATTGATTGTTGTGCCACTCTCCCTGGAAAGGACTCTCACCAGGTGCAATAAGAACAAGGTAAGTCATAAAAATAGATCAAATAAATTATTTAAAAATTCCCCAAACAGTGCCCCAACACTGAACCCCACTGCCCCTTTACCATTCATAGCTAGCATCTGACAGGCACTTGACTAATATTCACTGATTCATTTTGAAATGCGTGGATTTAAACACAGCCTGAGCAGAGGGGACATAAAGACATGAAGAAGTCAGGCAAAAGACACTAGAGTTACAATAATGAGTTACAGACAGACAAAAGTAGGCTGTTTTGCCTTTGAGAATTACTAGTGGGGAGTATGATGCATTCATCATGGCTAGTGCTTCACATGCTAAAGGATGCAAGATTGACTCTTATGCAATTGACACTTACAGTCTCATGTTTTGACTAATTTGGCTCTCGTTTCCAGGAAAGGAGGAGAGTATATCTGTGCCAGCCATCCAGGGCAGACTTGTGTAAAGCTTGCAGCCCCACCCCCTGGGCAGCACGACTAGTTTTCATAGCAGTTTGCTGCTAAGGACTGGGAGCTTTCAGTTCCCTCATATAATTAATTCCAGGAAAGTACCTGCAAGACCTATGCTTTGCTCCCAGGCTTCACAGTGGATTTTACTGGAGCACTTGCTCTGGTACGGTTTAGATTCCCATACTCTAAACTCCCATCTCCTCTTTAGCCAGTTGTCCATATTCCTCTATTTCCTATACAGGGAGAATCTAATATGCAATTTATTTGCATATATCAATAATAACCCTCCAGCTCATTTGGGCCTGGTACAAATATCCTTCAACTTTTTGATAAAATGGATTCTGATCAGCAGCACTGGACTTGAAAGGTTCCTGGAAATGGGAGGTATACTTACACGGCCCTCATTCCTCTAGACAACAGATTCTTAAACAAGGTGTCGTGCATCCTGGGGTGCTTTGAGCTCCTTTCAAGGATACCATGCAGTGTTAGCACCATTAAGTGCACAAGCATAATTCATAAAATAAACCCAGAGATTTCAAATAGGATCCATAGTGCTAAAAAATTCTGACCTGTTTTGGGCTGAGTTCTTTGAAACAAAAAAATTGCTCTATTATTTTTCTGTATTCAAACACAAGTGAAAGCCAAAACATAACATTTTCAGAGGGATATCTTGAGCTGAAAAAGATTGAGAACCACTACTTTAGACCCTTTCATATTATACCAATGAGAATGACAGATAAGATGATTTAACCCCTTCCCCCCAAGTCTTGCTCAGAACAGCCAAGCTACATGCAGCTGTGTTCAATACAATAGCTTGGCTTCAAGAGGTTAAACCTTCAGCCAGCAACTACATTAATCTGTTAATTAAGAGGCTACCTGGTTTAATGTTACAATGTCACTGGACTGTGTGAACTGGAACTGCAGCAAATAGGGCATGCTTGGAAACAATTACACTAAATAAATACATAAAATGGAACTTGTCTTGTTTTTCTTTTAAAAAGAAATCTAGCATGCAAACAGCAAGAAAGCTTTCAATGCCTGAGACATACCATGAGAGCAGCAATGAAATTCACATGCCATTCCCCCACCAGTAGTACAGGCTTGGGTGTAATATGACCCAAGTGTACACCAATATCAACTGCTTCCAATCTAATTGGCACTGAACAGCACAAAATTAATTCAGCACAAAATGTCCTGTTGCCATTCAGCACAAAATGTTGGCTTAATATAATTAAGACCCCAGTGCTGCAGTTAAGAATCATGCTGCCAGAGCTCCTGGCACTCTATGCAGGTGCTACACTGTCTGTCTGGTTGGATTATAGGATCAGAGCCTGAAGTGGCACATGAAAGAGATCTCTGGGAAGCGGGGAAGAATAAAATCCTATAGACATAATATTTTTTTCCACAAACAGAAGCCATTCCCCAATCTGACACCAAGCAAAAAAACATTAAACTGATGCATCTGTACTGAAATAAAAAAACCAAACAGCTTAAGCAGCAAAAATAGGTCCAAGAGCAACAATAAATTCTTACGGTTTTAGACATCTACTATCTTGCTACCAAAATGTGTAAAAGTGTCTGGCTTGCAAATGATTGTGAATCTCTGCTCACCAGGTGAGTTGTATGCTCTCTCTAAGTGTTCTGAACTCAAATTTAAAAACTGTTTCATTTGTTAAATGTTTAGTTTGTTAATGTTTTGAGATTCCTATTTAATCCCGCTCCCCTAATCAGACTGCTTACTGCTCCGTTTCAGGAAGTGTATAGAAGGTTTCAGAACACCCTAACCAGCAGTCCACAGAGCCTCAGCAAACTATGTAGCCATTCCTTAGCACAAATTGTGTTTGAGAAGAGATTCCTAATCCTAAATGGGTAATAGGGGGAAGGCAGGAATGGGAAACCTGCCTGTCTCTCTGGGGAGACTCAGCTGTCTCCACCTCGGCTCATGACTATATTTGGGAAGCTGACAACTGGCTGCTTGGCATGTTCAAGTGATTTTTTTCCCTCGTAGCAATGCTTCCTTCGGGGTCCTAGTGCAATCGTTTTCCTTCAAACAGATACCTAGGAAAGGAGAGAGACTGACTTATGAACAGCATGTGCTCCTTGGTTGGTGCTTTGGCACTTTAACAAAGGCAAGGGTTCCTTCTCCTATTTCCAAAAGGCTTCTGTTCTCTTTTTACAGAAGCTGAGCTACTGGGCAGGGAATGTTTAAATAGGAAATGCCCATTTGAGTGATTAGAGGCCTGGAGTGAGTCTGTCTCACCATTATACATGGGACAAATTTTTCTGGATGCAGTGTTGTTGCATCATTTCACACAGTGAGAAGGGCCTGCAAAACTTATGCAGAAAACTGTTGGGTTTTGTGCTTAGGGTGAGCTATATTACCAGCCCTGATTGCTCAGAGATCATGAATGAGAAAGGGTTGCAAATAACTTTTGGGCAGCTACTGTTTATTCTATTTTAAGTATTTTTTTTTTAAAGAGGGACAGAAGCAAAATGGTCATCTGATCACAGGAGAATTATGAGGCTGAAGTTGGTTCCTTTTCCCCAGTTTGAAAAAGGAACTAGGAACTGGGAATAAGGGCCTATGTATAAGGACCCAACTTTAGCCTCAGAATTCTCCTGTGATCGGATGAGCATTCTTCAAAAGAGTCCTCAGGTAGAGGAGGCATGTGGTTTGAGATGATCTGAAAAGGATTTTGCCCCATAATCTCAGCCAAATCTCAGCTTTCTATTCAAGACAATGTACTTGATCCATAACATTATTTTACATTTTTATTAGTAAATATACATTTCTGATGAAATTTTAATTCTTTTGTCTAATTCATTACTAACAATCTTTAACTGTGCCAAGATTAGCTTGGAATAAGGAACCAGGAACAAGGAATGAACTTCAACCTCACAGGAGAGCTAGGCTCTTTTTTTTTAAAAAAACAACAACAACTAAGTATTGTGAGACTTGTGATAAAATAGTGGGACTTAGCAAAATTTGTGGGAAATGCACTGTACTGGGCCTCAGCATGAGTCTAGATTCAAACCTTTGCTGAGCTTTCTGTGTAATCTTAGACAAAGTCCACCCAGAGAAATTAAAGGGCTTGATTCTTTATTTGTAAAATGGAAGTAATGCTTTCTTACCTCTTTAGAGAAGCTCTCTACAGCATGAACTGTATGCTACTATGGGCCTGTACAATGCCAAGCACAATGAAGCCTCTAGGTCCTGCTATAATACACAAAATAGTAAGTTTTGAGTTTGGACTGATTTTTCTCTAAAAGTTTCACCAAAAAGATCTCTTGGATATGCAATAGGAATGTCAAATTAGCCTGTTTGCTAGACTCATCTTTCATGCCTTAACTTTACCGATTCTTCTTTTTCTTGGGACACTGGTCACATATTTCTAGGTGATGTCATCTTGGCTATACTGTTAGCCTGCACCTACCCAAGAGCAACAGCTCATCTTGCAAGTAGGGCAATTTGCACAGCAGGGCAACTTGCACTGTGCAAAGTTTGCCTGATGGGAACCAACTCATGCTTCACATAGGAATGTGCCAGTTGTGTTCCTTCTCTCCACTTACACAATCACTCCTTATTTATCCCAGTTTCATTTTGTAACTTTTACTCTGCAATAAACTGAGACTTCAAGTGTTCCTCTTTAGTAACCCTCAGGCCAAATTCAATTTTCAGGCAGACACATATGCCAATCCCACCAATTTTAGTGGGAGTGCCAATGGGATTTAGGACAGAATTCAACATTAGATTTTATCATTGCTTACAGAGCTGTTTTATGGTCTGTTGGTTAAAGTACAAGTGAGGAGAGGATGATCCTGATCCTGATCCTGATCCTGATCCTGCCCCTGCTAGTGGCTCACAGCAGGCACTACAGGCAAATCCTCTAACCTCTCTGTGCCTGAGGATAATATTTATTCCCTACTGGCTTTTGGGATACTTAATTATTTCCTGTGAAGTGCTTGAGGCCCTTGGACAGAAAGCAGCATTGGAATGCTTTTGCTCTTAAGCAATTGAATTTAAATAATTTATTGTTAAATAGGAAGAGAGAAAATTAAAAATATGACTACTTGAGTTCAGTATCCAGACATTTCTTTGGCAGCTTACCAGAATCCGAAGGGTTGCATTTAATTTGGAGCAGATTGCCAATTGCTCTTACTGTTAATAAAGAGGTAGAGTCATGGCTGTGCTTGGGTGCTTATATGAGGATGGTACTGCGCACAGAGAATCATGCTGCACCCATGTAGAAGAGGAAGTCTGCTATGCTTTGTAGGGTTCCTACATTTTATTATTTTATGCTGGGAGAGGAAAGTGTTGTCATGATAAGGTATGAATGTTGCTGTACTGTAGTGCCTCAAAAACCTGCAGATAGACCTCTCAACACTTAGAGGATTCCATGGATATGAACAGACAAGGTTCTTTGGGTAGATATGATATCTCTTATTAGACCAACTAAATAGTTGGGAAAATTGTTCTTTGCAAGTTTCAAGCACAAACACCCTTCTGCAGGCATGGGGAGAAGGGTGTTTGTGCACAAAAGCTTGCAAAGAACAATTTTTCCAACTATTTAGTTGGTCTAATAAGAGATATCACATCTACCCAAAGAACCTTGTCTGCCTATGTCCTTAGACCAACAGAGATACAACCAACAACCCATTGACATGAAGGCACATATAAAACGGCCTACTTCCTAAAGGCTCTTTTGGAAAGCATAGTCACCTAATGTGGTTTAGAGACCAGATACAGTCACTATAATGGTTTTCTCTACGATTGCCCTTGTACAGGGCGTTTTCTAGAAAGTACTTGGAAAACACCCCCATAGATGAGGTAGCCAGTGGTTCTCTCCACCACTTATCAGAGATCAGAACACAGTTCCTTTGAAGACTTCAAATGTCAGCAGCCTGGTACACTGCTGTCAGGCTTTGGAGCAGAAATGTGGAACAGTTGCTGAAAACCTAATTGCATGTTTACACTGGCTTGCTAAATGGCAAAGCCGGACTGGAGCTCAGTGATAAAGTGCTGTAATTTCTATGTGCTTGGGCAAAGATAGATTATCAGCAGCAGGGTTGAGGACAGAAGTTGGGTCGGGTTTCCCCTGCAGTATAATACAGATTATGTTTTACAAAATACAGATCATGTTTTACAAACCATGGTGTACAAGATGTGGCTATGGTTTTTTGATGAAGGGAGCTACAGAGGTGCCTTAAATAGTGGGCACAGTGTCCCCACAGACTGCAGTTTCTCCAGAAGTTTGAACTGGCAGGCCAGCCTTGCTGCAGAAGCCTGCAGTGACAGCCCTTTTAAAACTACCCAATCTGTCTTCCTAAAATAGGAGAAATTGGCCAACCTCAAGTCCTCCACTGCTGCATCACATCTCTGCCCACCAAAAGAGATGCCAGCAGGTGACTACAGAGCATGCTGTGCAATCCGGCTGTCAGTGAAGATGCTCATAGGTTCCAAAGTCTTGTCAAAGCAGTTATAGTTACCCCAGCACCCACTCACTCAAAAAGGCAGATCTTTGTGAATGGGAGGAGTGATCCCTGCCTGAGGCCAGGGACAGGGATGCTGCGGGGACTGGGCTGAGGCATGTGAGAGATCAGGACAGACGTGGAATGGAACCAGGGGCTGTGATGCCACACCCCTGTCTGTGACCTATGAATACTGCTGAGCTCTGACTAAAGGAGCACAAACACCTTGACCTGCTGGGGGGGAGCAAAGGGTCCCTCTAGTGTCTCTTCAAATAGCACAGGAGCATTTTTCTTTTTTGGACGGAGCTACCCTATCTGCCCCAAACTCTCAGGTACAGAGAATGTTTGGACACAAGGAGGGAAGCACCAGTAAGCAGCAGTCTTAGGGGAGGCAAGGGCGAGTTTCTTTAAAGTAAACTTTAGGGAACTGCTGAAGAGGGAACGGGCCCCCAAAGGCCTCATACTTCATCGGTTGGGCAGTGGTTCTCTACCCCTGATGGGAGGGGGAGAGAAAACCCTAGGTTTTTTGTTTTAGGGCCTCACTTCGGCTTACCCAGAGGCTCGTGGCCGCCTGCTACAACCCCCCGGAGCCAGTTGTGCCCACGCGGCGCCTACCCACCCGGCTTGTGCCGCCCCTCACCGTCTGGCCGTGGAAAGTGGGCCCGGTCCAAGCGGGGAGGAAGATTTCCGCCCCTCGAGCTAGGCTGAGGCAGCAGCCGGCCTGGGGCTGCGGAAGCCGCCTGCTGCGCTTGGCTCAGCGGCTGTCAGCCAGGGGCGGGCAGCGCTGGCGGTCGGACGCGCCCCGCCAGGTCTGCGGCTGGGGGGGAAGCAGTCGGCAGGGGACGGGGGAGTGAGGCAGGAGAGCGCAGGGGAGAGGCGAGGCGAGGGTAACGGCCGAGAACCCCGCCGCTGCGCGCCCCGCCCCGCCCCGAAGCGGGCGCTAAGACCGGGCGGCGGCCGCACACCTGCTGCAGCGCCGGGCTGGAGA
>NW_017728916.1:11193015-11205110 GCF_001723895.1 Crocodylus porosus
AGCCCCGCGGCGCTGTCCCGGGGCGGCGCCCGGCCAAGGGGCGGTTCCCGCCGGTCGGGGCAGCAGGACCGGGACGCGCTGGAGTTGCCCTCTTCCCCCTCCCCCGCTGGAGCGGCGTCTGGGCCCGGTGGGATGGCCGTGGGGGGCTGACGGCGCCGCCCCCCGGCCGCGCTGACGGCCCCTAGGCCGGGGCACCGAGGGGGCTGGAGGGGCCCGGGCTTCCCAGGATGGACAGCGCGTGCGAGGGCTCCATCAGGGAGTGCTCGGAGCAGCCGTCCTTCGAGGAGAAGACAGGGGAGCTCCAAGCATCCCCCAAGGCAAAGCTCCCGCTGGGCATCCTCTTTTCCACGCTCCTGTTCTGCGGGGAGTCGGTTGCGGCCGGGATCCTGTGCTTCTCTTACAGCCACTCCGACGACCGCTTCTGGCTGATGCTGACCATCTTCTTCATGGTGTGTCCGTCCATCCTGGTCCAGCTGACGCTCATTTTCATTCACCGGGATTTGACCAGTGATAAGCCACTGATTCTCCTGATGCACCTTCTTCAACTGGGGCCTGTCATCAGGTGAGCAAAGGTGCCTCCAACCTCCCCTGTCCTAAATAGCCCCTGCCCAGCCCCAGGAACCAAATCTGAGATGACTTAGTGGCTTGAATTGGGTCCTCAAACTTTGTGTGACAACTTGGGAAGCTCTTGAGTGTTCACAGCTGGAATCGGTGTCCAGGATGTTGCCAGTGTGCTGCCTGTGTCCCTGCAGTTCTGTGCTGTTCACATTGTTTGCACAGCACTTTGCCACTGGGAAGTATCTTGTGGGATAAATACCAGGGCTACTGGAGGGAGCTTCAGCTGTGGGATAGCTCCTGTCCCTGGCAATGGCTGTGGAGGAGCTCCTTGTATTTCCTGTGGTCCAGGCTAGATATGGGGCCCAGGAACTCATGCTCTTTTTAGTTTCTTTGTGTGAGGTTTCAGACTTTTATGTTCCTTGTCCTCCTCCTCGGAGCAGGCAGAGGGTGCTTCCATAGGGTCAAGTAAAGTTTTAGAATGATGTCATTTTTAGCAAAACCTCCAAAGGCATTTAATTATCCCAGAATAGCTCCTGTTCCCTGTCTGCACCTCTGCCCACAGGCAGTCCTTCCTCCCCACCCTTAGCTGTACCTCTCTTCCTCATAACACTTTTGCCTGTAAACCACAGGAGTTTCTAGAGAGCTTGCTCCTCTCTGGTATTGCCACGTTGACCTGAGAGAGGCCTGCTGGAGCTTATCAAGGGACCTTATCTGGTTTCTGCCCTCCTATCACATCCTCTCCACTCCTGTTCCCCTTACAGTTGAAGTCTCCCTCTCTGTCTATCTGGAGGGAGGGTGGAGTTACTGTCTCTGTAAGCTTGTACCCAGGCTCTCTAACAAAGGTCTCCTTTTCATAGCTGCTTTTCTCAGACAGCACTTCCCTTTCCTTCAGTTTTGTGAGATTGTTAAAGAGACCAGGAAGAGTTGGCTTGTGACATCTGTGTACTAGCAACTCTGTGGGCATGGGAATGAAGCTTCTGACTAAAGGAAGGCAGCTGCTGCCTTGGGTTTGATGCTGTGAGGTGTGGGGGAAGAGCATGTGGCAGTGTGAGAACTGGAATAGAAAACTTACAGTATATGTGCATGACTGGCGAGAGAGCACCCCAGCTAATTGCAGTCCTCAGCCCAAAAGATAGTGGAGAAGGAGTTGGCAGCAGAAGAGGCAGGAAACAGTGAGGAAAGATACCTGCATCCCATTCTTGGACAATGACTGATGGACACTGCGCTCAAGATGGAAGCTACTCCCATTATTAATTCTGTCAACTCCATCCGGCAACACCGCCTGTTTTTACATAAAGTTAGGTGATGCAAAAAGCCATGCCAGCTGCATCAGAGCTCATTAAAGGCATAAAGCTATATAAAAACCTGTTTATTTCTAGCTAGGCTGCATAACAGACTAGGTGTGTCTCAGCCTCTCCCACTGGCTTCCCTGAAAGGGTGGGGCTCACACTTTGCCCTGGGATGCAGTCAGGTAGTGTTTTTAGTTGTCTCCATGGAGAGCTGGGAAGGAGATGAGCAGAGCCAAGCAATGCAGCATGCAGCTTGTATCAAAACAGCTAGTTCGGAGATGTACCCAGAAGCCCCCAGGGACTTGAGCTGTTGCTACATCCTGTCACAGGAAGCTGAGAAGGGGCAATCCCATGGTGTCCCTCTCATGAAGTCATACTAATGGGCTCATGTTCCATTTTGCATAGGTTCTAAAGAGAAAACACTATCCTTAACACTGAATTTCCAGGGTTTGGGCAACTTCACTCTGGTCACCTAATAAGAGTTAAATGGTTTTTGTAACACATTGCCAAGTCCTACAGTAGCACAGCTTGTACCATTACAGGCCACCTGCAGGTTTTCTTGAGTTTGACACCTTGCATGAAATGCCTTGATTCTCATTACTGCATGATATTTCTCTATATAAAACCATGTGGTAGGATTTCTCTATGGTGGGTCAGTGCTGCATATGGCTTCCATGCATTTCAGCTGTAGAGGGCCAAATGCAGAGTGTCTGCAGTGCCTCTTACAGTGCTTGCAAGCAGCTTGTTCTTGTGAGAGACATTCAGGGCTATTCCACAGAAAGCTGCCTGGTTTATGCAAATTATTTCAAACAAAGCCTTGCAGTCAAAGCTGACTGGAGCTGAACATATTGTTTCACCTGGTTTTGATGAAATGCCATAAATCATCTCTGATTCACTTGAAGCTTGTCCTTTTGGAGCAGCTGGGTTTCATACTGTTGTCACAAAACATGATCCAGGTGAGGCTTAGGCTTTTGTAAGAGACATTCTACAAAGATCTAATTCCACCTTGATCTGAAAAACAGCAGTTGCTTTTGTTACATTAACTTTCCTAGTAAAACTTCCACCCCTTGTCCTAGAGGTCCTTAGTTTTCAAGCAGAAGCCAAGCCTACACAGATGTTAGTTTTCTTCAGCAGACCACTTTGAACACATGCATTTTTCTTGGCTGATGGAGATCATGCGGCTCAGGTGGGCTGGAGTTCAAATGCTGAACTGATGAGGCTGGCACTGAAGCAGCAAAGTGGTGGATTTAGACAGAAGCCCAAACCCCTGCATGTTTCAGAGATGTACTGTAGGGAGGAGTCTCCAGGTCCGGCAAAGCCAACCATAAGCTTCCACCAAAAACATAGCCGAGGGACTTTTTCCCAACTCTCTGTATACTGTACTAGGAACAGTTGTGGGCTGGCTGAGGAAAGAGTCCTGCTTCCTGCAGAAGATAAAACACAATGCACAAACAATTTTTTTGGCCTGCAGGACCTGTTATCCCAGTAGGGTATGAATGGACATCACACACACATACGCAAACTTAGTACCTCGCTATTTTCAAGCCTGGCAGCAGAAGAGGCAGCATTCTGTGTTATATGCTTCCCACAATGCAAACCTAGTGCTCTGTCCTTCAATATCTGCATCAGGATGGTGTTTGCCATGCTGCGCTCTCTTGCCCAGCTGCCTGAGTGGGAGCAGCAACATTCTGAGTAGAAGTGGGGCACGTGCTCTCTATGGCCTTATGACTATGGGCATGTGTGGCACTGGCAGCTCAGGAAGTTAAGATACTGGGGACCCCAGTGAGCATCACAAGGATGGTGCTGTCCACATCAGATGAGGAAGTGGAAGATGGGATACTGCTGACATGGAGGGGCTTGCATGGAGGGTTTTTGTGCTGACTGGGCTGATGGGCTGCTTTGTTTGTGCAGGTGTGTGGAAGCCCTGGTGGTTTACTGCACCTCAGGGAAAGAGGAGGAGCCTTATGTCACCATCACACGTAAGAAGAAACTCAAGAAAGGCTATGAAGTGGAGATGGAGCAGGAGGTCGGCCACACCGTCCGCAGGCTGGTCACACATCGCAATGCCTTCAAGCGTGTGGCAGTGATCCAGGCCTTCCTGGGCTCCACCCCACAGCTCACACTGCAGCTCTACATCAGCATCATCGAGAAATACGTTCCTATTGCCAGAGGTAAAGAAGAAACAGGGCAGCACAGTTAGTAAGGAGTGAGGCTCAGGAAAGAGGCTTGGAGTCTTGAGTGCTCCTCTGTCTCCGAAGAGCCTGCCAGTATACAGTGGAAATATGAGAATGGGCTAGACCTCTGATTCACCCTGCAACACTGGAAAGTAATGGCTCCCAGGACAGAAGGTGGTAGCAGTGCCACAACAGGCTAGCAGAGGGGGTGCATAGCAGTGCAGTACACACTTGAAATTACAGCAGCTATTTGGGTAGTACAATCAGACCTGTAGGTGATGTCCTTCCAGATCCTGTTACAGGCAGGAGCATAGTCCTGAGCAGGTTAAGGGGGCACATCTAAATCAGACGTGGTGGACAGTAGCTGGTACGGCCAATGTGCGAGTCTTCTCAGTGTGATATACTGCCTGAAATGGTTGGGAACCAGCTTTGTTTATCTTCCATGTAGGATTCTACTTGTTCTAGGTTAGAACAAATACCTGTCAGGTAGGTGTAGGATGGATGGTTCAGCAGTTGGGCAGTGGACTGGGTTTAGGATACCTGGGTCCTTGGCTTAGCCACAGGCTGTCTGTATGGCATTAGGAGAATTGCATAATCTCTTTTTTCCCAGTTTGTAAACTAGGAATAATACTTTCCTACCTCACAGGAATGTTGTGAAGCCATAGTCCGTTAATGAATGTGAGATGCTCTGATACTATGGTGATTATGGCAGAAGAAAAAGTAAGTCAGCCACCTCCCCAGGGCATAGTAACCTAAGGCTTCAGCAGCTCTCATCACTGGAGGAGAGATGTTTCTGTCTGCATCTCCTGGAGAAATTTTCTGACCAAGAGTTCATCATCTTGCGCTTTAAAAAAACCCAATTTCAGTCAACTTAAATTGAATGCATCTTAATGCTGGTTAAATCCTCCCACTAGGCGTATATTTGCTACTGCAGCTGCATCCCAGCTGATGGCTGTTGTGGTGTCTACTGAACACCATAAAGCTGCTTGAGCCCAAATTCAGCAGTCACTTGGTTGGCTGAGTAACCCTGCAGATCTCCAGAGCACTACTCACATGCCTGAAGTCATTTCTGTGTTTAAATGTTTGCCATGTCACAGCAGGGCATACAGCCAGCTCCTAACTTTACAGGGTCAGTGTGTCTACAAGCTACAGAAACAGCAGTTCAGTTTGATTTTAAAACAATATTTTAACAAGCCTCATGAAGAGAAAAGTTCATGACATTTCTTTGTTTTAACTTGTGATTAAGATTCCAGTTTTGTTGAAACTTTGCCAGTGATACTGGGATCCCAAATATTTGTTGAAGTAGGGGACCCAGGAAAGGAAAGAGACTAAGGACCAAAATGAACCCCAGCATAAGCCACTAGTATAAATAATGTCAAGAACATTTAAGCTGATCCATTCAGTTGTGGCTTTTAATTTACAGTTAGGGGTGTATTAGGAGACCATCACCGTGGGAGTAGTTCATATATTTCTGTGGGTGCTTCTGTCTCAGGGTCTTACCCAGTGTGGTCAGAAAGTGAGTTTTACTCTTATGTTGTAGATCCTTTCTATCATGCAAAAAAGGCTTCAGAAGCATAAAGCCATCATTCCACATAGAGTTCTTCCTGGTGTGGGCACTACAGCCATCAGCTCTGAGGTTTCTTTTGAGCTCTTTATTAGCTCTGATTTAGAAGATTTGTCAAGAATAGAGTAGGGATGAGGAGGCTGTGCTGGGGGTGATGCTAGAGGTCACATCAGTGTGAAGAACCTGGGCAGGCCAGTGAGGCTGTGGGGACGTAGACCCCAGGAGTCTCTCTCTGTCCTGCAACAGTCTAGGACTAACAGGGAACATAACTGATTGAGAAACACTGAAAAACTATTCCCTCTCAGATTGCAAGTTGTGTGTAATTTTTCCTACTACCACAGCACAGAATCTCCCCTTGGGTGAAGTTGTGTGCTCCAAGCCAGCTGCCTCTGTAATTTCACATGCCCAAGGTCTCATTACTTGTTCCATGCCACCCTCATTCTCCCCAACAAAGACTCCAATTAAAAAATGCATTTAAATAAGGCTTTAAGAGATTTCCTGACTAGGGATTTTTTTCTGAAGCTGGATCATATGATACTGATCTGAGAAGTAGCATCTGATATGACAATAAAAACAGTTGAGGAAAGAATGATTCTTGTAAACATTTCTGCCTGTGTCCAAGCAGTCCCACTGAGTTTGACCCTTGCTGGTATAAAACATAGTGATTTCAGCTGAGTTGTCAACTTATGCAGGTCAAGGATATGGTCTATATATTGTGAATGGATGGCTCCTGCAAATCAAGTAAGACAAGTGTTTTTGCAGGCTCTGGCTCAGGATGGGTAAAATCCATTTGATGCCGTCGCAAAAGCAAGATGGCTGGAGGACATCCAGGTTCGCGTTGGGTTTTGTCACAGGTTTTCTGCTGACCTAGAGCAAGCTCGTTAACCTGTGACTCCATTTCCCCAGCTGTAACATGGAAATAATATTATGGAGATGCCTCCTACAGGTGTGGCGAGGCTGGGCTAATTAATGTTTGTGGAGCACCATGAACTGCACTGGTGCAAAGAGCTCTAGATACCCAAAATAGTATTGTTAGGTCTAATAGCGAGGGAGCAAGGTCAGGCCCTTAAACACTAAATGCAGATCTAAGCCTTTAAAACTCCCTGTGTACAGAAGCTGTAACCTTTTACTTTACTAGGCGATGTGAAGCTGGCATGATTACTTCATTGCATGAGCTAACTGGCTAAGAAAGCGGAGAGTCCCATTTCTGTGTAAATCACACAAGCCTCAGTCTCCTCTTCTCTAGACATAATAAGTCCAGTTCCCTCAGTTTTTCCTCATAAGTCATGTCTGCCAGCCCCCTCATCATTTTGTTGCCCTCTGCTAGACTCCAATTTGTCCACATCCTTTCTGTAGTGGGGGGCCCAAAACTTAACACAGTACTCCAGATGTGGACTCGCCAGTGCTGAACAGAGGGAAATATCACTTCCCTTGACCTACTGGCAACACACCTACCAATGCAGCCTAGTATGCCATTTGCCTTCTTGGCAACAAGGACACACTGCTGGCTCAGATTTGGCTTATTGCCCACTGTAACCCCCCGGTCCTTTTCTGCAGAGCTGCTGCCCAGCCAGTCATCCCCCAGCCTGTACTGGTGTATGGGATTGTTCTGTCCTAAGTGTAAGGATTTGGACTTGTCCTTGTTGAACCTCATGAGATTGCTTTTGGCCCAATACTCCAATTTGTCTAGATCACTCTGAATCCTAGTCCTACCCTCCAGCTTATCTACTGCTCCCCCAGCTTAGTGTCATCTGTAAACTTGCTGAGGGTACACTCTGTGCCATCTTCCAGGTCGTTAATGAAGATGATGAACAAAACCCCCTGCCAGGACCAACCCCTGGATCACTCCAGTTGATGTTAGCTGCCAGCTACACATTGAGCCATTGATTACTACTCACTGAGCCTAATGCTCCAGCCAGTTTTCTATCCACCTTACAGTCTATTAATCCAGCCCATAATTCCTTAGCTTGCCTGCAAGAATGCTGTGAGAGACCATATCAAAAGCCTTGCTAAAATCAAGGTATACCACATCCACTGGTCATCCCACATTCACAGAGCCAGTCACCTAGTCATAGAAGGCAATCAGGTTGGTCAGGCATGACTTGCCTCGGTGACTCCATGTTGACTATTCCTAATCACCTTTTTCTCCTCCAAGTGCTTAGAAATGGATTTCTTGAGGATCTGCTCCATGATTTTTCCCAGGACTGAGGTGAGGCTGACTGGTCTGTAGTTCCCTGGATCCTCCTCCTTCCCTTTCTTAAATATGGGGACTAGGTTTGCTGTTTTCCAATCATCCGGGTTCTCTCCTGATTGCCATGAGTTTTGAAGATGATGGCCAATGGCTCTGCAATCACATCAGCCTACTCCCTCAGCATCCTACTGTCATAGGACAGTAGGTAACAGAAAAAGGTGGACATAAGACTTGGTCCAACACAACTCACGCAACAGATTAGCAACTGCCCTTTGGCAAGTCTGAACATGTTAGGTTTGACTGAAAACAGTGTGAATGCAGTAAATGTTACTCTAACTCAGAAGCAGTTAAAAGTCTAATTTCATTATTGTACAGGGAAGAGGAAAAGCCAGCTAGGCTTTCCGACTGCCCTGCAACCACCCCTCTTCTCAGCTGAGCCATTGGCTATCCAGATTCCAGTGATGGCTCAGTACAGGTGTCTCACAGCACTGGGCCCATAGGTTGTTACATCTGGTCATCCCTGGCCCAACACAGGCGTTTACCCTTAGTTAAGAGGCCGGTATCAGGCCTTGCATAAAGGTGTTGTTGTGGCTTTGGGTCTGATTGCATGGGGCTCCATTTGACTTATCTGCTGGAGGGAGATGGGAGTTATTAGCTCAGATGGGGTGAGGAGTGGATGGGACATTAACCTTCTGCTGAGGGCCTACCTGCTTAGCCCATGATAAGGATTGCAAGTGTTCCCACTTACACTGGACAGGAAAAGAGGTCAGTGCCTGCACTTAAGCTATAAACAGATGTCCTTAGAACAGGATCAGATGTGTTAGGATGTGTCCTGGCACAGCTGATCCACTTCACTGGGTGACACGCATTCCCCATTGTCCCACAGGATGAAGACCCTGGTGCTTCAAGGGCTTGACCCTGTGGGACAGCTGCAAACAGGGGAACCAACTCAGGGTATACTTCTGCAAATGAGGGAACCCTGAGTCAGGGTGTGGCAGCAAGCAAGGGATTTTCAGGGAGTTTAAGTGAGGAACTTGGGCATGTACTCCTGGGGCTACAGGGGCCCAATCCTGCACACACCTCTGCAGGGAAATTCTATGAGTACACAGGATCAGGCCCCTGAAGCCCCAGGGCAGCTGGAGAGTGTGGGCAGCTGTGGGCTGCCCATCATCCCCCACCAGAGAGCAAACGGATGTCCACCACAAAAAACAGCACAAATTTATATTACCTGTTGAGGCCACAATTTTGGTCATTTGTGATGCAACAAGGGGTGTGGACATCTGTTTGCTTGGGCTTCGTGCTGTTAGAAAAATGTTCATGGCGGCACAAAGGTGACATCTGTTTTCAGCCTTATACATACAAGATCATACAGCAGGCTTGCTGGAACAGATTCAGGACGTGCTGGATGTACTGCATCTGCCAGGGCTTGTTCTCAGCAGGGACATTCCTTTCCCAATTGGGATCATCTCTTAATCATGTTCTTTCTGTCCTCTCAGGGGCCCTGCTTCTGCTTGCTACAAGTTGTGTTGTAGCATTTCCCCAGTGACTTCTCCAGCCCCTGGTTTCCACCCATGAGCCATCCCTCCCCAGGGCCCACTTGCACTTGCCATGACCTTTCCCTCCCCAGTACCTGCTGACCCCCTGAGACCTATGTGCCTTACATGTAGATCTGTTTGGATAATGTGGAGAAGGGAGGGTGCAAGCCAGTGCAGCAGTGTGCTGTGCATTACTATATGTAACCCTGTCTGACTGCCCATAGTCACTACCTTCCCATCCCTCCCTTGCAGCTGTCCTGATGGGCATCTGTCTGGTGTCAGTCACCTATGGGGCACTGGTCTGCAACGTTTTGGCCATCCAGATCAAGTATGACGACTACAAGGTCCACCTGCGGCCCCTGGCGTTCCTCTGCATTGTCTTGTGGCGCAGCCTGGAGATCTCTACCCGTGTGGCTGTCCTCGTGCTCTTCTGCACTGTCTTCAAGCACTGGATTATCCCCATAACCTTAGCCAACCTGCTGGTTGTCTTCTTCCTGCCATGGGTACAGTTCTGGCGGAGTGGCACGCAGTTGCCTGACAACATCGAGAAGAACTTCAGCCGGGTGGGCACTGTGGTGGTGCTGTGTTCTGTTACTCTGCTCTATGCTGGCATCAACATATTCTGCTGGTCAGCTGTACAGTTGAAGCTGGCTGACAGGGACCTTATAGACAAGTCACAGAACTGGAGCCGCCTGGCCCTGTACTACAGTGTGCGGCTGGTGGAGAATGCCATCCTCCTTGTCCTCTGGTACCTCTTCAAGACAGATGTGTATGAGTACATCTGTGCCCCACTACTGGTGTTGCAGCTGTTGGTGGGCTACTGTCTAGCTATCTGCTTCATGCTCTTCTTCTTCCAGTACCTGCACCCATGCCGCCAGCTCTTCAGGCATAATGTCTCAGACTTTCTGCACTGTGTCTGTTGCCAGAAAATGGTGTTGGCAGAGCCTGCAAATCTTGAAACCCCATATGAGCCTGGTGTGAGGCACAGCATTGTTTGATGTGCTCAGCAGAGGAAAGATTCAAGCCCATGACCTGTGCTGAGATAGTGACTGAAGTGCAGTGCTAGCCAGGTGTCTAGCTGTGATGTGCCTGTTTACAGACAATGTTGGGGGAGGAGAATGTTGGCAAACATTTAGCAATGCCGTGATTTGTGAGGAGGATGGTCGTCAGGCTAGGTCCAAGGACCCTCACAACTAACCATTTGCACAAGGTGAGCTAAGCTGAATTCAGGCAGAATTGCCCTGGGCTGCCTCTGCTGCAGTGCTCTGTGCTCTGAACTCACTGGGGCCTGTGACCAAGTGTTGGTTGTGCCCTGGGGATGGCTGTGTGGAAGAGAGAGGAGAATCCTGTCTCTTCATGCTCTTCCTCTAGACAGTAGCTTTTTACTGAGAGGGACAAATGTGGTCTTTGTTGTGACATCCATACTCAATGACTAACATACATGCACATCCAAACCCCTCAAGAAAACCTCTCTTGGGACAGGAGGCCAGTTGCTGTGAATGTTGCTCTTCCAGAGCTTGTTCCCCACTAACACCCTCCATCAAGCACTAATTACCACCAAAATGGGTGCCTGCACTGCAGTGGAGCTTTGCAGCTCTATGTAAGTCCATGTATCCCTAGACACCACCACAGCCCCATGCCTGTGCCTGGCACTGCACTTCTCAACTCCACATTGGCAGAAGGGAAGCCCTTCAAGATCACAACCTGCCCCAACCCATGGTGCTGTCTTACTGGTTATTACTGTATAGTTGTTAACCTCCAAAAGGATGAATCTTGAAGTTGAGGTGGTGGTAAATGTTTTGTGTTGGTTTTAAAGGAACTGATCTCACTGCTCTGGCTTCTATCTCTTTTGTGGTTGGTTTCACATGTTTGAACTTGAAAAGGCTGAGGGATCCAGTGATCCACTTTTAGAGGTTAGAGAGAAAAGAATTTTCCCCCCTTTTTGTTCCCTTGTTCTGTCTGTTTCACTGTGCTGCAGTAAGATCCTGGACATGTCCTCTTTTTTAGCCCCCTGTCCTCCTGTCTGGGCAGGTTTTTAAAATGTAAGCAAATGTCCAGGTTTTTGCTCTGCTTCTGGCTTTTTCCAGGCACTTCAGCTTGGCTGCTTGGGTCTGGGGGCAGCGGGGCAAAGTGACTGGCTGTCTGGGGATCACATGCTCTGCGCACAGGCCTGGCAGTTGCTTGCAGGCAAGAGAGACAGAGAGAGAGTGTGTGCATGCAGCCACATGCGAACTGTGTGGGCAGCAGGGCTTGGTGGGGAGGGCGACTGTGGGTCAGTAGTGAGGGGCACCAGCAGGGCTGGTGGGGAGGCAGTGGGATGCGGTCAGAAGTGATGGGCACTGGCAAAGCTGGGGGGCAGGGTACAGTGGGTCAGGACTGAGAGGCTGCAGCAGGATTGGGAGAGCTGTGGCTTAACAGTGAGGGGCTGAGACAGGGCACAGGCATATCCCTGCCCGGTTCTTGGAGGTTTCTCTCACTGACCTCCTGGAACTGAAGATGGGCATTTGAGGTCCAAAAAATGTGTCCCTGAAAATCTCCGTGGACGTTTCCTAGAAGTTTTGAGTCCGTGGCACCCGGCCCCGCCACCGGGGCAAACCACCAAAAGTGTCCGCCCTCCTGGATCGAAGGGTCGGACGCCGCGTTCAAAAACGACCTCATACGGACTTCCAGGCCACGCCGGGGGGCCCAGGTCAACCGCCCGCCACGTGGCGCGGCGAAATTTTTCTAAGTCCCGCGTCCGACATCCGGTCACCCTGGGTCCCCGGCACGAGAAGCGCCCCCGTG
>NW_017728916.1:11206112-11213397 GCF_001723895.1 Crocodylus porosus
ATTGGGTGGTGGAACCGGAGCGTGCTCCATCCACTCCATGCATTGACCTGGTATTACAGTGCTTCCAGGACCGGTGCAAAAAAAACAGGAAAAAAAAAAAAAAATATCCCTGCCCTCCACCCTCACAATCATATACTCCTTCCCCCTCTTCTGCCCCTCCGCCCCCTGCTCCCCACAAGTGTCCTCTTTTTTGATACTGAAAATATGGTGACCCTATGCTGCAGTATGATGTATGTAGGTCCCTTTCTCTTTATGTTAGTAATGTGTCCAGACCAAACCCTGGATCTTGGAAACAAGGATCAAGATGCCAACAGCTCCTCAGTTTCCATACAAGGCTGAAACAAAGCCTCAGACAGAAAGCTCCCTGTATTCTGGGAGAGGTGTGGCTTCAGACTTAACTAGTAAGATACCCATCATCTACAACATGATATTTATAATTGCTGTTTACCAGTTTCCTTCCTCCTTCCTGGTTATGTCTCTGGAGGATGGAGCATCCTCTTCTGGGAGACATGTGGAAATGCAGTCTCATATTTGCCATTAAGTTAAGACCCATAATGAAATGAAATGTCATTATCCCACCATAGTTCAAAGGAGAGGGAATCCCCACGAGCAGAGAGATCAGAGCAACAGAACATGTCTCAGCATGTGGTTCCATGTATATATGACAAAGGTGGGGCATGTTGTCCATACAAGCCATGGCAGGAGTGCCCAAAGCCTATGCAGCTGCCAGAGTTCAAAGCAAGCTGGAGTGAATTTCTCTATTTCCAGACTTCTGCAAGGTAAGTGCTACATGCTGTTCCTGCCAGCGGGGCTGAGGTCACTTATCCCCATGAGCAGAGGCCCTAGAATTTGCCCCTGACAGCTGATGAGCCAGAGACAACAAAGGAAGACTAAACACAATGTCAGCCTTGTAATCCTAACCCCATTGCCCTCAGCCCTAGCTGGCTTAGCATCCACTGCTGCTGAGGCACAGCCAGGAGAGTGTGGCCTCACTTCCACCCTTATTCCAGCAGAAGCAGGAGCTTGCCTACCCATGGGCTGGTGTGGGAAATTACTCAGCAGCAGATGGCCAGAGGCAGGTTTCACTTTGAACCACCATGGCTGAGAGTGTTAGAGGAGGCTGTTGCTACAGAGGGGTGTGGAACAATTGCTAACTTGCCTAACTTGTTCTTCTGGTGAGACAAAGCAGAGACCTGCAGCCTACAAGAGCAGCTGGGCTTATCACTCATGTGGTTAATGTCTTCTGTATTACACAAACAGGCACCCTGCTAATTAGCTGGATTGCCTCAGCTCTGAGGAACACAGATAGTAGAGTTTATTTCAGCCAAACCAGTGGGGCTGAGAGACAATAGATTAGTCAACATGGTGGGAATTCTGCCAAACACCCAAAAGATGTTGAAAATGCAGGGATTTCCATTGCCAGGCCCCAAAATGCCATAATAGATGTCAGATGGGATCACAGTGGGGATGGTATGTCCTTTGGGGAATGGATATCTGAAAATCTAGTTCCTTCCCTGCTGAACGAGTCCTCCTGGAATGGCAGGCATTCACTCAGAATGGTCTGGAACCACAAGCAAGGTACTGCTCTGTGCTGAATTGATTCACTGAATGGGTAGAGTGTTTGGAGAGAAGAGAATAGCACCTGTATATCAGTAGCACTGTAGAGAGTTCCTGCTCAACAGGGATGCTTTTCATTGCTGCACTCCATCTCCAGCAACAACCTTCTACTAGATTTTATCATCATCCTGACTGAAGTAGCTGTGTAATGTATATACCTGTATTGAGAGGCAACCCCTCTATCAGACAGCTTTTAGACCAAGAGAAAGCAGATGTGTGGGGTGGTGATAGGTGGGAATTACCTGCACAAGCAGAAAGAGTGGGTTAGTGGCAGAACCCCAGGTCCTGATTCCAAGTCCATGACCCTACCCACTGGCTCTCTCCTCCAGTTCTGTTCTCCGACTCAGTTTCTTGAGTCCCATTGACATCTTCAGCTAGCCAGTTAGTCTGAGGATGGTAAACCAAGATCCTCAAATGCTTGATCTTAAGAGCTCAGCATGTAATTTGGGGACATGGGACATAACATTAGACCCTTGGTCTTTCACTTTCCCAGGGAATCCCCATTGTGGAAATCCAGTTAATCAACTCTTCCGCTACTCTCAGGGACAGTGTCAGGATGCCGCATGGCATAGTCAGTAATGACAAGCAAGAACTGGTGTCCACTTGCACTTTTGGGCAGAGGGCCCACAACATCTAATGTGATGTGCAAAAATGGCTTGGTGATGACCAGCATCACTCACAAAGGCACTTTGGGGTGTTTCTTTTGGCTCACCCTTTGACACTTGGGGCAGGCTACGCAAAATGGTTTGACTTCCTCATAAAGATAAGGCCATAAAAACCAGCAGAGAAAAGAGCCTCTGTCTTTTCCTTCACTGGATGTCCTCCCAGGGGGTTTGCATAGGCCAGGCTCAAAAGACTGAGACACCATCATCTGCACTATCCCCTTCTCGCATGCCCTGTTTAATTCTATATAAAAGTCCCTTCCTGACCTAAACCGGGGTAAGCTGTCACACAGATCAAGGTGAATTACCTCCTGCTCTCTCTCCTGCTAGCTCAGTTTCAAATATAGATTGAAAGGCCAGTTCCTCTCTTTGAGCCTCCTGGAATTGGGTACTACTTGTGAGACCCTCTGTATCAAAGGTATATTCTTCATAGTCATTGACTTGTTACGTCTCATCTTCTCCAATCAGACCCATTTGAGTCCTGCCTTTGGACCTGATTATATCCAGAATGTCGTAAATCTTGTGCAAATCTCTACCCAACACCACTGGGTATGTCAGGTCCAGCACCATCCCTACTGGCATTTCTCAGGTGAGACTGTGTGCTGTCACCTGAACGCTTTGCCTGGAGTAAATCGAGGATTGCCCATGCATGTAAATCATCTTTATAGAACTGTAGACTGTTTGTGGGGTACCAGGTCCACCCTTACTAGGGTTGTACACACCCCATGTCCAAAATAGCTTGTACCAGTCTCCCAGCTACACTGACCATGACTGTGGGTTTTTTCTGGGTAGCATCAATTGTGGCCTTCCCCAAGATGCAGTCCATCATTTCAATCTGGGGGCCCTCCTGTGGGGTGGGTCTGCTCCCCTTTGGTTCTGCCCAAGATTTAGTAGAGGGTGGATATGGTTGGGGGCCAGCAAAACAGTCCCTGGCTATCAGCCCCATTCTCCTGCAGTGGAAGCATACTATTCCTTGTGGTGAAGATCTCCTTGGTTCTTTATTCTCCTGTTCCACCCTCTTGGGCATCCTGGAAGTGGCAGGTTGCCCCACTTTAACAATCTGCTCCCTTGGTGGGTCTCCCTGGGCACTATCGAAGTCCTCAGCAAGGCACAGGACCTCAGCCAAGGTCTTTGGGCAATGACATTGAAGCCACTTTTGAATATTTTCCTTTAGGTCAGAAAGGAATTGCTCCATGAGGATGCTATCATGTATCTCTTCCTTGGACGTAATTGCAGGTTTCAACCATTTATCCAAGACGTCCTCCAGGCTTTGCAGTCTTCTCTTGGGGATTGTCCTCCCTTCTCTTCTTCATCCTAAACAGTTGGTGGTACTATTCAGGGGTGATATCCAACTGTTACAGGATTTTATTTTTAACCTTATAGTCTTGGGCATCTATTCTCAGCATCAACCAGTAGGCCTCCTGAGCCTAACCAACAAGGAGAACTCCCAGCTTACTAACCCATTTTTGCTTTATCCAACCCTGCCAAGACTACCACCTATCTTCCCAGGTCATTTTTGGAACCTTAAACCCTGTCATGTTCCATTGGACCCAGTCTTGCTGTTGTACTACATTCTCATCCAACACAATCTGTCAAGCAGTCTGTTGTTGCTGCTGCTGTAAAATTTGTCCCATTAGAATCAGGGTCTGTCAAAAGGCATCCACCCCTGCTATTGCCCCTGGTTGCAGGTCCTTGACTTCTTCCCGGGCTGGGACTGGGTCTAAGTTCCCAGCCAAAGCACCAAATTGTCGGGGGTAGGTGCCGTATGGCTTAGGCCATCTGTGACCTGACATCTTACCAGAGGACTACATCAGGATGTGGGTCAATGCTACCACAGCCACTCCTCAGTGTTATCTTTATTGCCTGCCACATCTTTGATCTTCTTTAAAGTTGGGAGTTGGTTATCTTGGCTGATTAGGTTTGGGCCTATTGGAGTAATTTCTAGGTTGCAGGAGTTTCTTCATGGGGCTCCACTTCACCTTACACTTCACCCTTACCACATCCTAAATGTTATCCAATTTCTTCTTTTGGGCCATGACTCCTTGTCACAAGTATGGCAGTCTTTCCAGTGCTGCCAGGATCCTTGTAATCAGTTCAGTAGAAGTCCACCAGCAGCTCAGTCCTGTTTGATCTGCCATTCATTCAGGGTTCATCCCCTTCTATTAATTGACCAACAGCCTTCAGAAGCAAATCAGCTTAAATAAATTCCCTTTATTCCTTTACCATCTCAAAAGGTGCATCATCTGAGGTCCCTTCAGTCAGGATTTATCCCCCTTTAACAATTCATTAGCAGTCCCAAATGGAAATCAACTCAAGTCCAAGCATTCATTAGGAGTTGATTCCCCTCTTTCAATTCATTTAGCTGTCCGTAATGGAAAATCAACTAAAGAGATGAATTCACATCTGGATGGCTCTACTGCCCCGCCCATGGAAGGCTCAGGCTCCCATGCCACACATCACCCATCTCCTCGGGTGCCTACTTCAGCCTGGGACTTCAATCCTTCTTCAGGCAAGCCATCCCAGCATTCTGTGGGTGACCCTCATGTCCTTTGGTAGTCCTCTGACCACTCATGTCTGTTGTCATGCGCTCCTTCACCACAGCTTGCTGCAGGCTGGTGCAAACAGGAGAATCCGGTGGCTTCTTCCCTCCTCAGACACTGCACTCTCTCCTTGGCTGCCCCTCTCCAGGGCCATACGTACTGCTCTGGGCTCCCTCGCTGCCAATCCAGATGGAGCACTCTATGAAAATGCAGCAGGGTGCTCCTGGCTACAGCTCTGCTCTTTCTCTCATCTGAGGTAAGTATGTGGTGGTTGTGATCTCTGGGACCTCCTCTGTGCCCAGCACTTCTCCCTTCACACCCTCCCATTTAACAGATGGAGAAACAAAGGCAGAGATGGGCATCCAACATCTCAGTAGCAGGGCTGGAAGGGGTCTTGATGCTCAGTTAGTGTAATCTCCCCACTGCTTTGCAAAACCACTGTAACAGGGAGCTGTTGGTCCTCATTACTTAAGAACAGTGAAGAAAGAAACTTATCATGCCTGCAGCGAGGTGATAGGAAATGCTGACGTCATCAGCCGGTGTTGGGAGCATTTACGGTATCTGCAAAACAGCAACATTGATAATTGAGAACAGGAAATCGCAAAGATAAAAGGGGAGACGAATGAACAGGAAGTTCCCCGGAAGGGGAGCCTGGAGCTGTAGTAATTTGACTACAGTGCTAATTTTCATGTGGAGGCACAAGAGCAATGGAAAGTAACATCTCTCAAGGACGGAGGATATAGAGGCGTTGCCCGAAGCTGGGGGTTGGTGAACCCCAGCCAAGGTAACAAGAAATAATTAGAGACTTTGTTATAAGTTACTGAGTGAATAACCAGTCTGGAGAAACTTATCTAATTGTGCTTGACTTGAAGTGGGGAAGAGTACTGACAGGTGAAGAAGCTATTTTTGTTGATCTTTTCTTTATATTTTCTAATGGTTATCAATTATGATGGCAATGGTATGAATGGGATGTGTCCACAAAAGCCGAGAACAATTGTATCTATTGTGAAGTGAGCAGACCTCTGGTTACACAGTTATTAAGCGAGTTAAAAGATTACTTCACCACAGCAACCATATCCCAGAGTTGCCTGTGTGTTCTTTTTTAAATTAACTCCCATCAAGGCATGGAAGAGGAGTAAGACATGGGAGAGATTCTGAGTCAAAGTCTTTCACTCTTATTGACTTAGGAATAATACCCGCTCACAAACATATAGCAGGACCATTCTCCACCGGCCTCCTCTTTCCAGCTGCAGTCATCTGGGAGATGGCATTCTCTCGCTTACCTCAGACGTGAGCTCATTCTTGAAGACTCCCTACTTGACTCAGAAATCAGCTCTCAAAAGCATTTCCACATATCCTTAGAAACATTAACCCAGAATGAGCATGTGCCTTTTACCTCACTTGACTAACTGATCTTCCTCCAGCATTGAGGTAAAATTGAACAATTGGCAAGTAGGCCCAAAGTCATGGCAACCCACTATGTCAGGCCTGAAGCTAGCCTCTTGGGGCATGTGTAGGTGAAACAGGGGCCCTAAATTGAAGCGGTGGGTGTTTAAAAACACCACTTCAATTTAGGACCCTTTAAACCTCTGTGTCATCCACACACCACACTTACCTGCCTTACCTGCCTTTCCGGCAGTGGGGAGGGAAGAGCAAGCTGCTGGCAGGTGGAGCGGTCCATGGGCTGTGGGGTGGGGCTGGTGTTTCCCTCTGGGGCAGCAGTGGCCCGCCCCTGGCAGTACCCACCTGCAGGCACCCAGCTCGGGCGGTCCCAGGGGACACCACAGCCGCGGAAGGAAGCACCAGGCCCCAATGCAGCTCAGGCAGCAAAGCAGGCTCGGGGGAGAGGGGGGAGATCAGACTACCTGCTTTTCTTGGGCAGAGCCTGCCTTCCCGAGCTGCTTCCAGGCTGCCTGCAGGGCTTCTTGCAGAGACAGTGAGCTGCGTGGAGCCCAGCGCTTCACTCCATGGCTGTAGAGGCAGTGAACTAAAACTCCTCAGAGGAGTTTTAGTTTGCTGTGCCCCAAGTCATTTAAGGTGCATTACAGCACCAAATTTGCTACAGTGGCTGTAATTAATGTACAATATGCCACCGACGCGTGCAAACACCGACACCATTGAAGCGGTGCAAAAGCATGTAGCCTGCTTTAAAATGTCATGCACACATGCCCCTCATTTCATCTACACATGGCCTTAGTCAAGGGTATAATTCTGAGCCTGGCTAGTGATGTCCTTATATAACCATACAGCCTGTGGGCCCAATGCTGAGATATTACAGTGATGACACAATTCAGGTATCTAAACAGCAGACAGCTCTGAATGAGAAAACCCTGAAAGAGGGTGCCCTGAAAAGGGTGATTATAGTTTCATAGTTGGTAGGGTTGGAAGGGACCTGAGCAGATCATCGAGTCCGACCCCCTGCCACGGCAGGAAAGAGTACTGGGGTCAAACGACCCCAGCAAGGTG